>NC_133162.1:128422385-128740822 GCF_040802235.1 Manis javanica
CTGCAGTGTGCCCTCCTTGTCTCAGATTCAGTCCCCAGGCCTGGCCATCCTCCTTCCCAGGCCCTAGAACCACTTGGAGTGCAGGCCACTACCACCTGTCCTGGCAGCCTCCTGATTCCTGGTCTCCTCCTCGATCCTTGTCCTTTGCCCCCCGTAGCTTCCATACAGTAGTCCTGCATTATCTGGGGGAGTGGGCGGTATGTTCCACGACCCCCAGTGGATGCCTGAAGCCACAGATGGTCCTGAATCCTGTATATACTATGTTTTTTCTTATACATACATACATACCTGTGATAAAATTTAACTTATACATTAGGTACAGTAAGAGATTAACAACAATAATTAATATAAAAATAGAACAATTATAATAATATACTGCAATAAAAGTTATGTAAATGTGGTCTCTCTCAAAATGTCTTATTGACTGTACTCACCTTTCTTCTTGTGATGAGGTGAGGTGATAAAATGCCTACATGATAAGATGAAGTGGATAGTATAGATGTTGTGAGGGACTGTTAGGCTATTATTGACCTTCTGACGATGCCACAGGAAGAACACCTCCTTCTGGACCACAGTTAACCAGGGTAAATGAAACTGCAGAAAGAGAAACTGCAGATAAGGAGGACTGTTGTACTCTGCCCAGATTGCCCTCAAATGCAAGCGTGGTCCTATTGTTCCCAATCCCTTGAACATGTCTATAAATTCCTTTGGCACATCACCCGCCCATCCCCCCATTCCCTCCACCCTCCCGGTGTGGCCGTGTTCTTCAGTCAAGGCCTTAGCTCTTTCAGTACCCTTCCCAGAAACTCTCCCAGCGGCATCTACCTTTCGTGCACCTGGATAAGTCTTGCTTGTTGGTGAAGTCTCTGCTTAGATGCTACGTTCTCCAAGTCACCTTCCCAGATCCCCAAAATCTGAACTCACTGAGCACCTCTAGGCTCCTCTTCCTGCAGCAGTGACCACATTATGTTTCCATAGCCTCTCTGTTTCTCTGCACCCCTCTGCAAGTTCCTTGAGGGCAGGGCCCCTTGTCTGTCTGGCTCACCATTGTATTCCCAGGGCCTAGCACATGCCTGGCTCAGGGTGAACACTGAGTGTATGCTTGTTGAATGAATGAATAAATACATACATGCACAGGGACAGACAGGCAGACAGCTGCACAATGGTGCTTTGGGCAGAGCTCCTATCTTTGAAAAGCTTATCATCTATTTTCCTTTCTGTGCATTGGAAGACTACATGGAATAATTAAAAGAATGCATTTTTTAATTAGATCTGGGCTTATATCCCAACTTTACAATTTATCAGCCTTGTGAATTTGCGTAGTTTATCCAACCCTTCTGAGGTTTAACATATGAATCAGTATAGGGGTAAAAGAATCTAAGGGTTCTTGTAAGAACTAAAATAAGATATGTTAAACCTGTGCTCTAATAAGCACATGATAATGTTGGCTTCCTTCGTCTACCCACATTCAGCTCTGCTTCCATTGAAAGGTTCTCTGACTCCTTTCTGGTGGACTTGAGATGTTCTTCCTCATGTATGTGATCACAAGCTCATGCAATTTAAAAAATCGCATTGAGAAGAGGGTAAGAGTATTTGTTTAAAACAATATTTATAAATACTATACCTCGTAAGAATGTGCATATGTCAAGAATTTTTAAATGTTCACAGCATTGTATGTCAAATATCCTATCTTATTGCACAGGATAAGTGAATTTAAAATTAGATTTCAATGGGCAGAGCTCAGTTTTTTTGAGTGAGGCTCAAATTTTAGGCCATTATTAAATTTTATGATGAATTATCTTAAGTATTAACTGTAGCTGAATAAACTCTTTAAAATTTACATTTTGAATGTAAATTCAAAAAATATTAGAATTATATTTTGATACTTGGTAATAATGATATAAATTTTAGATCAAAATTTTTCTCTAAATAGTGATTATTCATTTTACTTGACTATGTAATGAGTTAAAAGACAGGCAGAAAATAGATCTAAGAACTCCTCCATTGCTATTATTTTTCCTGCGAAAGCATGTGCCCTAAGCTAGGCCATAACACAGTATGCAGAGATAGCCGTTTTCCACAAAATTTATAACCCAAGGGCTAGTTTTACATGTTTCCTTCCCCGGTTGAATTGTGGCTGATCATGGCCAAGTGTTTTGATGCTGTTGGTTTGGCTCTTAAATGAAACTGGATCCTGACAACAAAGTTCAAGAATTATTGTCGGCTTCTCTGCATAACTTAGAAGCATCTCCAAAGGCATATGTACTATTGCCCTGGCAGACATACATACACAAGTACAGTGTAACACCTCCAGCCTCCATGCTTGGCAAGTTAATGTGAATGTTCATTTTTATAGCCGCTAACTTATTAGCTGTGGATTACGTTGTCACTTTGTGTGTTACATTTCCAAGCATAAGAAGTGTGAGTGAGTTCTAAGACATGTGAAATGAAGGATCAGCTCGCAAAAGCTGGTCATGAAGGCATCAGAGAGTAGGGATAAAGACTTCCTCATACGGTTCATAGAGCCTGCCAATTCTTTGATTGACAGCTCTCTGTACGGCAAGTCTTGAGGGATTGGGTATTTAAATCTTAATTACAAAAAAGTGTTACAGAATACTCAAAATCATTCAAGGAAACTGGAAGGCTTGTAATGTGGCATTCCTCTATTAATCTCTTATATGGAATAAAATTTGATTGACAAGATCCCTACAAATAGTGTAAAGGAATTTAGGAAATCAGTACAAAACTGAAGGGAACATTTTAAAGCATGTGCCATAAATGGGTCCTGTTTTATAAATTGAATTGCCCCACAGTCGTATACACAAAAATAAAGCATTAAGATGAGCTTTATTATAGGATATAATCTTAATTGGCTTGAAGAACTAAAATATTAGAAACAGGATTCAAACAAAAATACAATACAAATAGTTTTGTTTAGGAAAAATCCATAAGAACTTATTACAGAAGGAAAAAGTATATATTCTAAAAGATGGAAACAAAGCAACTATAGAGAAACATTTTTCAAATAAATATCAAGAAATATTAAAAAATACTGGTTATGTTCTTGGTTTCTCATCTATATCATTCCTTTATTAGCTCATTAAATCAATTAACAATTATTAAGACTACTCTGGTCCAAAACTTTCGCCAAGTGCAGGGAATATGGAGATAGAGGTGGCAGGGTCAGAGTCTAGGGGAAAGGCACTCATGAACGCAGGTCACAGCAGTAGAATGTTGTTCAAGTTTAATAAAAAGCCTGGATACCTTCTGTCCTCCCCCCGCTCCCCACAGCCACACTCCACCCTTCTCCACTCTGCTTTCTTCCCTTGGGAGGCTGATCTGTATGGGTTATATCAATGGGTCTCATTGCCCTGTGGCTTCTGGTTGGGCTCAGCCATTGGGACCCCCCACCCCTCCCACTCCGAACCCCACCGACAGCAGATTAGAGGAAAGGATAAACATGAGGTGAGGTATTGAATCCCTCAGCTCCTTCTACAGTGGGCTGCCTGCACCGCTGGACAGGTCAGAGTTTCTTTCAAGGAATGTCCTCAAATTACCTACCTGAATGTACCATCTTTTTCTTGCCAGGCCCTGACTGATAACATTGTGAGAATACAGAGAGAGGAATCCTATGGGGAATCCAGGAAGACTTCACAGAGGAAGTGGACTCTTTAAGGAGGACCAGGAGGACCTGAGGAGATGGGGAGAAATTTGAGAAAGCTGGACCAGGGCAAATGGGTGAAAGGAAGGAAGAAACCAAGACAAATTTGGGGAGTTTGTGGAGGACCTTGTGTTTCCTATAGAGATGTTTAGACTTAATCCAAAGGGTGGGTTTTTAAGTACAGGGTAGCTGATAACAGTGTAAAGGAGTGTTTCTCAAACTTGATTATCACATGCATACTTTTAATGGAAATGTATTTGAGGACTTCCTCAGGGTTGGACTTTAATTATTTTTATTATAATATGTATCCTACATACATCAGCTTTAGCAAGTTATATATAAATTTCTTTTGCTTATAACTTTTATACAAGTAAATAACAAAAATTAATTTACATAATAAATAAAAACAAAGCCATATGAATTCTAAAATTCAAATTAACGTTAATTTAGAGTGAAGGATTGTTTTGCTGAAATAAATGCATGAAAAGAATGAATTTCATTAATCATAAAAGAATCCACATGTCGATGATACCTTGTGTTTTAAGATAATTCTGTTTTTCCACATCTTTTTGCTGCTCAAACTATTGTGTATCACTTATACAACATGCTATGAAGTCTTTTGACCTTTATTTAATACATGTCTCCCTCAGAATATAGCTGCTTAAACAACCATTTTATTATGTTTTTGGATTGGGTAAGGCAGGAATTCAGAGTGAACACAGTGGGAATGGCTGTTTTTTTCTGCACGATTATCTGGGGCTCAGTTGAGAAGACTCAGTGCCCGGAAGTAAGTCAGCATCTCCACTCTGATAGTTGATGTTGATTATTGGCCAGGACCTCAGCTGGAGTGGTCAACTGGAGCTTCAACACGTGCCTTTCCAGGCAGCCTCAGCTTTCTCATAGCTTGGGACCCTCAGGATAGTCAACTCAGAGCTTCCAAGTGTCACAGCTCATAACAGGACTCACCTCACATTTTGTGACCTAGTTTTAGAGTTCATGCAAAGTCATTTCCACTGTATTTTATTGGTTACTGTGTGCCACAAGACCACCCAGACTTAGGGTGAGGGGACATAAACACCATATCTTGCTGGAAGAAATGTTGAAGAATTTTCAGCCACTTTTTAAAACTACCGTGGCTTATGCTAATTAATCCTATTAAACAAACACAAATGTAAGACACTAAAAAGCATCTTTTTGTGTGTGTGTGTGTGTATGTGGTGGTCATCTGGATGATGCAGAATGTGCTTATTAATAAAATAGTAATTGGGATTTTTTTCCTTAGGCTCTAAAATTGATAATTAAGTTCCAAATTTGAAGACAAATGGATGGTATCTACCATTTTAGAGGGCTCCTGTTGGTTATACTATTTAAGACTTAAGAAAAGGTCAGAAGAACTTTGCTTTCTTTTGTCCCATGTAAGACAGAGCGCCACGCAGTCCCCATGGAGAGACATACAGCACTTGTTGCTCTGTCACTGTACCGCATGTTCAGCATGCCCAAGGTAGCTCTCTGCCATCTGGACATACATTTGTCTACTTCAGCCAGTTGCATACTACCCGTCCTAGATGAGGGGCTGATATCCAACACCACTGTGGATCCCTCCCAGTCTCCCCAGGCTACGTCTTCAGCCACTGTTGTGACCAGTTTCCTCACAGAATTCCCACCAGACACAACCTGCACCTTCCCGGAAACTCTCCAGTATGCCTCTGGCTTACTGCCCCGGGCTTCTCAGGGGCATGGCTCTGGGCTCCTACGCAGATCAGCCGGGCACTTAAGCATGCACAACCTGACAGTGTTGGGAAATCAGCATCTGTGAAGCGATCTTCAACCAAGCGGGTGGAAGTGATGGATCAATGATGCGCTGCTCATCGCCTGACGTCATTCTGAGATGCATTTCAAAAGGGCCCCAGAAGGTCCTATGGGGTTGCACTTCAGGGTCCCATAATGGTAGCCGACTTGTAAACACTTCCTTTTATTGGCTTTTCCTCCTTTTTGCTTGACTACTCCAGGTCCTAACCTGAGCTCACTTCCCAAATCAACCACCTGCATCCAAGCCTTTGTTTTAGTCTCTGCTTCCAGAGACCCAGATTATGGCAGGGTCCATGGAGCTGCTTGATTAATTCAGATTGCAGGGGCCCAGGGAACATGGCCCCAAACGGAGGTCAGTAGTTGGAGGAAAAGAGGGATGTCAGAGGATGAGGCTGGGTCTCCTCTAATGGAGATGCCCCTTCACCTATACTAGCCGTCTGTCCACTGATGTGCCCTTTAGTGGCATGGAAACTAGACAGGGTGATTTTCCTTTCAAGGCATAAATGTGTTCTGTAAGCTGGAGCGTCATTGTCATTTGAATGTTTGTATGTGCTGGCCAGCTCCAAGATGAACCTGCATGATTCTTGCCTCCTCAGATTCATGCCCTACACAGTCCCCTCCCACCTTGTATAGGGTTTATCAGTGAAACCCTTAGGACAGACACCATGGCTTCCACCTTCTTCTCCCTCGGATGACTTGCTCTGAGGGAAACCAGCTGCCATGTCATGAGGATATTTAAGGGGCTCTAAGGAGGTGTGGCAAGAAACCGAGGCCTCCTGTCAATGGCTAGCACCAGCTTTTCTCCTGCATTCCTTTCCTATAGTTACTGTAAAAAATTACCAAAAGTGTAGTGTCTCAAAACAATACAAATTTATTTTCTTCCAGTTACAGAAGTCAGAAGTCCACAGTTAGTCTCAGTGAGCTCTAGTCAAGCTGGATTCTTCTGGAAGCTCAGAGGGGAGGATGCGTTCCCCTGCCTGCGTTCCATGGCCTAGGAACCTTTCCTCACATCACTGCAACCTCTTGCCAGGGTCTTCACACCTTCTACTACTCGCCCGGACTCTCTGGCCTCCCTCTTATAGAGATCCTGGTGCTTACATTGGACGCATGTGGATAATCCAGGGTAATCTCTGTAGCTCAAGATTCTTATTTTAACCACATTTGCAAAGTCCTTTCTTCCACGTAAGGTAACATACTCACAAGTCCTGGGGATCAGGACACAGACATCTTTGGGGGCCATTTTCAGCTTAGCATGCCAACTATATAAGCGAGCTACTGTAGAGGCATATCTTCCAGCTACAATCCAGTGTTCCGGTGATGCAGCCTCTGCTGACAGTCTGACCTCAGCCTCATGAGAGGTAGGAGGCAGAAGTGCCAGCTAAGCCTCCCTAAATTTCTGATCCATAGACACTGTGTGAGATAATACTTTTAAATATGGTTGTAAGCCACTAAATTTGGGGGTCCTTACCCAACAACAGATAACCAATACACAATGGAAAAGTTTGGTAGTATTTAAAACCCCATTCACATTTCACAGGAAATGTTACCATTAGATTTGTTAAGGAAAAAAATGCCTTTTAGATTCTTTATAATTTCAGCCGCTGGAGATATTTGATTAATAGCCAATACATGATTTTAAATTTCTTATCATCTGCTTAAGTGAATGAAGTTTTGTTGACGTCAGATACCAAGAAATGTGAAGAGATAGTCTTTCAAAAATATTACTCAGGACTGGGGAGGAGAGAAAGAATAGGGGTGCCTGTTCATGACTGTGGAGTACGTTTGTGAGGTGATGAAAAATTCTAAAATTAGGCTGTGGCTAAGGTTGCACGACCTAACAGTATGTCAAAAATCATTAAAGTTAAGTAGATACATTGTATGGCATATAAATTATATCTCAAGAAAGCTATTTAAAAAATACTCAAGCATAAGTACCTCATAAAGTTGGAAGTCAGGATAAAGATTTTCCTGCCATGGATAAGAGTGACTGAGAGGAGGTGCGGGTGGACTCTGATGTTGTTGTTTTGATCTGGCTGCTGGCAACATAAATGTACCCACTTTGTGAAAATTTATTAGGCACATAGGACATGTGTGCTTTTCTGTATGTATATGATGCTTCAGTAAGTTTTACTTTTAGGAAAACACACAAAAAAGGCAAAATAATATCATGTGAACCCTAGTTCTCAGTGATGTGTTCAAAAGTTCATAATGGTCATTGCTCTACCCAACGATCCAGGGATGCCTAGAAATGAGAAGAGTGGCAAGGACCGCAGAGTGGGCAATTCATTCCCATAAAGCACTTTATTCTTTCATAGTAAAATAATTTATTTTTAAAATGTAACTATATTAATGTGATATTTATCAAAATATGTAACTGTAATAACTAGTACATGAAAAGTGTTTAAGAAGAGCATGTGGTCACTTGTTTTTAAAAATCTGATATAAAAATTATGTTCAAGGAAACAAGCTCAAGTTTTTTAAAATTTTGAAATGATTTTATTTGGACATTTTATGGGTATTCACTATTTAGTATACTCCCTCATGCATTGTGTGTGCTGTATTTTTGTAACACTACAATGGCATATAAAGAAATATAAAGAAAATATTATAAATTTCTTACCAATCCCCCAAACTCATGGAATTCATCCTTGATATAGCTATGACTAATAGTGGTTTTATGAGTTTATGAAATGTTGAGAAATCTCTAGGGCCATTGGTTCTCAAAATGTGGATGTCAAAACCTAGGAAGGATATGAGATTTATCTTACTGCAGGCTGATAGGTTAGCCTGTCACAGTTTCAAATATGCTGACAGAAGACATGAGACTCTAAGTCAGAGACAAAGGGCAATCTATTATTCACAACCATAACAGTAGCCATAATGTCATCAATTTTGCATCAAGTTCACCAAAGCTTGATTCCCACGTGGCAACGTGAGCAATGTCAGGTGACATCTGGACTGTGTTACAGGAGAGGAACCCATATGTTTTTGCTCAAGAGAGGGACATTCAACAGAAAACCAACCAGGCCTTTTCTCTAGAGTGAGACATTGTCTCTATTTTTCTAAGATTGTTCACATTACAAATATTTTTGAAAAGATTAGCAATCAAAGGCAGTTGGTACCTGTGCTTACAAGGTGTGCAGTAACATGACAGACTCCTGGAAAATTGTCTTCCAACAGTCCCCAGGGAACTCTAAAATTCCCTGAGACCTCTACATGGGAGGGTTCAATGAGGCCAAAACATTTATAATTGTATTAAGGCATTATTTACCCTTTTCACTCTTATTCTCTCATGAAAGTACAGTGCACGTTTCCAGAGGGTACATGAAATGAGATGACATCATCACCCTGGATGGCTGACAGAATGTGTGCTTCTGTATTTATGTGCTTTTAAAATTTCTCCATTTTAATTTCTAAGACAGACATTTCAATAGATATAACCCACATAAGCAAAAGCTCTTTGGGGTCCTCCATGTTGTAAGAGGGTAAAGGAGCCCTAAGATGAGAAAGTTGGAGAACTGTTCCCCCAGGAAAATCATTGGGAGGCAGACCCCTTGAATGTGTGTATGAGATGTGAGTTTCTCCCCTTCCTGAGTAGGATGAAGGTGCAAGGAAAATTGCTTCCACACACTGAGGACACCCTAAGAAGGGAAGGTCAGTATTTCTTTTCTGAGCTGTATGCTTTCTTAGGCAAGTTGATTGCTGAATTGTTCCTCTCCTAGTTTGAACAGAAAGAGCAGAGATCTGGGGAGAGATGATAGGGTAGAAGAGGTGCTGGCAGTGCAGGGCAGCTGTTGGCACTCACCACCTTCCATGGGGCAAGGGTGTCTGGTGTTCTTCTGAGTGACTCAAACTCTTTGTGAGGTGGTCAGGCTTTAGCCACACTGTCCGTAACCCCGTCGAGAGGACTGAGGTGGGGGAGTTCCAGCAGCAAGAGGCTATGGGATAGATCAGTGGGGAGAGGACTTTCTAGGAAATATTAGTAAATGTCAAGCTACCTATGAAGTAACAACGAGCTCACAGGATTTCTGAAAATGTAACAACTGGCCAGTATGAGCTGGCTCCAGAATACAACTGAAAAAAGAGACTGGAATAAGTTGAGCTGGATCAGATCTCCCATACTCAGAATTAAATGGTGAGGTGGGCCCTCCCACAAGAATATACTGTGTTCAAAAATGCATTTACATGTTTCCCCAAAAGAGGCATCAACTGGGCTCCTGCCACGTGGAGCGGGGTGGGTCAACAGCAAGTGCAGTCGCAAGAGCCACACCAGCACCCTTTAAGTGGGGCCGCCACCCCTTCCTGGAAGTCCTCCGACCCACTCTCTCCTGAGCAGTGGAGACACTCAAAAGGCAAAGACCCCACCTCTTGTGCCCTGCAGGTTTCAGGTCAAGGCTCAAACAAGGCCTGGGGGCCAGCAGAGGGGGGAGCTCTGCAGCAGTGAAATTTTAACTGGTTAAAATGGATGGACTGAAAGTCATTTGGAAGTGGCTGGAAAGGAGGGTTTATCTTAGCACAAATGAATGTGGCAGTTGGAAAAAAAAATAAACCTGTTTCAGGTTTGAACTCCCACCAAATTCAGACTAGTAATTCAATTTTGCTCACAAATTGATTATCAAAAGTTTATCTATATAAAAATCAAAGAAATTAATCTTCTGAAAAATTTACAGAAAAACACTCTGTGAATGACTGAAATGAGATGGTGAGTTAGGAAATGATTTAATGTCCAGAAGTGGAAGTTGAACATCTGATCTAAGGAAGTGGTCGATAGGAAGCTGAATGGAGACCGAGACCTGTTTCAAGAGCTGAAGTTACCTGACTGGGTGATCAGTTTTATTTAGTGGACAAGAAACAAAAGGCGTCATGATTGACTTGTATTTTCTAACTTGGAATGCTAAATATAGTTTTGTATTTTGGGAACTAAGAGTTTTTTGAATTGACATAAATTTAGAAGACATTATTTTACATGTATGTTGAAGTTGGATGAATCCTTGCTGGATAATAAACTAAGACAAAGATGATGAATATGTCTCATTGTGTTAACATTTATTAAGATTCATGCTAATAATGTTGTTTTGCTTGTTTTAGAGCGTTATGTAAATGGTGCATTCTTCTTGATGTTCTGGGACTTAATTATTCTATTCATTAAGTTTTTAAGGTTTATCATGCTCGGTTGCATGTGGCTATAGTTCATTCATTTCCACTGATGAGTATTCAATGGGGTGAATATATTATAATTCGCTTATCCATTCTTTGTTTGACAGGTACTTGTGTTGTTTCAGTTTTGTGTTAAAATTGTGCATGGACATTCTCCTGGTGTATTATTAGGGATACACCGAGGAAGAGTTTTTACCAAAATAAGGACGTATTTAAAATGTTTTAATTCTTATGTTGTGGTGAACTTCATAGGTGTTTATTAGTATGACTTATAATTTACATATATATTATGTATGTTCTTCTGCATGCATTAAATATCACATTAAAAAGGATAAAATAGTGTTGTGGAGAAAACAAGTGGAAAGGGGAGGAGGGAACATCGGATTCGAGACACAAGGGCTGCAGTTTTAAAAGGGGTGGTCAGAGAGGGTCCTTGAGAAGGTGGCGCTTGGGCAAGACCTGAGGGAGGTCAGCGGGGGCTGTGAGGAGATCTGGGGAAAGACATCACATCAAAGAGTGAAAAAGACTTTAAGAACCAGTAGCAGGAGCCTATGGGGTGTGGAGTACCAGCTGTAACAGCTCTTCTGTTCTTCCTCTTGACGTTCTTGCAGTCAGGCCAGCTGCTACCCCCACCATTCCCAGCCTCTAGAAATAGCTCTTCAGTTAGCTTCACCAAAGAGAGGAAAGTCCCTTTCCCCTTAGCTTTTGGGAAATATACACACACCCACACCCACGCCCACACCCACACCAAGGACTTCAGCAGAATATGCAACCACAGAAATGGATCCATTTATAAGACATGTTTGATCTGTTCTAAAGACAGTAAAAGTATGTGGAGCCCTAAGTGACCTTGGTATCACTTCTGTACTGCAAGTCAAACCTGTCCTGCTAACTGGACCCAAAAGTTCCTCCTCTGAATCTTTGGGCAATCCCCTGTTTGAATTTCTATTCCTCCTCAACTTCCCTCAGGCATCACCCTCTTCAGATGGAGGACTGGGATGAATAGCTAAATTGTGGGGCCTCTGCTTGGGGGAAGACAGGCAAAGTGAGTCACAAATACCTTTCCAGAGAAGGTCTCCTTGTCCACAAAATACAGCAGACAGATATCTTGACTTTTCCCCACATCTCACATCAGCTGCTCTATGGTAGAGATATTTTTTTCTCACCTAGTTTACTCTTAGAAGCTTGATAGAAAGCCTTATAGGAAATGAGATTTTTAAATAACTTTACAGGGCATCACTGAACTCATAATGGTTCCCAAAAAACAAACAAAAGAAGCCAAAGGATAGTTTTCGTCTAAAAGCCCTGTAGCTGGAATAGTTTTGTTTCCTTGTAGATGTTGAAAACTTCCCCATTATTCTTTTATAGCAAATAACAATGCTACTATTGATAATAAGATGTGGGGAAGGTCATGTAGTTCAAAGCAGCTTGTGCATTTGTTGGTGGTGGGAAGAGACTCTTGGCAAGAAGCACCTGCTGTGTGACCAATAGAATCAGGATATTTGGCAAATGAAATGTAAACTCTGCTTTTCAGGCAACACCAGCCATAGAGAGGATGACCAAGTTGTGTCCCACCCAGTGGGATTGCTGGGACCCCCTGTACTCCCCCACAAGCTCCCAAACTCCTTAACCTTGCCATGGAATCTGCAGACCTAGGCGTTTCCATGGCAGCCACGGCTGATGTCCTGGTGCAGCTCTGGCCTGGATGTTAGCTTTCCCTGGGATGGCTGCTGACTGGTTGGACCTTGGCAAGACATCTATTGATCTCCCTTCTTACATTCAGCTGAGTTATGAGTAGCCTGTTCCTTAAAGCCTTCTTAGAACTATAGCACAGTCTTTAATTTTCAAGCTTTTTAGAAAAGTTACTTTCTTTTTACTTTTTGAAGCTGCAATAGAAAAGAAGAGAAGGAGGGAAGCGTCCAGGGAAACTGCTAGCCCTCTGGGTCGCTCGCGGAGTCAGAAGCTGGAGGCGGGTGACAGTGGGAGTGAGATCCCGTCGATGGGCAGAGTGGCCATTGTCCAGCTAAGGTCTGCAGCAGGCTGAGTCCGCAGGGGACTGTGGTCCAAAGGAGAACGGTGCTGCGTGTTGAATTGCATTAGAATGGCCTGACTATAGGATTTCTAGGAAAATATCAATTCTGGTCTAGAGTAATAGGTTGCCAGGTGCAGGTAGATTGCAAGATTTCCCATCACATGATGGGGAGGGGGAGGCTGGTAGGAGATGGTTGCCTACAATTCCTTCAGCTCTTTGGGTCCTGCTGGAATGCCACGAGGCTGTTAAGCAAAGGTGTGTTGAATGGATAATCTTTCAGCTCCAGGCTTTGTACTCACTCATTTTGTGCATCACTTAGTCTAAATTCAACGACAGGAATAAATGACCCTCAAATAATCCCAATGTTACTTCTTGCTCAGATTACATGTCTATCGTGCATCGGCTGTGGCTTACCTCCACGTAAGTTATGAATGACCCAGCTTCTACCTGGGGCATGGAGATCTCTTGGGAAGGAAGAAAAAGTAGAATAATCACTCTTAAAATTTGTATTGGACTTGGTACCTGGCCTTCTATTTACATTTCATTGGCTAAGGAAGTTACCTTGCCAAGCCTGGTGTCAAAGATGTGACAAGGTCTAACGCTATCATTGTGTCGGGCAAACAGTGTTTGAGAACGGTAATACAGTTTGCCGTATTCTGTGTGCCTGCGCAAGGCATTTCACCTCTCTGAGTCTCAGCTTTCTCCAGTGTATAGAGGATGATAATAGCTTTTACCCCTTGGTACTAGGTACCAAGCGAAGGTAAAATGAAGGAATTAATTTAAATGCCATATAAGTGTGAGAGCTTAAATAATTACAATGCTGCCCCATAGTTGTTCTTTCTCAAATACTATCATCTCAAAAACTTGTGTAATTTTTCCCTCATCAAATTTTTATTCAATACAGGGAATAATTATAAGAAAAAAACCATGCATTTTCAATAAAGCTATTTGCACATGTAAAAAGGTGACTTTTCAACATTGAAATCATTCTTTAATTGTTTCAGTTCCAGAAAAGTTGTGTGATATGGTGAAAGTTATGAATGTGTGAGTCTTTGCACAACTTTTGGCCCCTGTCCCTTTCCCCCGGAAGAGAGGTTTGGCTGTGATTGTTCGGCTTTCCCACCACCTTCCAAAGATGCCCTGCGGTTGCTCACCTGCCATGTGGAATGTGTGCCGCAGCATTTGAAAGTGAGGACAGGCAGCTACATACAGCCTCAGGGTCAGAAAGAAAGGAACTGCTGGAATTGCAAAGGCCCTGTCACTGAAAAGAAAAGCTTCTTGGGGCTGGGATCCTGGACACTGCAAGTAGGGAGGAGTTTTTCTAGGGGATTTTGGAAAAGAAGTATATAGAGATGTGGAACATAAGGGATTTGACTTTGAATCAGTTAAGAATTTGGCTGCAATAGAAAAATCCTCTGAATAATAATTACTTACATAGGACAGAAGATTGTTCGTCTTCCTCCATCACTTTAGAAGTCCAAATGTAGGTAGGTAGCTCTTCCTGGGTTAGGAAGTTCCATGACCATCAAGGACTCAGGATCCTTCTCTCTTCTCATTCCACCATCTTCAGCCTGATCCCCCATAGTTCAAAACAGGTTTTTCTCTTCTAGCCAGATCATCTGTATTATTGCCAGTGTTGGGGAGGAAAGATTTTCCTCCACTCTTCAAAGGTCCTTCCAGCTGGTCTAAGAATGAAATTGAGATGAGAAAGATTAACCAGAGAAAATCAAATTTCATGACCTATGTGCGAGAATCCCACATACCTGAGAGGGTCAAAGACAGAAAGGTAAAATTAGGTATACGTGCCATCCTGAGCTAAATGGGATGGGGCCTGGGGCTTCAGAGGCGGGAGGGGATTTCATAGGGCAGTAAGAAGAGCAGATGTTTGATAATTTGATGTTTGCCCTACCAAACACATAGGCCACTCAGAGAAGACGTACTTCTGGTTATAACCCTTATTTTGGGAAAGACTCCAATTTACATTTTTCTAGGTAGTTAAGGGAGGGATAAAAGTTTCTCTTAAACCCACAGGGTCTTGATCGTTTCCACTCAAAATATTCTACCTGCCAAAATGGCATATTTTGGGGAGGCTTGTTCTGAAGTCCTTCACCTGCATAAAGAAGAACGCAACAAAGAAGACCCTGCTGACACCCTTTAAGGCGATCTTTTCCTGGGAGTTGCACCCAAAACTTGTACTTAAACTTATTGCCCAGCACTTAGTGGCATGGTCACAGTTAGGAAATGTTTTATTTTACTGTAGGTGTCCAGCTAAATCAGGGGTTCCTCTTCTAAGGAACAGAAGGAAAATGGATATTGGGGCAGATGACTAGCAGACATCCTACTGAAGGAAAAGAGAATTTTAAAGTGGTGTTGTGGACTGCATACAATATTTTTAAAAGTCCTTGAGAAAAGAAGTAAAGACCTTGAGTTGTTCTGAAATTTAACTTTGGTTTCTGCACTATATTTCATTGCCTATGATGTAGATTTGAGGCTGAGCCCCACGAACCTTGGCGGGGTGCTCATCTAGCCACTACCTCACCAAGGTCTCCAATAAGTTTTTATTTCTGGTTCTGCCATGGGCTGAAATATTCCGATGGGATATACCCCCTCTTCTCATCTGCATAACCAGCTGTGACACAGGGAAGGACTTCCTCCCTGCCATCTTTCCAACATAGTGGTTTTCCCCAGTGTGTGGCCTTGATCTCCTGCTCTCATACACCATAGAGACAAATACATTTAACTGTAGCTACTCCTTCACTTTCTGCTATTCTTACACCCTTTTTGTGAAACCTGAGAAATAGGTCAAATAGGTCAAAGAAGTATCATGGCCCAAAGCATTTCTCTCTTAAGAACTTCAGTATTTTAGGACAAAGCCCAGGGTCCTTGGACTCTTTCCTATGTCAAGATGTGATTTCTGCCAATAAGGGAATGTAGGAAATACCCTGCTACTTTCCTCCACTTACATAGGATGTTACCGTTGAACTACGGTGGGCCACAGCTCAGCCACTTTGAAGTCTTCATTTTCACCAAGAATCATACAGGATTCAATGCTAATTTGCCATCCTCGTATGGTTGTTTTGGAAAACCCAAGTTCCAGAAATAAGCATAAAGATTAACTACTCGCTTTCCTTTCCTTTCAGGATGTTAGTTATAAATACACTGTATTATATAATTTTTTCTTATAAAAGCAGTACATTGTGGAAACTTGACAAAGTATAAATATGGAAGAAAAACCCCACTCATATCCTAATCACACTGAACATGTTCATGGGATTCTTTCTAGTCTTGTTTCTATGAGTTTATACATGTATGTATATGTCTGTATACAGACGTGTGGTTTAAGCAAAATTAGGAATATTCTACAAACATACACTGCTTATGCATTCTGCTTGCCACTTGAGCACTTCCCATCCATAAATATTCTTTGAAAGTATGGTTTTTAAATTGCTGCATAGAACTTACTTATATACACCACTAAAACTCCATAGGGATTTCAGTTAAATTTCTTGCTGTTTAGTTTTAAAAGTAAAATGACTGACTAGCATGGGACAAAGCCAAAATCAATAGTCAGGACTGTAGTCTTCAGTTTTATTATTTAACAGTGTTTATATAACTACTATAAGCTTCTTGAAGTTAAGGACCAGGGTTGTTTATCTTGGCTATTCTCCAAAGATGCCCCCCCTCCACACACACACACCACACCTCCCTCCCTTCACGCCCTCGGATGGTGCTCCCAGCGAATCTGGGCTTGTCCTGTGTAGCGGTCGGAATTCAGTGGAAGCTGGGCTGCCTGACTTTGGAGGCTGGGTCATTTGAAGCCTTGTGGCGTCTGCCTTGGTCTCTGTGCTCTGGAGGAAATCATAAGTCTGACTCTGTAGGGCTGCCTGGCTGTAAGGAAGCCCAGCTTGGCTTTATGCATAGGCCATATGGTGAGAAAGAGATTGAGGAAGAGAGAGAGAGAGACGGGTATGTCCAGCCAGCTCCAGCTGTTCCAGCCATCCCAAGTGTGAGCGAACAAGCCAACTTGGACATCCAGACCCGTCCAGCCTCCCACAGGACTCCACGCCCTACCCTACCGGATCTAACTACTGAAGAGACTCTGCCTAAGAATTGCCCAGCTGAGCTTCATGAATTAACAGTGTTAAGGCATGAAGGTTTGGAGTGGGTTGTTACACAGCAGCAGATAATCAAAACAGTGTTATATTAACGCCTATATCTTCAGCACTTAGCATGAGCTGGCATGCTTGGTATATTGTAGATGACTGGAAAACATTTGTTAAATGAGTAAATAAACTTACAAGATTACTTGCACAGAGACACACACACATATGTGTGTGTATAATTGTGAAATTTCCTTATAATTGGAATGCTAGAAAAATGAGTCACTTTTTATTTTGCTATTTCTCGTTTTTCAGTCTCCTTTTCCCCACTGGATTGAATCGGCATGGAGTGATTTGATATTTGTAAAACTGAGTAAAGCCAAATATCACAAATTGCCAATTAGAAAATTTTCCTTTTCAAAATCATTTATTATTTGGTTTGGGAAACCTGCTTTTTAATGAGTACAGTTTGGTTTTATTTTGGAACTCCAGAATTTTTTTAAAAAGGAACCGAGCGCACACAAGGGTGTGGAAATGGTGTGTGTCGTCGTCCCTCTTTCCACCACGTGCAGTGGGGCCGGCGAGGTGCGGGGCCGCAGGGGTCACGGCGCCGGGGCGATCCTGGCAGGTGCTTAGGCGGGTACCTGCAAGAAAAAGCGTGGTTCCACATGGCTTCTGGAACTTGAAATAAGAACTAGAATTGATTGTAAACATTCTTTTACCTTCTTGGGGCCAAAGATGGTTTTTAGAAAAAGAGCCAAGAAAACAGGGCTGGAGGAGGCTCGATGCAGCAAGAAGAGCAACAGGACATACTTGCGCAGTTCGCGTTTTCTCCAAGGAAATAAAAATTGCAGCGATGCATGGAAAGCGAGCGCTGTTTTCTCTCTTCTTGTCTCCCACTCCTTCCCTCCCCCTGTAGCTGAAGCTCAGCAGAGTAAGAAGGGCCATTAGCCTTGCCACGAGTTGCAGAAAGAGCTGGGGACCTTGGCTGAGGGACACAGTGTGTTTCTGCTCTACCCTGAGCCAGGTGCTGTGGGGACAAACTTGCAGGCGCGGCCATCAGGGCTTTGGGACTTCACGATCAGACTCCCGGCTATCCGCCAAGGTGGGCAGTGCGGAAGGTACAGAGGTCCCCGTGGCCAACGCTCACCGAGTCGTGTTCTCCCTGCTGCTGCGCGCGCGGCCCGCAGCAGCCCCGGCGCTAGCGCAGTCCCGCTGCCCGGGGTCCCCGCAGGGGATGCGCGAGCTGGAAGCATCACGGAAGCCGCCAAGGGCACCCGTGCTGTCCAATATCAAAGCCCCGTTAGATGTTAGACTGGCGGGCCCTGCGGTGCGCCCTGTCGTGAGGAAGACAGCAGCCCTCCCACCCTGAGCTTGTGCTGTCTTGCTCCAAACATTTAAAACCTAGCGAGCATAAACAAACCTTAGAACTCCTACAAAGTATTCCCATGACTGCCAGTTTTATCCTGAGGGAAAATTTTACTAGAAATTACCAGTCCCCATTTGAGACTTCTATAAAAACGACATGAAACACACCGAAAAAGGTGGGCCTCCTTAGATCACTGCCCAGTTTCTGATCCACAAAGGGGCATGCTTTCTCAGGGTTGTCGGTGAGGACTGGCTCCCTGCCGTGAACAGCTGGAGAGACCCTGAGAGGCTCCTTCTCCTACGGAATGCTTTTTCTAACTCACTTGATTCTGATTTAGCCTTTCAGCATTACACTGCTCAGATTATCCACTTTAAACAGAAAACCCACCAGCTGGGCTCTATTCTCTGTTCTCCCAGGAAATGTGGATGCTGAGTGACTTTCTGCAGTACAACACTACCTGATCTCAGCCTGGAACAGAGAAAATTTTGCCTTGTCCAACTTCAAAAGGCTCCTTTGACAAATTGCTTTTGGTTTCTTACTTAAATACCAAACAGTCCAGTTTATGATCACTTCTAGTTTGTTTTTTAAATGAATTCTTTTTTAAAAAATCATACTCCTTTACGTTTCTCCTAAACAATTAAGAAAAGCCACCCAGGTTATTAGCTACAGGAAGGCTGAGGATTATTGATATGAGGCAATGTTTAACAGTTGTCCCTTCCATTCTGGGTCTGAATGTTCAGCTGTGGGGCCCCCTCTGGGGTCTTACTGCATAGCTGAGCCAGATTATGACAAACTAATTCTGAATGATCAAACTCAGCTGGTTTGTTGGGGAAACAGTGGGCCAACTTAAATTATTTACAATGAACAAAGTGGTAGGTCAAGCCACAGAGAAACTGCGGTTGACCAGGATATTCTGTCATTCCCAGAATATTTATTGATATTAAGCCAAACATTAGTTTTCTTTCATGCATAGTTTGAGAAGTACTGAGTTAGACAGCACACACTGAAACAATGCCATTATATTATCTTTACTTCAGGATTGAGCTAAGTATTATCTCCTCCAGGGAGTTCTGCCTGATCCCACGATAGTTTGCTTACTTTTATTGTACCCACTTACTGCATAATGAAGTGTTCAAGTTACCTGTCTCTGCTCCCCATTTGACTGGGTACCATTCATATGCATTAACCACAAATTTAGCTTTGAAGAGTGAATGAGTGAACAAATGAGTAAATGAATGACTGCATGAGTACAGTGTCAGATGTGTGGAACATTGGAAGAATGTTGTGCACAAGAGGCTGTATAAGCTCCATACTTCACTTCACAACAGTATGAAGTTACCCATCTTGCCGGGTTGCTGTTACCCATCTTGCCAGGTTGCTGAAGAGAAAAAAAATGAGATACAGAAAGTTATTTTGTTTAACAAGCTTGTAACTGAGTGTCCACTTGGAGCCAAATAGTGTGAAAGCATTTCAAAGTGTTTAAAAATGATACTGTTTCCATTTATTAGATTTCCATGAGAATGTGGTTGGCCAATTTCCCTAAATCGACATACCCCATGAGGCAGGGCAGCTCTCTGTTCTCTAACATCCTGGTTTTGGATTTTCCAGCAAGGAATTCACATTTCCTCATAGTTACTGGTATGACTGCTTAGTAGTATTAAAGCAATATGAATGCTTCCTTAAGGAACCTGAGCTGCATATTTTGATAATCTTTCTTTATGATCATGCTTCACTTAATTTGAATGTAGTTCAGGAAAAAGAAAAGAGAACAAAAAAAAACTTCACAGGTTTTTAAAAATTATTTATTTAACATAACCTTTCAAGGATACAATGCCATTTCATTTAAAATTTTTAAATTTATTATGCTTGGTGTATTCCAAATAATCAGAGGGCAGTTTAGGCATGGAAAGCATATTTTGGTAGAAATCTGAGCATAAGTTTGTTTGGCAACTGGATACCAAAGAGAAGCATAAGAAATATTTTCAAGATTTGAGAATATTTAGATATTTTAGAAGTATGTGTTATATGAATTAATATTTATATGACTTCGGCATGGTCCATGGACTAATATATGGCTGAAAGGAAAAGTCAGGGGAAAAAAGGCATCTTTGCTTGGGAACAGCTGAATTTTGGGAACTAAGAAGTAAAGAAGATAGATAATTTAGTGAGTTCTTGCATGGAATAAATTTACTATAGTAAAAAATCCATTTACTTCACAGAGGTGATGGGAAACAATCTGGTCCGGTGGGCCCAGGGCACGCCTGAATCTTTCCAGGAAAGGGGAAGGGACATAGAGGTTCTGCTCCTGTGCATTTGGACCTGGATGATGGCTGCAAATATTTGGGTTCGGCGGATGGAGGGCTTACACGTCCACATCGCAAAGGAGCAAAGGCAGTGTTTTCAGTGGACCAGGTAAGGGTCACGTGGGTGAGTAAGTCAGTGTGGGTTTATCATTGACTTTGTCTAGTGGGGCCCTGGAGGAGAGAAGGATGAGGAGCCAGAAGCTGGAGTTGACACGGCATGAGTCATGGGCTGCTGACTAGGTGATCCACTCTTCTCATTTCCCCGGAACTGAGGGATTTCCCAGAACTTGAAACTTCCGAAGCTAAAGCAGGTGTATTCCCGGACAAAGTGGGATGGTTGGTCACCCTCCCCTTGACGACCCATAATAAAGTGCATATTCCCAGGATAAGGGGACTGCAGGGGAGGGGGTCCAGGAGACACTACAGGACGTCTGTGAAAGTGCTCATGAAATAAAGACTCAGTTGTAAACATTTTAAACATTTAAACAAAGCCAGTTCATGAAGGACCTTTCCTATCCTCCTACCATTTTTCTGTCTTCTAGGTCTGACTCCAACCCAGAAACTGGCAAGCAACCTGTGGAAAGAGCAGCAGGACGGGGGAGAGAAAGCACAAGGAGGAGAAATTGAGGAAAAGTGACCCTCAGAGAAACAGCCCTAGTGAGGGGGCTGGAGAAGGTTTAGTGCTAAATCAGTTCCAGTTTCTGATGATGTGAGACATTCTAACGACAGGATTTAGCTCTATTTGTTACTAAAGTGACTGTGGAATGTCCTTGTCCTGACATGGACACCTGGGACTGTGCAGAGACACCCTGGCATGTGCCTGAGTGTTCATCCAGGGGCAAGCGAAGGTTGCTGCACCGAACACGTGCAGAGGGAGTGGATCCCGACAACACGGGTTCCGCCACCGCGTCCTGGGCTGTGCTTGTTCAGTGTATCATCACCCTTGAAATTTCAAAACTCCTGCTCCAATAGAAGTAACAAATTGCACATCAAAGAAATATTTTGTCAATTCATTTCCTCCACTTTTGTTCAACACTATGTATTTTTCATGAACTGTTAACACCCTTTGGATGATGACCTAGTTAAAGGCAGGAAAAAATTCCACCCTTCCCACCCCTGCTCAGCTCCCAATAGCACCCAATGGCCATCCATTAGATGCCAAATATTTACTTCTTCCTTAGGCCAGATGCCAAAGGATTATAGGAGATAAGTATCAGATCCTCCACAGAGAACTGTGGGTTCATTTATTCTCCAGGATGACTGTCAGAAATGACTCAGCTTCCCCACCTCCATTCCACCCTCTCTGTCAGCCAGGTGACCCACCTGTTACTGCCACCTGTGCCCAGCTCAGATCATCGGCTTCTTCTTGCGTTCTGGTACACAGGGAGTGCCCCTGTCTGCTGGCTTGTCAGCATTGCTACTTATTCACACCCCATTCCTACACCCACTCGTACCTGGCACCCAGTTTCAAGATCAGACGTCGGCCAGTTCCCTGGTCTTTCTGGACCAAGCCATGTGGAGCTCCCGGCTCCTTCGCCCAGGAGGTCTGCTAGGGCCTTGGCTGCCGCGGCCTAGGCACTCCTCGGTTCTCTAGGACCTGGGGCTAGCCTCAACTCTGTTAGTACCTCTTGGTATAATTTTAGAGAATTGTTTTAACCTCTACACGTACCTCAGTTTCTTCATCCACACAATTGGGATAAACACAGCTGTGTTGTCCAGGGATATTGTGAAGAAACAATAGATGTGAAAGAACTTTGTGGAAGTTAGGTACAAGGAGGATATAAGGAGAAACAGAGAAAATGTTATGAGACTGATGGATTGGAGGTATTTGTGGAGTTGAGGGATTATTGGAAGTGGGGCATAGAAAATGAGTTGGAAAAAACAAACAAACAGTTGTCACTGGTCCGAAAGTAGGCTGTTTAAAATTGTGATTATGAAGGGTTTGCAGCCACTGATACAAGTCCAGTGACATCTCCACGGGAACTAGTGGCTAAGGCAGAGGGGAGGACCAAGCCACTGGAGGTGGACAGGGCAAGGGATTCAGAGGACAGACGTGGGGGCATCATCTGTGTGGAACTGAGCTCTGCAAAGTGTAAGAGGGGTAGAATCAGAAAGTGTGGATGGTAAAGTCTCTTTAAAGAATAACCAAGTAGTGGCGGGGCAGAGGTGAGGGGGGGCGGGGCTAGATGACTTCGGGACACACCCAGCCACCTCCAGAGGGACACCCCGGCCTGGTCAAAATGTTCTCCTCATTGTTCCACACAGGCACATGGATAATGAGGGGCCATTGCTGGACGCTAGTGCTCTTATCCCCCACATCATAATTTTTCAGTTTCAGTTGAGTAAGAGTACTGAAAAAGAGACAGGAGAGAATTTAGACTAATGGTAATTCAGTTAGTTTAAATGGCTAAGTCGTTAAGTGTGGTGTGTGTGGGGGGTATCTGTGGTTCCCCAAGACCTCTTTCAGGTCATAACTATTTGCATAATAATACAGAAAAGCCATTTTCTGTCATTAGTTTTTGTCTTATGAATGTACAGAAGCATTTTCCAGAGGCTACGTGGCATTTGATAGCACAACAGATTGGAAGCAAAAGCTGACATGAAAATCCAGCTGTCTTCTACTGAGTCAAAAAAGGAAAAACAATATCGTTTCTTTGCTACTTTTTTCTGTTTTGGAAAACATCAGGGTCTTTTTTTCCCCTGTTAAAATTGTTATTTATGTTTACTTGGGCTTATTCTTTTAATTTTATTTATCTGTTTTAAAATCCACCTATTTATTAAACAAATTTATTGAGTGCCTACTATATAATAAATATTGAAGATTCTGAGATAATTTAGATAGCTCACAGGATGATGGAGAAAACAGACACAGAAACAAGTACAAGTAAGAAATGGGAGAGCGGAATAGTAATATTTTCTGTCTGTAGGCATTGCTGCATTTCCCACCTTCTGCTCCCTCTTCCCAGAACGTGACTCCCCTCTGCCCCCCATCTTCTCACAGCTGGCTCCCCATCATTTCAAGTCTCAGCTAAAAGAGCCCCTCCTCAGGAAGGCTTTTCCTTCCTTTACCAGATGAATTGTCTGCAGTATCCCACCGCCACCCCGTTCCATAAGCACACCTGAAGACATCACCCGTGTTGCAAGAACCTGTAATTGGCCTCAAGAAGCTGAGGGTGGCCTTCAACAGTCAGCAAAAAACCAAATCCTTCAGTCCTACAACTGCAACGAACTGAGTTGTGTCAACAGTCTGAGTGAGGCTGGAAGCACACCCTTCCATAGGCTCAGAGGAGGCTGAAGTGTCACCTACATCTTCCCTCGCTGCCCCCCAACTTCACTGTGGTATAATTGACAAATAAAATTGTAAGTCTACAATGTGATGGCTTGATGTGTGTGCACATCATGGAAGAATTCTCTCATCAGGTTAATCAACATGTCCATAACCTCTCATATTTACCTTTTTTTTGGTGAGAATGTTTAAGTTCTATTCTTTTGCAAATTTCAGTTATACAGTACAGTGTTATCAACTATAGTCACCATATTATACATTAGATTCTCAGATCTTATTCATCTTAAAACTGAAACTTTATGTCCTTTTACCAACCTCTCTCTATTTCTGCCCACACCCCAGGCCATGCCACCACTTCTCTACTCTCTGTTTCTAAGATCATTTTTAAAAAATTCCACATATAAGAGATAGTATGCAGTATTTGTTGTTCTGTGCCTGGTTTATTTCACACAGCACAATGTCTTTCAGGTTCATACATGTCACAAATGATAGGAATTTCTTCTTTTTTAAGGCTGAATAATATTCCCATATATATATATATAGTATATATTCATTGTATATGCATGTGTGTGTGTGTGTGTATACACACACACACACACACACACACACACACACACACACATACCACATTTTCTTTATCCATTCATCCCTTGAGAATTAGGTTGTGTCCATATCTTGGTGATTGTGACTAACGCTTTAATGAACATGGGAAAACAGTCCCTGCCAAGAACAATGTGAAGGAGCATCTTGGGTTTTCCTCGGAGAGTTTTATGGTTTCAGGTCTAACATTCAGGTCTTTAGTCTATTTTTAGTTAATTTTTGTGTACGGTGCAAGATAGGAGTCTAGTTTCACTCTTTTGCATGTTGAAAATCCAATTTCTGCAGCACCATTTATTGAAGAAACTACCCTTTTTCTATTGTGTATTCTTGACTCATTTGTCAAAAATTATATGTAATTAAACATATACATACAGGTTTATTTTGGGGCTCTTTTTTACATTGAGCTGTGTGTGTGTGTGTTTATGTCAATGCCATGCTATTTTGATTACTATAGCTTTGTGATGTAGTTTGAAATCAGAAAAATGTGATGCTTCTGGCTTTATTCTTCTTTTCAAGATTGCTTTAGCTATTTGAGGTCCTTGGGGTTTCATACAAATTTTAGGATTGTTGTTTTCTATTTCTGTGAAAAATGCCATTGTGATTTGATAGGGATTGTATTGATCCTGCAGATCACTTTGGGTAGTATAAACATTTAATAGTATCTCTTCTCCCCAACCATGAACAAAGAATATCCTTTCATTTATTTCTGTTTTCTTCAGTTTCTTTCATGAATATCTTATAGTTTCAGTGTTTAGACCTCTCATCTCCTTCATTGGATTTATTCCTAAGTATCTTATTCTTTTAGATTCTTTTATAAATGAGATTGTTTCCTTAATTTCTCTTTCTGATAGTTTGTTGTAAGTGTATAGAAATGCACATGATTTTCACGTATTGATTTTTGTATGCTGCAATTTTACTGAATTTCTTTATGACTTCTAACAGTTCTTTGTTGTGTCTTTAGAATTTTCTGTATATAGTATGTCATATGCAGATAGAGAGAGTTTTGTTTCTTTATTGTTAATTTGGATTATTTTTCTTTTGAATACTTGCTCTGGTTAGCACTTCCAGTACTATGATGAATAAAAGTAGTAAATGGGCATCCTCTGGGGAGGATCATAGCTACACCCTAGATGTATGTTAAATTAAAAGCCTGACCCTTAGGCAACAGCTTTCCAAGTCTGGAGATGGACCCGTTTTAGGGAAAGACTGGAAGATGGAAATTTTCCTTGCTCCCTCTGGGTTGAGCCCTGGGGAGGCCACTGTAGCAAATGCTCGCAGACCTGTTAAAAATCTGTTCCTCTGTTTGCTGTAGTTTTGAGAATCTTGTGGACAAAAAACCTCACTGGCTTTCAAACGTAGGTGTTTGGCTCCCATCTCTTGTGTGAAAGTCTTAAAAACTGAAGCACTAAATGTGGGGCTCTAGCCCTTCACTCCTCAGAGAGAAGCTGGGAGTTGGGGTACACTTCCAATTGTATATGCTATGCTGGGTTTGGGGTTTAGGAGATACTGTGTCTCCGCATTTCCTACCTGTTTCCGTGTAGGTGTTTTCTTGTTCACTTGATGTGTAGGAGTTGCTCAGCTCACCTATGTTTCTTTTCCAGAGGAAGTTTCTCTGCGTGTAGTTGTACATTCTGCACGTCCATGGGAGCAAGAATGGCCAGAAGCCGCCGCTGTCACCGTCTTGGCCGGCCCCTCCTTATTCTTTCATTTTAAATGAATTAAATAAGTACTTGGAAATTTGTTTTAATTTTGAATATGTTAAATATTAATAGCTAAAACCTAAGTAAGCAAAAGCTCTTTGGGGGAGTCAGTAATACTTAAGAGGGTAAAGGGACCCTGAGACCAGAAAGTTTGAGACCCACTGATTTTTATCACTTACTATCCGTGAAGAGTTGTTCTCAGAGAAAAGTTGAGAGGTTGGATGTGTGAAAAAGAAGCCAAGTTGGAGAGTCTTCTAACAATAAACTTTCTGGCAACTGTAACCTACAACTCAAGATAAGTCACATCGTCTCTCTGAGGGAATAGCAGGGAACACATGTGGAAAATACATCAGAGAAAGTGTCCGTGCTCTTGGAGCTTTGGGGGCATCCTGACTTTAAATAATATCAAAGTATTTATTCAATAAGTGATTCTATGAAATACTGAACAATAAACCAGTCCATATGCATAGATATGTCTATCTAGATATAAGAAAATGGTATACCTCTGCAATCTCCATGAAGCCTATTCATTTTAAAGGCTTAGAAGTTTGCTTTCCTTTTCTGATTGTGAAGGTAATACATGTTCACTGTAGAAAATACAGGAAATTCTGAAAGTTGTTATGAAAATATGAATAAGTTGTTATTCTACCTCCCAAAGAAAATGTTGGCACGTTAACTATTTCCTTTTGTCTCTATTTTTTAAACAAAGTTATCATGTTGCATATGTCATTTTACATCTACTATATTTATTTATCCTTTTATTATGAGCATTTTCTCTTAGCAATCATTTGAAATTATTATATGTAGTGGAGCAAAATATTCCATTCAGGTTATCCAATGAATTTTTAGCTAATCTGCCACAGCTAAACATGAGATTGTCCTTCATTTTTCCTCTTCTATAAAGACTATTTGAATGCATCCTCCTCTATATAGTCATTTATTCTGTACACATGCATACAATCATGCACATGCCAAGAACTATGCATATGTTTTTATCTTCATCATTGGTTCAAAAGCATTCATTCTATTGAAGAAAGGAAGTATTGTAACTATGTAACCTCTCCCCAAGTTAACTTATTAATTTGTTGTTGAATTTATTGTCAATTCCAATAAAAGTGATAGTGAAAAAATTTTTTTAGAGATAGTGAGCCTAAATTTCATGTGGGTAAATTAATTAATGGATAAAAAGATTTGGAAATTGAAGCGATAATTGAGGAGTAATGGCCATGGTCAAAGATAATAAAATGTATTGTAAAACTAAAATAATTAAAACAGCACGGTATTGTAATAAAGATTGATAAGTAAAATAATAAAATTGCTTGGAAATGTAATGTAGCATATATAGAAATTTAGTATATGATTAAAGGTAGTATCACAGATAATAATAACACTGATAAATATGCAATAAATGATGCAAAAATGCCATTAACTCTTTGGGCAATAAAAACAAAAAAAGCAAATTCCATTTCTAAAAAGCTATTTGAGATAAATTTAGAAGGAAAGATGTATGGTGCCATCTAGTGGTAAAATGGGTAACTGCATATAATTTTCTTAAACGTAGCATCTATTGACAGAAATTTAAAGGTATGGGGACTTGAGGGAGGTAAATTATTCATTAATAAAAAGATTTATGTCTCACACTTCAGAAATTTAAGGGAAGTTTTGATAATACTGATAACATGATTTTACTGTTTCAGAAAATATTATAAGAGGCAGTCTATCTAGTGATCCTAAATTAACATGTAAGAAATTATGGTTGCAGACATGCACATACACAAGCATGCCAACCTGTCATACTTTTTTTAGTAACACGATGAAACAAAGGAACAATTTGAGTAAAAGCATGCTGATTGAAAATTCATATGTGAGAGTAAACCTGCCAGTAGTTACAGTTTTGAATAAGAACACATTTCCAGAAACATGTTCTCTGGACTGTGGAGCCTGATGGGGATGCAGAGCTCGCCCTGGCTTGTGACTAGTGGGGCTGCATGGTTCCTGGGCTTAATGGAGGCCTCAGCTCTCCTTGTTGACTCCAGGTGCAAGCTCCACGCATACAACCAACCATCTCCACCGTGGCTTTGCCTCAGTGCCTGACATCAGTCTGTCAAAGGGGCAGGAAGGTCACGTGGGCAAATCTGCAAAGCGGCACCTCCACTGGGAGCAGCCCTCCTACTCCACGCAAGTGGCTGCAGTGAAGCTGCTCCCTTGTCGTGTATCTCTGCTGCCCAGCAAAGCTCTTTGGTTACGAGCTGAGCTTCTAGACGGAAGCTGGGCCGCAAAGCCCCCCTGCACTGGCATTTGTATTCAGGGGGGAGAGAACTGAACCAGTCTGTTATGGGGGTGGCACGACTAAGGGCTTAAATTAGGAGCTTTTGGGGACCACTGACAGAACTGGAGAACCGTAAGTGGAGGGGATGAAGCCCAAAGGAGCAGCCATGGGACATGAATGAAGGGCCGCCACGCTTCTGGGTCGGCTCGGCAGCTCCCAGTGAATATCTTTGCCGTTCACTCAGCTTGGATGTTCAGTTCCTACTTGGATTCCGTATATTTCTAATATTCTTATGATAAACTCTTCCTTTCCCTGAAACAAAGGTAAATGTTTTACTGTCCCTTGAATTCCCAATTGTGCTAATATATCTTTTGAAAGGACAAACCTGGTCTCTCTCTTTCCACGGCTGAGCGTTACCTTCACATCAAGTCCCGGGTCCCCAGCATGGCCGGTGAGGCCTCCCGCCATCGCCCACGCCTCCCTGCTGGCCTCCCGGGCTCTCCCCTTCCCCCCACCCACCTCTCACCAACGTTCTCCGCCTTCTGGGCTCCAGCTCCGCGGAAAGGCTCTCGCTTCCCACACCGCGGCCTTCTCCCGGCCTCTTGGCCAGTCTGTTCCCACTCCACCACCCTCTTCCCCCAGCAATGCCCATTCATCCTCCAGACACAATTTATACATCACTTCCTCCAGAAAATCCTGTTTGGTCTCTTAAAACTGAGTTGGTTGCGCCCCCTGTGTTAGCACCATGTCCGTAACCCCACGACAGCTTTTATTGTTCTGCATCAAAATGTCCTGCTATTTGCTTCTCTCCCCCAGGAGTCTCTAAGCTCCCTGAGAGGACAATCTGCCTCATTGCCACATTCCAGTGCTTTGTACAGAACCTAGAATACAGTCAGCGCTCCCATATTCATTCAGTGAACAAATGAATATACACAGAGAACTGTATCTGTTATCTGAGGGAGAAACACTAAGGCCCAAGGGAGCTGTGAATCTTTCAGAAAAAAGTGTCCAATTGGTCTCACTTCTGCTTAGACTAGGGCCTGGAAATTTCTAATAATGTTTTTGAGAGCTACTGCCTCAGGCTTTAAAGCCAGACAAACACTTCTAACATATGCAACTCTCTCTTACGCTAAATCAAAGCTGAAGGCACATTACTCAAAGTAAGGATTATCTGTATTTTGTGGACATGGGTGGTCCAGACACCCACAAGGAGATAAATAAATGTTTGAGGTGGGTCCTTCAATGATTTTTACAACTGTTGCCAATTTGGCAAGCTTGACCGGGCCCTACCAGGGTGAGGATCCATGATTTTGGTATGATGTTGGGGAATTTGTGGCTCCCATCTGCTGGTTATCTCACAAAATGTGGAGCTGAGAAAAATCACATACTGATTAAATCATAGAATCCCACACTTGGAAGGGACTTCATGAGATGATCTGGGCCCGCCTCCTGAAGGTCAATGCATAAATCATCTTGTGCAGATGGCTGTTTATACTATTTTTAAAGCTCTTTAAGGATGGAGATTACACAGCTTCCCTTGGTCGTCTGATCTTTCTGGTCAAGAACTTCCTTTTTTAAAAACCCAGCTTCTCACTGCAGTTTGGCCCATTTCCTCTTTTTTTTCCCATTCTTTGTGAATATGGAAAGTACACGATCAACCTTTGTGCTAATTACCTGTGGCCCGCACTCCGTACTCTTGCAATTAATTATTAAGATTTATGCTATTGCCCTCCACCCCAGGTACCTGGATGCAAGTCTTTTATTTTTCAGAAGGCTTATTTTTTTTCCCTGTACAATGATTTCTGTGATTTTAAATTCTTCTCTGGGAGTCTATTTCATAGCTCACCATGTAAGACTGATAATGGCATTTCTGCTCAAGTCCTAATCAGCTGTAAATAAAGAGCAAAATTTTCTTCTTGTCTTACCCCGGTATTGTATTTGTTTTTTAAAATACAGCATTGCCTGTTTGTTTCTAACAGTTATCTTCCGCAATCAATCTCAAGCCTTTTACTATCCAGCTGCTCCTTTCTACATGTCCAAATGTGTAATTTGCCTTGGGTTTTGTGGCAGGCTAAACAATGACTCCCCCACCCCCAAACATGTCCACATTCTGATCCCCTAACCTGTGAATATGATGTAGAAAAAGGGAAACTTCACACATGTGATTAAGTTAAAGATTTTGCAGTGAGAGATTTTCCTGAGTTATCCAGGTGGAGCTAGTGTGATCCCAAGTGTCCTTATAAGAGGGTTTCTTCCCCAGAGCCCCTGGCGGGAGTGTGGCCCTCTGTTCCACTGAAGTCAGTCCACTGAAACCCACTTGGGCTTCTGATCAGCAGAACTGCAAGGTAACCAGTTTGTGTCGTTCTAAGAAACTAAGTTTGCAGTAATCGGTTACAGCAGCAGTGAGAAACTAATATAGCGTGACTCATGAAAACATCTGTGCCTGTCTTCAACTTCGTGATTTTATTTAGCAGACCATTTGGGGGTTTATTAAGTATTCTTTAGTATTATCTTCCCATCACCCAAAACCACAACAAAACTAGTGAGTATCTACTGACTATTGATGACCTTAACTTTTCATCAATTATTTAAAAATTTACCTAGGTAATAGAGGATGCCATTTATTGAAAAGGTTCTGCATGCCAGGCACTGTACCATCATTTGGAATGTGCTATCTCACTTAAGTGCCACAACAAAGCCATGAGGTGAGGATTATTAGCCTCTCTACTGAGGCTTGGAGAGGTCAGGCGTCCGGCCAGGCCAGTCTGCAAAAGCTGACCTCTGAGCCCCTCTCTGCCTCATCTGAAAGCCCATCTTCTCTCTGCCACGTGGACCTGCCATTGCTCTAGGCTCAATTTCTTTAGCTAGGGTGTAAAATTGTTAAGAATTCACAGCATCATGAATTTTCAAGGAAGATGTGTTACTATAGATGGACTTGCTTGGGAAAAAAATAAGTCCAGTTTCCTGGAAATGCCATGTATTTGTTCCAGATGTCAGATGGAATGATTTCAGACATCAAACATGAAATTATAATTGTTGAAAAAGTGAGAGTGATCACTCAAAAACATTGGAGGAAAACAAGAACTCTTCTATTTTGGCAGGAACCTATAATTTTCTTGGGTAAAAATATAAATGTCTAAAGAGCAAAACTTCAGAACTAGTTTCCGGCAAAGTTATGGTTCAAACTCAACATGTTGTGTAACGAATGTCTCTGAAGCTGTGTTGTTCTTTAGTCCATTTCCTTCAGTTCAACACGTTAAGTAAGGACTGGTACTATTTTATCTCTGTGCCGTCCTCTTTCCCCTTAGTTGTATTTAAAAGAGAAGACAATGCAATGCCATTTTAATATCAACCTTGTCCAGCTCTGCATTTGTGTTGATACCTCACTATCTTCAATGACAATATTTTTAAAAATCTTTAACATAGAAAAATATTAAACCTACAAAACAGTTGAGAGAATAGTTTAATGAAGACTCATATGTGCTTCATGTTCTAGATACACCAGTTGGAAGCATTTTGTCCCATTTGTACCCCCTCTACCCTCTTTGAGGCTGAAGGAGGCAGGGGGAATGCTTATCATGAGGGCTGTCGGGGGAGTCGTATCAGGGACTTATATTTAATTATGACTCTGCTGGCTGTTATCTGGATCTTGCATTCCAGGGAATACCTAGGGTACAATGGAATAGTTCAGCTAAATTTTCAACATATATATACAGATATGTACACATATATATATATACACACATGTATAATTCATGTATCTGTATATGAATACATGTATGTTCATGCACACGTACACATACTAATACCTCCAATTTATACCCTCACAGTATTTCCCCACCTTTTCTATTCCAGATTTGTTTTTCTCTTCTCATGCAGTGAGAATCTGATTCTTAACCATTTCAGAATTATTACACTAATAATACTACTAAAAACAAACTTATCTTTATGAACTGAAAAGCTTTCTTTTTAAAAAAATGGCTATATAGTTCCCCATTCTGTGGACATATTCTTGATTCATTCAACCAGTACCCTATGGATACCTATTCAGGTTGTCAATTTATTACAATAAATAATCAATATCTGCAAAGAATAGTCTTGTTTATATGTAGTTTTTTTATTGTTGAGTGTGTATCTTCAGGGTGAATTTCTAGAACTGGGGTTGCTGGGTCCAAGGGCCAATGCACAAGTAGTTTTGATATACTGTCAAGTTCCTTTCCATAGGGGTAATTTTTGCATGTTCATCTGCAGTGTTTGGAAGACTCTGTGTACCCACATCCTTGTCAACAAAATGCATTGCCAAGCTTTTGAGTTAGAAAGAATATCTCAGTATCATTTTATTCAAAAAGAGTTTGTATACTTAAATTTATTTATTAAGGCATACTTTTTATGTAGTGAAATGCACAGAATCTTAAGGGTAAATTTTGCTGACTTTTGATAAATACACGCACCCATGTAACCCCATCTCAATCAAGAAATAGAACATTTCCATTACTCCAGAAAGCTCTCTTGTGCCCATTTCTACTCAAATCCCATCCCTCCCTCCCTCAGAGACCGCCACTCTTCTACCACTATTGCTTAGTTTGTACTATTCTTAAACTTCATATGAATAGAACTGAATGGTGTAGTATGTTCTATTTTGTATCTGGCTTATTTTGTGCAGTATTGTACTTGTGAGGTTGTTCTGTTATCTTTGCTGCACCATATGCATTAATAATTTGTCCTCATTGCTGTATAACATTTCATTGCATGAATATGCTGGTTTTTCTGTCTATTCTGTTGATGAGCATTTGGGATGTTTACAGTTTTTTTTACTATTATGAAAGTGATAGGGGACATCCTTGTTTAAATTAAATGCACACATACACATACATTTTTTTAATGTCTATATAGTTCTCCATTTTATCGACATCGCATGATTCATTCAAACAGTATCCTATGGACAGAAATATGGAGATTTAGGTTGTTTATAATAATATGTTTCTTATGGTTAATATATATAAGCTTAGTGTATGTTTAGCTTTATAACAAATTACCAGTTTTCCTAAGTGGTTGTCCCATTTTATATTACCACCAGGAATGAATGAGACTTGCAGTTGTTCCACATCTTTGTCACCATTTCTTACTGGCTTTTGCAAATTTAAGATAAATTTATAGTGCATTAATTCCATTTTATTGAGTTTTTTTATATGAGGAATGGGTGTTGATTTTTGTACAAAGTCTTGTATCTCCAAGATAATGATGAAATTTTTCTTTTCAGATCTCTTAATATGCTATATTACATTACTAGATTTCCTAACATTAAACCACCCTTGACAATTTTGGAATAAATTACATTTGGTCACAGTGTATTAATATTTTTAATATGTTGTGGAATTCTATTTGCCAATGTTTTTTCAGATTTTGAAATCAATATTAAGTGAAATTAACCCATAGTTTTCTTTTTCTAATCTTTACCAAGTTTAGATATCAATGTTATACTTATTTTATAAAAAAAAAAAACAGGACTTTCTTATTCTCCATTCCTCCCCTAGCCTCTGGAATAATTTACAAAATATCGTAATTATCCACCCTGAAAGCTTGAAACCATCCGGCCCTGGGGCCATTTTATGAGATAGTTCTTTGATATTTTTTCTCCATTTCTTCTATGGGAATTGGCTTATTTGAGCTTTTTAATCTCTACTAGTATCAACTTTTGACACTAAAATTCCATTTTCTTTAAAATTTTATCCTTCTAGATTTTCAAATATATTTGCTCAGTATTTTCAGTAGTCTTATGCATTTTTAAAATTTCATCTGTTTCAATCGTCATTTCCCAGATCATTGTATTTTAAATATGTCTTCTTTTATTCCTCGCTTAGGTTGACTAGTGGTATTCTGTTTTGTTATTTCTTTTCTTAAAAATCTTAATTTTGATTTAACATTTGTTTTGTTTTCTATCTATTTCTTTCTGTTTTGAACTTTATTATTTCCATCTGAGAGTTTAAAAAATTGTTAATGGGTTTTGAATTTCATCAAATGTGTTTACTACACTTATTGAGAGTTATATGAGATTTTTCCTGTTTATTTCTGTTAATGTTGTGAATTACGGTGCTTTTTGTTTTTGTTTGCAGATGATAAACTGCCCTGGAATTCCTGAAATACATGTTATTTGTCTGTACTGTACAGCTCCTTTTATATATTGCTAGACTTGATTCATTCATGTTTTATATAGGATTTTTCACCTATGTTCCTGAGTCAGAATGGTCAGTTGTTTTCATTTTTTATAAAATATTTGTCAGATTTTTGTGTCAAGATTAACCTGGTATCAAGATGAGTTGGGAAGTATTCTTTATTTCTCCCTTATTTTGAGGAGTTTGTGTAATATTGGTGTTTTTTCTTCCTTAAGTGTTGAGAAAAACTTACCTTTTAAGCCTTCGAGCCTGGAGTTCTTTTCTGGAAAATTTAATAATAATAGATCCAGTTTCCATAATAGAGAACTCTTAAGAGTGTCCTATTATTGTGTCTATTTTAATAACATTTTAAAAAGTAACTTCTCCATTTCTTTTGATTGTCCAATTTATCAGGCATATAATTTTATATAATATATTAATATTATCCCTTTATTATCCAATTATTATTATTACCCTTTCATCTTTAGAGATGAGCCCTTTTATTATAGGTATTATTAATTTTTTCCTTTTTCTTGTCTAGTCTTTCCAGGGGTTTATTAATTTTATAGTTCTAGTCAAAGAAGCAGCTTTTGGCTTTGCTTATTTTTATTGTCATTTTTTTCTATTTCATTACTTTCTCCTATCTTTTTAAAATACCCTTTCTTTTACTTTTTGAAATTTGCTGTCCCTTTATTTCCCAGATGTTTTGAGGTAAAAGCTTAGGCTATTAATTTCTCTCTTCTTTCCTTACAAACGCACTTAAAGCTGTGTTTTATCCTCAAACACTGCATGAGTTGTATCTCCAGTTTGTATTTATTGTATCTTCATTGCAATAGATTTCAAAAGTATTTTTTGATTTTCTTTTTAATTTCTTTTTGGCCAATAGGTTATTTATAACTGATTGCCTATTTTCAAGCAGTTGTGAATTTTAAGATTTTTTTTGTTTTTTGTTTCTAGCTTAATTCCACTGTGTGGTCAGAGAGCATGCTCTGAATTATTTCAGTCTTTAAAATGTACTGAGGAATTGTGATCCAGTATAAAGTCAATCTTGGCAAATATTCTATGTGCACTTGGAAAGAATATTCATTCTATTGTTGCCAGGTATAAAGTCCTATAAATGTTTATTTTGTTAATTGTATCCATCAGGTCTTATTGATCTTCCTGTTTGCTCTGTCAACTATTGACCAAGTTAATTCTTTCACTGTGATCGCCAGTTTATGTACTTTTAATTCTGTCATTTTAGGACATCACCTACTTTTAAGCTATGCTTTTGTTGTATAAAGATTTAGAATTGCTATCTCCCTGATTAATTTATTCCTTTATTATTTTCAGATGCCTTTCTTTGTCTTTAGGAATAGCCATGTTTTAAAATCTACTTCCTGAAACTAATATATTATACAAGGTTTCTTGTGTATTTGCGTGTCATAAACTTTTATAGCCTTATTGTAACTTCTTATGTCTTTATATGTAAGACATGTCTCTAGTTGGAGTTTTTAAGCCAAAGATAACCATAGTCTTTAGTATGAATATTTAGTTGATTTACATTTAGCATAAAAATAGTGTATTTGGGGTTATAGCTGCTCTCTTATTCTGGTTTCTATTTGAATAATCATTGATCCTCTTTATTTGCTGATCCACACTTATGAATTAACCTACTCACCAAAATTTATCTGTAACCCCAAATCAATACTCACAGCAATTCCGTGGTCATTCAGGATACCCAGAGAGTGATGAAAAATTTAAGTAGCTCTGTGAGCACATTCCCAGCTGAGGTAAAGAAAAAAAAAGGTGACTCTGCCTTATGTTTTAGCTCTTGTACTGTGAATCAGTGTCTTTTTCTGTGATCTATTTAGTGCCAAGGTTTTCATATTTTGTACTTTTTGTTTGTGATTTCTTTGGTTAAATGATCCCCAAGTGTAGAGCTGAAGTGTTATCTAGCGTTCCAGAGTGCAAAACAAGTGGCGAACTTTGTGGATTCGTGAAATAACAGCTGACAAGGGAGTACAGGGGACAGCGTTGCTCTGGGAGACCAAAAGCCAGAGACCTAGTGGTGGGGTTGGGTGTTTCAAGAGGTGATATGGACTGAAAATGTCTGTTAGATTCTGATCTGTGACGATGTCATTGCCATTTTCTATAGACTGGAAATTTTGTATTGTCATTTCGTTTTGACCCAAGAATTGTTTAACATCATATGTCTTAAAGTCCAGGTGTAAAGAAGGCTTTAAAAATATTTTTGTTATTCATTTCTAGTTTGATTGCATTGTGGCCAAAGAAGACTATTTGTATAATTATTGAGAATCCCTTTGTGGTTATGTGGCTGGTTTTTGAGGATTTTCCATTCCATCCTGGAGAATGTGTATCCTCTTTCACCAGAATTCCTGGTCAATTTTGATCCATAAGATCTACCTAACTAATTATGTTGTTTAGGTATTCCATGCCCTAATTTTTTCGCTTCACTGGGTATATCTTTGGCTAAGAGAGCAGGGATAGTATTTCCTATTATTACTGTTTTTTTTTTTTTTTTTACTATTTCTCTTTGAAGTCATGTAGTTTCTGTTTTATGAAAGTGGTTGATATGCTTTTGGGTACATAAATATGAATTGCTGTTAAGATTCATAACACTTAGCATTTTGAAGGGTCCTTCTATTCCTTCATTAATATTTTTAACTTGAGTTTCACCTTCTGATGCCGAGAGTGCAACCTCTGCTTTCTTTTTTATCTGCCTGATTAATTCAACCTGATTGCTTTACACCTTTCTCCCCATTATTTAATCTTAGTTTTATAATTAAAGATATAAAATGCTCATGTAAGTCTTCCCTGGACAGTCTCCAATTATTTCTTTGTTGGATGTTTTACTTTTATTTCATTGAATTCAGAGGGAGTTCAGCAATTTGTAAACCTGCTTGGACTTGAGTTAGGCCAACAAAACCCTAACCTACAAAGGTGACATTTGGTAAAATGAGGCTTGAGCATCTCAACCCTGACTGTGGTAATATGCTTTTTGATTTTAATTCTGTATGTAATATTCATTCTTTCCTTTTTCCTTACTAATAGAATCCAGATTTTTGAATAGGCCGCAATAGTTCAGCTGAAGGACAATATTGTTCAGCCTTCCTTATAGCCAGGATGTGGTCATGGGAACACATCTCTGGCCAACCAGACATAATTGAAAATCTTCTGGGGATTTCTAGGAATGTTTTGCTTTCTCAAAATCAGTGCATTTCCTTCCTGATTGTCAGTTCTCCATCCCTATACTTCTTATTCATGTTTCCTCCTGTCTTCCTTTTTCTCCTTCTGCCCATCTTCTTTTTTCTTCTTTATCTTTGGAAAATGGATGCGAAACTGGGAGATGGACCAGTCATCTCAATCTTGAGATGACCATGGGAGGGAAGCCATTGTTACTGATGGCAGAGTAGAAGAATAAAGACCATGTGCTATTACTGACATCTTTACCTTTGGACTTTCTGTTTTGCAAAAAAATATAACTACCTATTCTGTTAAGTTTCTGTGGTTGGGTTTGTATTACACACAGTTAAACATATGTGAATATATTCAACTTCATTTCTATACTTACATGGCTCCTTCCTTAGCTTTATTTTCCATCATCATCCTTTTGTTTGCATCTTGAACTTTAAAGAAGATTAATCTTTTCTGGTTTTGACCTTAAACATTCTTCTGGGCTTGACTTACATTTGCTGTCTTATGTTCCCTTTTTCTGTTCACACCAGCTGGGTGCCAGTTTTCTTTACTGACTACTTCCCTTCTTTTGTATGAACACATCCTATGGTTCTAAATGTTGCAGCTTAATTGGTGTGCGCACAGAGATGGCCTCAAGCTTTTGACTCTGGTATCACAAGAACAAATATCTACTCAGTTTCTAAACCAAATTTCAGTTCCATGTGGAGACTTTCAGATCACCTATGGGTACACTGGATTTTGGAGTGGTAAAGGCCACAATTTGTATTAAAGAAGAGATGATGAACATTGTAGAGGTGCTTTAAATTCCTTAGATCTGAACTTCGAAAAATATAGTACTTTGATCTTATCAACTGAATGCCTTAATAATCCACAATGCTATCTCTTATCTAAAAATCAAGCAATTCTAAAAACAAAACCCTACTTTGAGGATATATTTGTTTGGCCGAAGAGCCTCTCCCACTCAGGTGCCTTGGGGGAAAACATAATGATTTTGGTTCTGGAGAAACTTACAGACAAAATCTTGATGCATACAAAGGAAACTTCTACCCTGAGAAGCTCCATAACAATGATTTTAGGATAAATAGTTAAGGGTCCTGTTATTACTAAGACCTCATTTTAAGGCAAAAACAGAATTATAAACAAAAAATTCTGCAAAGTATGGTGGTGATTAGTCAATTTTAGCCTTATTTTTTCACATGAGGAACTTAGGTTCCCAGAGCTTGAATTATCTGCTCAGGGTCCACCAGCCAGCACTCACCCTCCTTAGATAACACTAGTCTTAAAATTTTCTATCCAGCTCAGGAAAAGTTCATCATTGGGTGAATGGGAGAGAGATTTTTGTTCACTCCTATCAATCAAAGTATATAAATAATTTATAAACTTTGGAACCTTACTGGTGAACAGTTAGGAGTGTCGAGCTTACAGGAGCACTTTAGAGATAAAGAGGATCCTATTCAAAGTGACCTCAGCGTCACGGTGTGTTAGATGTTCCTCTTTTTGTCCCCTTCCTGACAACTAAAAAGTGGCAGCCATTCATGAACAAAAGTACCTTGGTGGCAGCTGTGGGACTGACACCAAATTGGCCCCGGGAGGAACCCCACCACCTGGGCATCTGGTAATAGGGAGACAGACCTTGGTCTTCTCTGCAGAACCAGCAGGAACCAGTGAACCTGCCCCAAATACCCCGGGGCTACGGTGGGAGACAACTTGGAGAGCGCTGAGGTGAGCCTTCAACCACAGGTAAAAGGGACTTTGCAGGAATGGAGGCTTCCTACGGGGAGGTTCCAGCACTCCACAGGGGAAAACAAACGAAACAAAGCACGTCTGGGCTCACTGGCGAGGGAAGGGGAACCTTTCTCTGCCTCTTCCCTAGACCCCGTCAGGCGAACCGCTGCTGGCAACCTCCTCAGTGGGGGGAAGGGGGTGGTGGGTGAGGGCCTGGGTGCCCCAGCAGGGTGGCGCATTGCTGGAGAAACCCATTTCTCTCCAGCAGCAGCCAGAGGACGGAGGTGGGGCCTCCATGACTGGGGGAAGTGAGGAGGTGAGGAAAGAGGCAGGTAAGAGTTTCAAAGGGTATTAAAGGGACTTGGCTCCTGCCGACTGCTCTCAGGACTGCAGCCTGAGCCTCTGGGAGAACCTCACCCGAGGATCCCCCAGTCAGGCCTGCGGGTACCCTTAATTTAAGTGCCAACCTCGTCTCCCCTCCCCAACTCAGCAGCCGGCTCCTGGGGCGCGCGTTCAGTGCAAGGGTGAGCTCCCCCAACACAAAGTGCTCACAAAACCAGGGTCTGTGGGGAAGGGAGAAATCACAAAGGACCTACAGCGCCACCTTTTGGAAAACAAACACTAGGTTTCTAGCAGCCCTCCTGATGAGTTTTTGCAAGAACTGTGAGAGGTTAAGAACTCTGCCACACGAGGGAGCAAGAACTGTGGGGCAGGTGTACCTTACAAGGCCAGAGAGGCCCCGGAGAGAGGAGGACCAGTGACAAGTGCGTCCATCCTGAAGGCAGCTAGTAAAGATCCGAGGCTGTGGCTGCTGCCTAAGGGAGAGAGCAGCAGGGTGACCCTCTCAGAACGTGAAGATCCAAGGAGACATGTCGTCACCGGGAGGTGACACTGACTTTCCAATTACCACACTCAGAGACAAGGAGTTTTGCAATCTAGCTGATAAAAATTCAGAATAGCTGCTTTGAGGAAATTCAGTGAGGTACATGAAAATACAGAAAGAAAAGTCAACGAAATCAGGAAAATGGTACATGAACAAAACGAGAAGTTTAACAAAGAGATAGAAATCATTCAAAAGAATCAAATTCTAGAACTGAAGAATTCATTGAATAAAATGAAACATGTCATAGGAAGCATATACAGCAGAGAAGTTACTATAATTTGTTAATTGTATAAAAACACAATATAAGAAGAGGTGAATTGAGACATGAAAAAATATAAAAGGAGGGAGTTAAAGGGTGAAGCCTTTGTATGTGGTTGAAATTCAGTTGTTATCAGGTTAAAATGGATTGTTTTATCCGTAAGATGTTTTATGTAAACCCCATGGCAGCCACAAAGCAAAAACCTAGAGTAGATTCACAAAAGACAAAGAAAGGAAGAAGAGGTCGAGTCTTGCCTGATCCACAATGGCTACTCCGATCTTTGGTGAGGAAAACGGAGGACCAGGAACCTCGGTGGCTCCTACGGATGCGCTGAAGCTGAAGGCCTCAGGTGGGGGAGCTCAGGTTTCAACTCCACGTGTTGGCAAAATGTTTGATGCCCCACCAGCCTTACCTATATCTGCCCCAAAAGGCAACAGAGCTACAGAAAAGTCAGTAAAGCCTAAATGAGCAGAGGAACTAAACATTTGGATGTCCAAAGAGGACATTCAAATAGCCCACAGGGACGTGAAAAATAAAAAGCTCAATATGACTAATCATCAGGGAACTACAAATCAAAACCACAGTGAGATGCCCCCTCACACTGTCGAGTGTGTATCATGAAGAAGACAAGAGATGACAAATGTTGATGAGGATGCGGAAAAAAGAGAGCCCTATGCACTGCTGGTGGGAATGTAAACTGGCCACCGTGGAAAACAGTACGGAGGTTCCTCAAACAATTAAAAATACAAACACCATATGATCCAGCAATCGCAATACTGGGTGTGTATCTAAAGGAAATAAAACAAGACATTGAAAATGTGTATGTACCCCCAGTGCTTTTTGCAGCATTATTCACAATAGCCAAGATATGGAAACAACCCAAGTGTTCATTAATGGATGAATCGATAAAGAAGATGTGGTATTTTATATATAGAATATTATATACAATAGAATATTACTCAGCTATTGAAAAGAAGGAAACCCTGCCAACATGGATGGAGTTTGAAGGCATTATGAGATAAGCCAGACAGAGAAAGGTGTATTGTATGATATCATTTCCATGTGGAATCTAACATAGCCAAACTGTAGAAACAGAGAGTAGAATGGTGGTCACCAGGGCCTGGGGTGTGAGGCAATTGGGGGGATGTTGTTAAAGGTACAAACTTGCAACAATAAGATGTGTAATTTCTGGAGATCTAATGCACAACATAGCAATTATAGTCAACACTTCAAAATTCTGAAGAGACTAGTTCTTTAGTGTTCTCACCACAAAAAAAAGAAATGATAATTATGTGATGTGATAGGGGAGTTAGCTAAAGCTATAGTGGTAATCATATCATAAATGTATCAAATTGATATGTTGTACGCCTTGAACTTACACAATGTTGTATTTTTATTATATCTCAACAAAAAAAGGAGACAGAGAAAGGGAGTTAGCAATGCTGAATACAGCAAAAAAAAGTCTCCAGCATGGCGATTAGCAGTAAACTTGCCCAAGATACTGTACATTGCAAGGCACGGAGATAAAAAGCACAGGGTATAAAAGACAAAGATACATGCAAGTGAGATACACAAACAATGCGGGCCAGGGGCAAGTGCCTACATTCTTACATAATTTGGTGTGGGTGCGTGAGCACACACATGTATGCACTGTGTGCACGTGTGCCTGTGGGTGTGTGTGCTTGTGAATTCGTGTGTAGGGGGCCCAATAGTGAACCAAAGAGCATATATATGAGGCTTCAGAAGGAGACCGCTGGGACTCAACCTCCAGGAAAGATTTGTTTTCTAGGTCTAATATTATCTGATGACCTAGTTTTTCAAGAGAAGTCAGAAATCAATATATTTCTATAAAAAACACCTTGATTTTCCAGTGTTGGTTCAACACGTTAAAGCACTGTGCAGTCATTCAAAATGTGAAGCCATGTCTGGGCCCCAGAGTGGCTTATAGGTTATCAGCTAAGGACGAAGCAGTGTTTGGAAGGAGTGGGAACATGAAGAAGAGAGAAAACAGACAATGGTAAAGAAGCTTGAGAATTTTATTTAAGTCTATCTTTGATATACTGAAAGCTGAGTATTTTTGTGACAAAAGTTTCAAGAACAAAATTCACTTAGCAGTTTCACCAGTGTGGCTTCTAGTCCTTCCCTCATAATGCAGAGAGGTTGTGATTGGAAAAATTTATGTGTACAAACTATATCATAGAAAAGTGATTTCATTGCTAAATGTAAGCAGGTTAGGGTACCCCAAAATAAGAAGAAAATAAAGAGAATTCTGAACTTTCATATATTAAGGCTCTTATTGGAGGAATATTTTGATATCGTTTATTCCTTTTACAATATTAAGTGAGTATTCCTTTAATGGCATGTAAAGCAATATGGTTTCAGAATACACTTCCTAAATCTACAGAGCTTAAAATGTCCAACATCCCATGCAGCTGGCAGGTAATGTGAAGATGATCTTGAACACTGACATACTTACTTCCTAGAGAGAAAAGAAAAAAAAGGACAGTGATTTAATATAGCTATAATGCCCAGATGATGTAGTTAATTTAGGAACTATTTTAATGATTTATTTTGCTAAAAGTCACTCATCAATTTTCAGCTTACAAATCCCTTCATCTTTTGGAATCTTCAAATATTTGCATTCAAAGATGACTTATCCTAAAGTTCCCCTATCAATAAATGTAAAATTTATGAATAACTATAAAAAGCAATTACAACCCATTAAGATAAGCTAATTTTAGCGTTTAGATTTTTGCTGCCACATGATTACATTAAGTTGATAATACCATAAAATACTAAGCTTTTGCTCTGTGCTAAAATTTCGACATATACAGCAATTTGTAATGTGATAATATGTTAATGACATAACATCTCCATGTTTTATTAATATCTGTGTTCCTAATGCTTCGCCCCTTTTTGACATTTAGGAAATGTTTTGGAATAAATGGGTGATTGGATAAAACTATGATAAAAAATGAATATAATGATGTCCTCTTAAATGATTCATAATTTTGATTATATATCAAAAGAGCAGACTCCTTCCCCCACATAGAGAACAACCTGTAGCAGTGTGATAATATTTATAGAAGTTTTGGTTTTCAGATTGAATAAAATACTGTCACCTCTCAGTAATTTTGGTCTGAAGCAACCAGTTTATAAAGTCCCTGGTGGCAAGATTGTCAAGAACTGTGTTCATCTCATCAGAGAAAGAGCCATCGGCGTGCCTACGACGGAGTTCTTCAACAATGGCGACCTCTTCTGGGAAACTGAGGGGGAGGGGTAAAATCGGTACTCGGTTAAATGTTTAAAGCGGATGCTTATCGATTGGCTGCCACTGGTAGCAAGTGTGAGGGTAACTGAGGAAACAGTAAGCTTTTATTTACAGACAGCCTACTGTGAAAAGCCTCATAGAAACCAGCATGCTTGGTTTAGGTAGCTGAAAGCAGAGCTGGGATCTGACACCAAGCCTTCAAAACTTCCTGCCCTTTGCAATATTCCAGGCCACTTCAAAGATTTTAGTACATCAGCAATGCAGAAGTTATTATTGAAACTGTTCATTTGTCTTGAATGCAGAAAAATGTGTATCTTATAAAATGAGTGATTATCAGAGCAGCCTTGAAAAATACAGTATTAAGGGATTAAAGCTTGATCTGTGTTAGATTTCTTCTTTGATCAGTTTTAATGGAGCCAATATTTTGGTATTCCCTTAGAACACTGCAAATATCTCATCCAGTGTAAATGCCTAGGTTACCATTAGTTTTGGTTTTGATCATTAATGTTTTAAAAATCAGCAACGGTACTAGTTCCCTTTTGTCTTGGGATCTCTTCAAGTCTCAGTAAGCTTGTTTTAAATCTCACTATAAAAAACATGGAGTTGGACATGAATTTCCTGCCTGGAATATTTCAAATGTCAATCAAAATGATCATGAGAAAATGAGATGGTTCAGGGGTCTGTTTGGTTGTGGTAAGTTCCAAGAAAGTCTCTAAAAGCCTTAGCCTCATTTTCAACATCTTAAATTTGGTTCCTTTTAGTCTTCATTACATTTTTAGCTGAATATTTACTAACATAAATATATATGTTGTCCCATATGTAAATATTTAAACCTTAAGTTTTCAGCATTATTTCTTCCTATTGCTTATCCCTAGTTTTCCTGGGACAGAACTAGCTGCAGTGTGTTGTCCTGAGGTATTCATCAAAAGCATTCCATTTATTATCAAAAGTGTCCTGGACTGACAAATTCATACCCTAATTGTAACAAAACTGTTAGAGGAGATAATCATTTATCATAAGTAAAATGAACACTTGCGGCCAAAGATAAAACACTAGACGTTTGTAGACTGTGTCCCCCAATAGGAATTATTTCCTTACTTATTTCTTACTTTGTGAGACTATCCTGATTGCTTCTGTAATCCAGATCCATATATAGATAACTGTAGTCTAAGTTTTTAGCCTCAAGCAAGAAAAAAAATGTTAAATAAGAATATACAGACTTACTCCCGCCTTCCTCGGCCTTTCACCAGCCAAGCAATGAATTCCTTGGCAGCTTGGCCTTCCAAGTAAGAACTGACATCACTGGTAAAGGTCCCTTCAGCATGTCTCTCAAATTCATCATGACGTTTGGCAATGTTACTCCTGAAAGAAATGTGAAAGTTAAATTGGAGATCTGTCTCTTCGGCAATATGGTTCTCACCTAGCCACACAGGCAGCTTTGGGGTCGGGATTCTGTGTAGAAGGGTTTTGGGAAATCTGGGAGCAAGGGTGGCTAGGGGACTTATCTGAAGGCTGCATTATCCGGATTGAAGGTTGATGGGAGAGAACTACTAACAACCAGAGGGGCTGATGCTCCTGCACTCCACCCAGGGCACCCATTTCCACCAACCCTGCTTATCTGTGCCATTGATTATTAAACATGCATTTACTGAAGTCACAATATGTGAGGGCTACCCACTGTGCTATGTTACTTACAAACAAGACAGCTGTTTGTTATCAGTAGTATGGGGTCCAAGTTAGTTAATCGATTCAAGGGAAAGCAGAGGACCACCTCAGAATGGCATCAAAAGGATCACATGATACTGATTAAAGGAAACACGTGATGGGGCTAGCAACGAGGAGAGCTAAGAGGACCCCATGCAGCCTCAAGTGTGCACAGAGCGCTCTGTGGGGGTGGCTGATCAGCTCTCCTCAGCTTCCCTGGCCTACATGATCCCTAGAAGCTTTCATTTCAGACACACAAGAGAAACCACCTGAGAGTGAGGACCGTTTTACATTAGTTTACCAAGGTGGGGCATTCCCTTTCTAGAAATGACAACCATTTCCACTTTTTCTCAGATCGGTGAAACCCCACTCTTCACCAGTGGACCCACCCTCAGTCCTTCTCGGGCACTTCTCCCAGTGTCTGCTCTGACCGTGAGCACCATCTTTCCTGCAGCCACGCACCCCCACTCAGAACTTTGGGTCAACTACTCCGCCCCTCCTCTTCCCCCTGCTAGCTCATGCTCTTCCCTCTCCCTTTTCCATTCTTTGCAGACAAATCTGTGCCCTTTCCCTGATTTTTAGATTCCTTCAGCTACTTTGCATGCATAAGTCCCTTCCCCTTGTGGGACACACTCCAAAGAAATTGTGAAATTCCACCATCTCTGTGAAACCCTTGGGGATGATTTCCTCCAGTAGCCTAGATGCAGCAAAAAACCCAACACTGTCAGAGAAAATCCAACATTAAAATGTATGCCTCACGCATGGCTTGTGTTCTTATTTGCCTTCTTCTCTCTTTATGCTGTGCAGCTAGGCTGTAATTTTAAATGTGTATCTTGGATTGTATTCTACAAGAAAAAGACTGCATCTGTTTCCACTCCTTACCATGATTAACTTGGCGAGGGGATACCCTGAATGTGATCACAGTCATGAGTTTGAGCCCTACAAGAGAATGTGGAATTTGCTCTATCTTTTGGTCAGAAATTGGATTTCTAACCTTACAGGTCCAACAAGTCAGCTTTCAGTTGTAAAGGGAAATGGGCAAGAGTATATATTGTCAAGACCACAGCTGTGAAAATAATCTCAAGTCTACGTCCCATTGCAGGGTGGGTAAGGGGGTTGGCAGGGTGAGGATGTGGGCCATTCTGTGCAATAATGCAAACGATAGCATCACTAACCTTGAAAATCACCCAAATTGAAAAGAGCTTATGTGCACTGTTTGATTGATGAACGTGGTAAGAAAGTCAGGAGGTATTTTGGACATACCACATTCACGTGCGAATTTAGGACCGGGCTCAGGCGCTTACTTGTTCCTCTTGTTGTTCATCAGCCACTGTACGAATTCCTGGGCACGTAAGGCATCCAGGTACTTGGTGTAGTCGCTGGTGAATGTACCCTGAGAATGGCGCTTGTCTTTATCCATTTGCTGGAGGTCAGTGAGCTGGTCTGACCTCAGAGCCGGAAATGATCTGAGAAGGCAGTGATTAGTGCAACGAAATCTCTCTGCAGGACTGAGGAGCGTCTTTTCTACGCAACGCAGGACCACATGAAGCTGGAAGGCAGGTGCCTGGACTATTTCAGCGGGTGGTTCAGAGAGACCCTGCTTGCCTTAAGCATCCCATTTTATTAGAGTTGAATACACTCTGATTCTGAATTCCAATAACAGATTTTTCAACTGTTTCCTCTCTTTCTGAAATAGGATTAAATAAATCTTTTTTCTCCCTCAACTAATGCATCTACTCATGATCATGCTTATAATGAGAGAAGAGAGCAATGATTCGATTATTTTAAAAGAGTGAAGAATGCCACATCATTTGTCTGGGGTAGATGTATGGTCCCAATTCAGTTTGGCATATATTAATATAAAAAAGTAGCTCAATTACCTGGCTATGTGGTAACTGATGGTGGAATAAAGATGATTAAAAGTTTAAAGAAAGACCAGAAAAAGTGTACTTGGCAATTTGACACTGTATAGTGGATAATCTGCATGCCAGTAATCAACAGTTGGTCAATATGGCAAATAAGGGGAAATATTCAATGTGATCAATACTCATAAATAGAAATGAGACATTATTTTTACCTGTCAAGTTATTCAAGATTGAATACTTGGGAGGATGGTATAAGAGGAGTACTTCCATACTGCTAATGGGAGTGTGTGGGTGTATGACTTTTCTGTAAAGCAAGTTGGTAAGATATCATTAAAGATTTAAACTCATTTAAACTCTTTGACACAGTAATTCTACTACTAGAAATCTATCCTCAGATAATAGTAAGAACTGTAGGAAAAAAATGTTATTTGCAGCATTCTTTGTAGGAAAATTTGAACTCTTAAGTGTTTAATAAAGAAGAATAGCTAAATAAATATGGTACATTTATGAGATCAAATAGTATGCAGTCATTAAATATCATACATTTAATAGGTATTTTAATTATATAAGACAAGCTAATAATACAATGCTAAGAGAAAAAGAATAATATAAAGCCATGTAATGATCTGAGGTATATTTATATACCTACACATAGAATACAGGGAAGTAATACATCAAATTTTAAAATTATGAATAGCTTTTTCTAGATAGTAAATTTTGAGTACTTAGTTTTTTTTTCATATATTCTACCGTGAACATTTATGACTTTCACAATTATCAAGAAATGTTATTTTTTAAAACAAACAAAAAAGAAAAACTTGGTATGAATTATTAAATAATCTGCCATGCAGTGTGTGAGTAGTGGATGGATAGATAGGATCAGCTAAAGATTTCAAAGAGCTGTAATTTCCCATGTAACACATTTTCCACATTGCTTACCCCTTTAGTCACAAAACACACATACTCTGATTCTACTTCGGAAAAGCCTTTATCCCAATGAGACCTTAAACATTTGGAAATTGTACGGAGTCTTTACTCTTAAGTACTGAGACCTACTCACTAGCCACAGTCTTTACAGGCTGCCCTCTAACCCACAGTGCTTTGTTAGTATAAAGATGTCATACCCGGCTTGGTCCTCTCTGTCTTGAAGGGAACGTTGCCAGCTGCCTTGCACCAGCATGACAAGCAATCCAAGCGCAAAGTAAATGCTTTTCATTTTTGCTGCCTGTTGGAGCACAGAGTCAAGGGCAGGGAAGTAGGTAGGGGGAGATAAGCAACCATATTTCAACACATCAGGTGAAATTAGCTCTATTCTCACTGAGTAGATATTACAAATAGGAAGAAAAGGCTAGTCATCAATTTTATTTTGATAATACTTTCAGCTTCATTTCAAATAGTAGATGTTATTCTTCCCCAGATTTTCTTGGTGGTGAAAAACAAGGACACAAAAGATACGTTCCACCATTAAGCTTTTTCATGATGGTAGGACACTTGTGTTAATGATTAGAAGGCTCACTTCCAGACTTGAAATTAAAAATGTCCACAATAAACATTTAAAATATCCTCTGTAGATGATATGCTACATATGGTTCGCCTGAATGGCACCTTATCCATAATGCCACCCCTTTCACTATCAGTCTGGCTTTCAATTAATAGTCCTTCACTTCCAAGCATTTACATTATACCGCATTTCAACCAGCTTAAAGCAGCCTCAGGCTACAACTTGGCATACCAGCTGTCGGTTCAGATGTATTATTCATTTATATTTTAAATAGTGTAACTTGGTCTAGACTTTGTAATTATAAAGCGGCCAACAGATTTGAGGTATTTTAGGGTGATTTGACCTGTTCTAAATTAAAGGGAAAAAAAATCATTTTAAAGACAAGCAATTTGCAACAAGAAATAATGCTTCTGGCAACTTGAACAGTCACAACTAAGAAACGAAGAGATGACTGTCAGAAAGAAAATTAATGCTTGAGTCTGAAGTCTCAGAAGTCCCCAGGTTGTTTTATAACTGGACTCAGTCCAGGACACGTCATTCGCTGCTCGTGACCCCCTGGACCTGGTTGTAGGGTACACCTGGTTGCTTGTCCTCATATCACAAGCAGATGCTCCGTGAAGCCATAGGATGTTATGGACATGATGCGGTGTGGATGGGACGGGGACCCACGTGAATGTGAGGCAGCATGTGCCCCCCAGAGAAAGCTCCTCTATTTTCTGAATGGAAACCTCAAGTCCAGTATTTGTCCTGGACTTCATTCTGCTACTTTCAAATCCGACCATGTTTACTTTGAGAAGTGGGGATTTCAATCCAAGTTTGATCGTGCTTAACCATAAATAATTTGAAAGAGTATTTTTAGCAAATGGCATTTGGTTTGAAATAAGGATTTTATAAATATTATCATTTTAAACCATCAATCTTTTCTGTAACATTGTAGCCATATTTACTATCTCTCTTTGGTACTAAAACATGAAGGCTGTAATACCTGCAGTATTTCTTTGAAATATTGTCTTTTTAGATTAAGTGGTCAATTAGACAAAGCAACAAAAATAGGAATTACATATTCACCCTTCTTTATGCATTAACATTAAATTGCTAATTAGGCATTCTGTGGTTGAGTTTATCCAATAGGTGAGTTGTGAAAATGTTGCCATATATGTAGGTAGGGTCTTCTGATTATAATCCTTAATTATGAATTTATGCTTTCAGGAATTAAAAAAAAATGAATCAAGTATTTCTTTTTAAGATTTCACCACTGTTGGAAAGTTGGTTTAGTCCTAAGTCATTCCTTCCATGAAAAGTCTCTAAAGGTTTTACAGTAGCTTTTATTATGTTCTATGGTGGCAGGTTTAGAGCAGGTAATACTCTGCTGCTGGGGAAGCTGACAGAAGAAGAAACAACCATTCAGAAGTGAACAGTCAGTCCTCTATGGGCAGTAAAATGAGTTTTACTGAAGAAGGAAGTGATTTTGAAAATCTTATTTATCCATTTCATGATAGACTACAGAACTGTGAAAAATACAAAAGCAAGTTTAATTGATTGACTACCACTACTGAGAAAACAACTATTTTATTTGTTATTTCAGTATCAACATCTTTTTCAATAAGAGAATAATTTCCAGTTACTAAGTAGCCTAAGGAGAGAATCTGCAGTTTTGCAAAAATCACACATTTCCACTCAAATGTAAAAGGAAAATATGGTAAGAAGAGTATCCCCTGTGTAGAAAGTCTTTTAGAAAGATTAACCTTAACACCTAGGCAAGGAGACGTTATATTGTATCCCTAACTATATATTGGTGTTTTAGGCCAAATAAACACTTTCTAAGTTGATTAGCTCATTTTCTCTCATAGGTCCTAGTATGTGTGGAAAAAATACACCATTTAATCATTTACTCCATTGAAGATCTTTGTAAAATTGTTCTTGGTCCTTAAGAGCTTAAACAGGTACTTTAGAACATCTGTTTTTTTTTTCTAAAGAGATTTACTAACATTTCATGTCAGAATATGGACATTTTGGGTATTTTATTTATTACTCTTGGTCCTCAATATATAGTAAATAATTATTAATCTGCGGTTTTACTCAGTTACAGTCAAATAATTCCCCCAAATCGGCAATCTTTGTTCTCCGCACCAAACATGCTATGTCTTATTTACAAAGAACTGATTTCATGGACTTTGATTTTTTGATAGACTTATCAGAAATTTGAACATTTGAAAGATGGTATTGATTCTGCTCTTTTGGAAAACCATACATTTTCACTGGTAAGAAGCAATTGCTGTTATAGCCTCTCTAATGGACACATTTCTGCTGAATTTAAAAGACGCCTTCTGTTCAAAGCAGTATACACATTTATCAAATCCAAGGAAAAATATTTATTTTTCAAAATGTTACCACTTATTTTAAAAATGCAGTTCTCCTAACAGTTGAATATTGTAACAAGTGCATTGATTAGAATCTTTGTTTTTCTTTTTCTTTTCTATCTTCGCACTGAATTATTTCTCCGACTCACTTGGCGGCTTTATTGAGCTATGTGTAAATGCATTTTATATCACTCTTTAATCTCAATTCTGTCCTTCATATTCTTAGTAATAAAGTATAAGATCAAAGAACAATACTATAATGTATAATGCTTTGCCCCTAAAAAAAAAATACTTAACTTTTCCCAGAGAAGTACTTAATCTTAACAATCACTCGATATTAATCTTACCTTCCAACCCAGATGTGGCGCGGAGCAGGTGCAGAGAGAGCTAACCCTCTTTCGGAACTTCGGATGTGCTGGTCCTGAGCGCCGTACTTCTGCACCCAAATGCCCTGCTTTTATATACACTCCAGAGTTGTTTAGCTTCGCAGATATTACGCTGACAATATAAATTTCTCATCTGTAAATAATGAGTTATTGTCACAAATGATTTCACTCGCCCACTCACTTTGCTCATCTGCATTCTACGCTAACATTGCGTGGAACCTCAGAGACCAGGAAACTTCATATTTACTTTTGTGCCTTTTTTTTTTTTCCGCTGTTGTTCAGAATGGAAAGGGCAGTTTGGAAATTCACTTTCACTCTCGGTCAGGCATGAAATCACGTAAGTGCTCTAAAGTGAATTTTGATGCTGAAGACAAAAGGACTGGCTCGTACCTAGTCCACGGCAAACTGCACTTTGAGCCATGGCCTCATTTGAGGGTCTTACAAGTCCTTGTTTCCTATTTAGTTATGAATTTATCTGAGTATAATAATCAATTCATCCTTCAACCTACCCAAATAATAAATCGTTCACTCAACACATTCTAAGAATATTCTCTTACCCACTGAACGGAATTAATTTGTGTTATTTTGGTAGGGAATTTTAAAGAATATCAGTTAAGACCCAATGTGTCTTATTGTAGTAAATTGGATTTAGGCAGAAGAGTAATGCAAAATCAGGATTAACCGTCCAAGATAGGTGATGATAATAAGACACAGTCTAGTATTTCTTTTTCCTTCTAATAGGTATTTAAGACTCTCTACTAATAAGAGACCTGGACACTAATTTCCAAAAGAATGAGATGTGAGGAAAACTGTTGAGATGAGATACTCAACGTCATACGTCCTGAGCTTCGTGGTCTACCATTTAGGACTTTAATGATCTACTTGATTTAAGAGACAGAGTGTGATCACTTCAGTGGTTTGAGGACCAACATCACCCGGGAGATTGCTAGAAATGCAGACTCTCAGGCCCAACACCTAGACTTACTGAATAAGAATCAGATTTTACCAAGATTCCCAGACAATTCATATGCTTATTAAAGTTTGACAATCACGACTGTATTAAATACCCATCTCATTTTCTTCGTCTCCCTGGCGCTTGCTGTATTTTGACCCGAGGCTGCTTCTTTAGCACCACCAGCAGAGGGGGCGAAAGAGCAAAGAATGGTGGCAGGCCTCAGGGCCAACTGGATTAAAGTTTATAAATATGGTAACGGCTTGAAAGTGTGGGTTAGTTTAATATATGATCAAACTGTTCTCTCCCACCTCAATCCTCATAAGTATGTTGGTTATATTTTTACTAATTGTTTGGCATTCAGTTCTGTTTTTCTCTGCCTCGCTTCCTTTTGCTTTCCTTATCTCTCTGTCTCTGTCTCCTTGTCTGTCTCTCTTCCTTTTCAGATGCTACCTGTTCCTGGAGGTAAGCTCCCTAACCAGGGAGCTCTGTAGATGATGTATATATATATATATACCACTTAACACAGCCCCTGGCATCTCAGTAAATTCTCATTCCCAATATCTCACTCCAAAAGTTTTCTTTCCCTCTATCCCACTTGCTTTCTGTTATTTCAAAAGTAACCATTCCAAGTTCTTTCAGGAAATTCCCTCTAGCTCTGTCTCCAGTCCACCAACATTGATTTGTGGGCGTTTCCAACACCATAATGGTAAGCATTCTGAGAAAGCAGAAGCATTCAGACCCCACTGTATAGGCATTGCTCTCCTCTGCAGGGGGGCAAATCAAGTTCCTTAATGCACATGAGTTTTTAGAAGTTAAGACAAACACCAAGTGCAATTTGGACTTTTGGCTTTTATTCCAGTGACTGTCCAAATACCAGCTTCCACTTGGTCTTCAATTCCCATCACTGCAGTTGTTCAGTTATTTATATATGAGGTAGGGGAAGTGGTCACCCTGTATTTATATGATTTGTGTTAAAAAGCTTATACGGAACAAAGCAGTTCTGAGAACTCTCACCTAGAGTTCTCTCATCAGACTGTATGTGGGGCCATGTGGTTGCCAGGGAGCAATGCCACACAATATGATATGCCATCCTGAAAGGTCAGTTTGGATCTATGCAAGTAATTTAGAACATAATTATCATATGGAGTGCAAAAATGTGCATCAAGTTTTAAGATAAAATAGGCACTTATTTAAAGATTTTTTGTTTTCTTTATATTGCTTAGGATCAGGGACACTTCCAGGTGCTCACCGCCTGTGCTGTTGGATGGAGCCACATGCTTAGAAGGGCCCCATGTTTGGCTTTGTGCTCTACTCTTACCATCTTGAAATTGTTCATTTTTGAGCAAAGGATCCACATTTTTGTATTATACTTGTCCTCACAAATTATGTAGCAGATCCTACTTAGAATTTCAACTCACAAAATCATGGGGTTTGGGTTTTTTGTATATTTTCCTTAGCTGTTCAGGATGCTTGGGTTGAAATATTTGAGAACGGTAACAATCCACGTTCACAGTGTACTCTGTTCCAAGACTATAGACGAGGGGAACTATCATGCATTGCTGATAGTAGTACAAAATATTACAATATATTTGGGGGCACAATCTGACAATATTATCAAAGTTACAATAACCTATAACCTTTGTTCTGATAATGCTAAGACTCTATTCTAAAAATTTACTCCATATATATCCCTACTCTACATGTAATGATGTAGGCACAATGTTCTTCATTGCAGCATTGCATACGATACAGAGGAGGACCAACCCAAGAGGCCGTCAAAAGAGAATTGTTTGGAAAAAGAATAAGGAAGCTCTTTCACCAATATGGAAAGACTGTAAGCTATATATATAGAGCAAGCCACCTTTTTTTTTATCAGGAAAGGGAGGAGGACAAATATGTTTACTTTTACTCATCACTGTATTTAAAAAACTTGAAGAAATGCACAAGAAACTAATGGGAATGCTTGCCTGTAGGGGACAGTGTGGAGCAGCGGGGTAGACGGGAACAAAGTACAAAGGATACTTACCAATACATATGTTATGCTTTTGGATGTTTTTTGACCACTTGATTTAATTTTCTATTCAAAATGAAAGAAAAATACAATTTAAAAAGGAACAACAGTACAACCACTTTGGGAAAAGGTTAAACTTTATAGCTCAAGGTATAACTACCTCTGATCTAATAATTCCACTTCTAAGTGTTTTACCTGAGAGGAATGAAATATATATCCACAGAAATATTTGCACAGAAATATTCACAGCAGCTTTATTTACAATAACTCAAGATTGGAAACAAGCAAACTATCCCATGACAAGAGAAAGAATGGACAAATTAGAGCATGGAAGGAATTCATACAAAGGAATACTACTGAATAACCATAACAAAAAGAACCAATAAACAATACTGGCAGTAACATGAATGAATTTCACAGCTACTGTGCTGAGTGAAAGAAGCTGGACACAAAAACTACATAGTATATGAAATCATTTTTAGAATTTCAAGAACAGGCAAAAACTAAGGTTAAAAATACTCAGAACTGTGGTTGTCACTGGGGAGACGGGGGAAAGAGGAAGTCCGGGAGGGAACTTTCTGGGGAGATGGAAATATTCTGTACCCTGAAAGGGGTGTGTGTTACTAAGGTTCATCCATTTGCCAAAATAGTGCAGCTAATATTTATGATTTCAATTCATGTAAATTTTAACTTAGAGAAAAAAACAGTGAAATTTGAAAAGTGGATGTGAGTGGAGGTAAAAATAACACACACGATAGACTATTGATAACTGCTGAAATTGGCTAATGAGTAAATAGGGTTTATTATATGATTCTGCTTACTTTACATATGTTTGAAACTTTCTAAACTATAAAGTTAAATTAAAACAATAATGCTAAGTGTGTGTGGTGGGGCATTAGTACCAACTAATCAATTACTTTGGGAGTTAGAGTTTGATTTTTGGTCTGTAGGACAACATCAAGTGGAATAACATCTGCTTTGGTATTACAGGGGTCCCAGAAGGAAAAGAGAGACAGAGAAAGGGGTAGAAAACTTATGTGAAGAAATAATAGCTGAAAACTTCCCTAGTCTGGGGAAGGAAACAGACATCCAGTTCCAGGATGCACAGAGAGTTCCAAATAAGATGAACCCAAAGAGATCCATGCCAATTTACATTGCATTTAAAATATCAAAAGTTAAACTTACAGAGAGAATGTTAAAAGCAGCTAGAAAAAAAACAACTTTCCATATACAAGGGAATCCCCATAAAACTATCAGCTGAATTTTAAGCAGAAATTTTGCAGGACAGAAGGGAGTAGCATGATATATTCAAGGTGATGAAGGGATAAAAGTTCTAACCAAGAATACCCAGCAAGTTTATTAATCAGAATTGAGGGACAGATAAAGAGTTTTCCATATAAGCAAGGGGTAGGGGAGTTCATCACCACCAAATTGGACTTACAAGAAATGTTAAAGGGACTTCTTTAAGCTGAAAAGAAAAGGCACTAAGTATTAACAAGGAGACATATGATGGTAAAAATCTCACGGCAAATGTAAATATATAGTAAAAGTAGTGGATTGACTAGTTACAGAGCTAATATGAAAGTTAGACAAAAGCAGTAAAATTAACTATAATTATAATAACTAGTTAGGAGATATGCAAAATAAGATGTAAAACATGACATTAAAAACAACATTTGGTGGGGAGTAAAAATGTAGAGTTTTTAGAATGTGCTCAAACTTAACATATCATCAACTTAAAATAGACTTAAATGATAAGATGTTATATGTGAACCTCATGGTAACCACAAAGCAAAAATCTATAGTAGATACACAAAAAAACAATGAGAAAGGAATCTAAATATAACACTAAAGAAAATCACCAAACCACAAGGGAAGAGAGTAAGAGAAGAAGAAACAGAAACTAGAAAAACAGTCAGAAAACAATAAACAAAATGGTAGTAGGAATATACCTATTAATAATTACTTTAAATGTAAATAGACTAAATTCTCCAATCAAAAGACACAGAATAGCTGAATGGATAAAATACAAAATGCATCTATCCATGGCCTACAAGAGACTCATTTCAGATCTAAGTATACATACAGACTGAAAGTGAAGGGATGGAAAAAGGCCATGAAAAGGATGAAAATGGAAGCAAAAAGAAAGCTGATGTAGCTATACTATTAACAGACAGAATAGACTTTAAGACAAAGATGGTAATAAAAGACAAAGCAGAGCATTACATAATGATAAATGAGTCAATGTAGTAAGAAGAAATAACATTTGTAAATATTTATGCACCCAACATAAGAGCATCCAAATACATAAAGCAAGTATTAACAAACTTAAAGGGAGAAATTGACAACAATATGAAAATAATGGGAATGTTAATGCCCCACTTCCATCACTGGACAGATAATCCAGACAGAAAATCTAGAAGGAAACATCAGCCTTAAAAGACACGTCCTATCAGATGAATTTAATAGATATGCACAGACATTCCATCCAAAAGCAGCAGGATATATATTCTTCTCTAGTGCATATAGAACATTCTCCAGGATAGAACATATGTTAGGCCACAAAAGAAGTCTCAATAAATTTAAGATTATTGAAATATCAATAACTTTTTCTGACCATGGTGGTATAAAGCTAGAAATCAATTACAGAAAAAAAACTAGAAAAATCACAAATACATGAAAATTAAACAGAACATCCTGTTGAAAAACCAATGAGTTAATTAAGAAATCAAAGGAGAGAAATAAATTCATGGGAAAAAATGAAAATGGAAATACAACAGTCCAAAATCTATGGGATGAAGCAAAAGCAGTTTTAAGAGGGAAGTGGTAGAGGAAGTTTAAGAGAGAAGGCCTACCTCAAGATACAAGAAAAATCTCAAATAAACAATCTAACTCTACAACTAAGAAAACTAGAACAAGAAGAACAAAAATAGCCCAAAGTTAGCAGAACTAAAGAAATATTAAAGATTCAGACAGAAGTAATTAAAGTATGGACTAAACGACAATAGAAAAGATCAGTGAAACTCAGATCTGAGTCTTTAAAAGAAATAAGCAAAGGTGACAAATCTTTAGCTAAGACTCAGCAAGAAAATAAAAGAGAGAGGGCACAAATAAACAGAATAAAATAAAAGAGAAGTTACCATTGATACCACAGAAATACAAAGGGTCATAAGAGACTACTGTCAAAAAAATATAGGCCAAAAAATTGGACCACTTAGAAGAAATGGGGAAATTCCTACAATCATACAATCTTCCAAAACTAAATCATGAAGAAATAGAAAATCTGAACAGATTGATTACTAGCCAGGAGATTGAAACAGTAATCAAAAACCACCCAACAAACAAAAGTGCAGTACCAGATGGCTTCACTGGTGAATTCTACCAAATTATGTTAAGAGGTCAGCATTACATGATCCCAAAACCAAATTTTTGTATTTGGTTGACTAAATTGTATCACTTGTGAACAATTGACTAAAATTGTATCACTTGTGAACACGGGAGAAACAAAAATCCTCAAAATATTAGCAAACTAAATTCAATGATACAGTAAAAATATCATACATCATCATCAAGTGGGATTTATTCCAGGAATTAAAGGATGGTTCAACATTCACAAATCAAACAATGTGACATGCCACGTTAACAAAATGAAAGATAAAAATTATGTAATTATCTCAATAGATGCAGAAAAAGTATTTGACAAAATTCAACATCCATTTATGATAAAAATTCTCAACAAAGCAAGTATAGAAGGACTGTGTTTCCATACACTAAAGGTTGTCATATATGGCAAATCCACAGTCAGTGTTATACTCAATGGTAAAAAGCTGAAAGTTTTCTTCCTTCCAAGATCAGAAACAGGGCAAGGATGCCCTTGCTCATCATTTTTATTCAAAACAGTATTGAAAGTCCTAGCCACAGCAATTAGACAAGAAAAATAAATAAAAGACATCTAAATTAGGAGAAATAAAATGGTCACTATATACAGATGACATGATACTATATATAAAAAACTTTAAAACTGTTAGAACTAGTAAAGAAACTCAGTAAAGCTGCAGGATACAAAATCAAAATACAGAAATGTTATGTTTCTATACACCAAGAACAAACTATCAGAATGAGAAATCAAGAAAACTATCCCATTTACAATTGTATTAAAGAATAAAATACCTAAGAATAAATTTAACCAAATAGGTGAAAGATCTGCTCATTGAAAACAAGACACTGATGAAAGAAACTGAAGAAGACACAAAGATTGGAAAGATAGCCTGTGCTCATGGATTTATAGGATTAACATTATTAAAATGTTCATACTACCTCGAGCAATCTACTGACAATGCAAGCCCCATCAGAATACCAATGTCATTTTTCACAGATCTAGAACAAATAATCCTAAAACTTGTATGGAACCACAAAATATCCCAAATAGCTGGAGCAATCTTGAGAAAGAACAAAGCTGGTAGTATCAATCTACCTGATTTCAAACTATATTAAAAAGCTATAGCAATCAAAACAGTACGGTATTGGCAAAAACAGACACAGAATAGGGAGTCCAGAAATAAATCATGCATATGTGGTCATCTAAGTTATGACAAGGAAGGCAAGAATATACAACGGGGAAATGACAATATCTTCAATAAATAGCCTTGGGCAAACCTGATGGCCACAATCAAAAGAATGAAGCTAGAGCCCTATCCTACACTTTATATAAAAAACTCAAAATGGATTAAAGACTTGAAAATAAGACCTGAAACCATAAAATTCCTTAGGCAAGAGCAGGAAAAGCAAAAATACACAAAGGGATTACATCAAATTAAAAAGCTGTGCAGTGAAGGAAACCATCCACAAAATGAAAAAGTGACTACTGAATAGGAGAAGATATTTGCAAATCATATATCTGATAAGTGGTCAATACCCAAAATTTATAAAAAACTCATATAGCTCAACAATAAACAACCCAATTAAAAAATGGGCAGAGGATCAGAATAGACATTTTCCCAAAGAAGAGATGCAGATGGCCAATAGGCACATGAAAAGATGTCCAACATAATTAGTAATAATTAATTACAAAAGAGTGATAATTATCAGGGAAGTGTGAATCAAAACCACATTGAGACATCACCTCACATCTGTTAGAATGGATTTTATCAAAAAGACAAGAAATAACAAGTGTTGGAGAAAATGGAGAGAGAAAGAACACTTGTATGCTGTTGGGAATGTAAATCAGTGTAGCCACTATGGAAAACAGTATAGAGATTCCTCAAAAAATTAAAAATGTAACTATTCTAAGATCTAGTTATTCCACTTACGGGTATTTATCCAAAGGATATGAAAACACTATTCATAAAGATATATGCACCCTATGTTCATTATTATATATGATCGTCAAAATATGGAAACAACTTAAGTATCCATCAGTGGATGAATGGACAAAGATGGGGTGCATAATTTTCATATATACCATGGAATAGTATGCAGCCAAAAAAAGGGGGGAAGAAAATCTTGCCATTTGCAACAACATGGATGGATCTTGAGGTCCATGCTAAGTGAAATAAGTCAGAGAAAGACAAATTTGGTATGATTTCACTTATATGTGGAACCTAAAAACCAAACTAAAAAAAACCCCTCAAAGATACAGAAAATAGATTGGTTGTTATCAGAGGACAACAGGGTTGGGTGTGGACAAAATGGGTGATGGGGGTCAATTGTATGGTGATAGTTGGTAACCAGACTTACGGTGGTGATTACTCTGTAGTGCATATGAATATTGAATTTTAATATTGTACACCTGAAATTTGTATAATATTATATAACAATTTTACTTCAATTTAAAAAAAGTTTGATCTTTCAGTTACTAAGTATGAGCTAGGTAAAGTAAATCTGGTTCATAGACATAGGATAGCAACAAGGCTTGGAGGTAAAATCGGAGCACAGGGCATGGCCCATGTAATGGAAAACAACTGCACTGGAGGCAGAGGGAGGGGGCCACCACTCAGAGGTAATGGAATAATAATTACACCTCCCTTTTCAGTATTTTTTAAGGCCTGTCCTCATGGTATGTCCACTCTGTTACATAAGATTAAGTAGTGGCCAGCAAAACTTTCCTTATGAGTTTGAGGTCTGTTTTTGCTGGAGGCAATCCCCTGAATACATCGTGCTGTTCCTATGTTAGAACACTCTTCTCCATGACAACAACCTTCTAAAAATAGGTGTGACCCTTCAGGAGATCTACCAAATAATAAATGATGTATAGCACATGGGAGAAACGTTTACATTAATTGACTTTTTTTTAGCTTTGAATAAAAAAGTATAGAGAGTCATTTAACAATAGCCTTTGAAAATTTAAAAATTGAGTACATAGAATGTGTATATAGACACCAATAATCAGACGCCCTTTACCTCTCTGAGAATGACACGATTGGCTCAGGGACGTAGGGACAAAATAGGAAGAACTTCCTGGGGCAGTTCTGAATTTGCCAGAGGATATGAGAAATGTCCTTACTGCTAGATATTTAAGAAACAGTTTGTGACCTATCCATCTGGAATGATTCTGAGGAAGCCTGCTTGGGGAGGGCGGGGAAGATTCAGTAGTAAGATCAGCGGACAGTCTTCCTGCCCTGAGGCTCTGAGACCCAGTGGACATTGCCCACCCACAAGACTGAGCAGGGGACTTGTGGTATCACAACTTTACATACATTGGTTTTATCTTTTGTTAGATCCCTGCTATAATGAGATGTTTAAAATTGTTCTAAGTTTCAGTTGTTATTTTTATTCATAAAGGGAACAAGAAAGAAAAAGAAAACAAAATCACATTTGTACAAAATAATCTTATCCCATAATTTATAAGCAGAATATATATTTGTATGTATAAATACATATATATCATTGAATACATGTGTTATGCTTCTATTTTTCGCATATTGTAGCTATAAAAAAACAAACCATATGTCATTGCATTTATCCAACCTCTTGCTCATCTGGAAAGACTTTTTTTCTTCAAGCTTCTAAGAGTCTTTAATGTGAACCAATTAAAACATTGCAATTTTTCAAAGCCTTCTGTAAAAGGAAGTAACTTCAGCCATTAGAAAATTAAAATTTGAAATCTGTATAATAAAAAAATGCAAAAAATGCAAAATGGAGTTAGAAACACTTTTTCCTATTAATTATGCCTTGTAATCAGACTTGCCCCCTGCCTGAAACTTGTTCAGTGTTGCCAACTCATATTTTATCAGCTGTATTATAAAGATATGCTCAGTGTGTGTGTGTGTGTGTGTGTGTGTGTGTGTGTGTGTGTGTGTGTGTTTTGGTGATACTGAACTGATGTTTGGAGAGGAAGATAATTTATAAAGCCCTCTAGGCTATTATCCTATTTTTAAGTAGAATTTTAGCTAATTTTTGGAATTCAATTTTTGGCTATTTTTTTCTTCAAACATAGAGAATTAATTTCTGCAATTTCATTTTGTTATAAATTACCCAAAGTAGTTGCTTTCTGCATTCAGAAACAGTTCTGTAGTCAGGAATTTCTCAGTACTGTGTTCTGATCCTGAAGTTTTCTTGTTGAAAGTAAATAATTTTTGTGGCCACATTTTCAGAGGAGGCAAACACTGATTTTTCACTTCAATTATTATAAAAGCCTTCCTGTCTTCAAAGAGTACACTACCTTATTAACTGTGAACGCTTCCTAATGCTAAGGCAAGTAGATTCTCCGTTTCTTACAAATCTGGTCCATGCTCATCAGCATCCTCCTCCATAAAAACTAATCATCTAAATTCTAGAAGTCAAAGACCACGCATGGATCATGAATCCTTTTACTTTTACACCCCTTTCTATCAATACTAATAATAATGTATAGCAAAAATGGTGATTCAATGAATAGCTTAAATGTTTGTTTGATTTTTTTTGGCACTTATCCTACATAAATATATCATTTAGGCAGTTGACACTGATGAAAATGATAAAGTATAAATCACAATTTCAGCACTGCATTTGACTACATACCTGGTGAAAGTGTAATAGCCATTGATTCCAGTGGTCAGCATGTAGTGCCAACATCTGATTAGGTAATCACTTTTTTTTTAGTTTTCACCTAGAAGTCATATAGATAATTATAGGAAACAGATTTAGAAAATAGTAATTTGAATGGAATAGAAAATACTTCTATTGTTTAATGACAAATTTTTTAACACTTCAAGAATGAGGAGTAAGTCCCTTAAAATAATACATATTGCTCCCATTTATTGAATGCCTATTTTAAGCAAAGCTCTCTGAATACATTATTGTCTAATCCTTACAATACACAGTAAGTTCAAGTAAGTTCAATGTTTTTGCATCATTTAACAAATAATGAGATGAGGCTTAGAATAGGCAACCAAGTTGCTTAAAGCCAAATCTGGATTGAATCTAGACCATGCTGCCTTTATAGAGCAAGGCTCTGCAAAACAGTGGTGAGAGTCCAGGCAGAATCTCCTAATCTACTTGATAGTCTGCATTGACAGCTCTCTGAATCCATTCACAGATGCCAGATGGCTGAGATAGCTAAGACATCTAAAAATTAAACCATTGGCAATTCCAGGTATTTTATAGTTGAGCTTTTATTTTTAAAGTGTATGATTCAGGGATTTTTAGGCTAGTCACAGTGTTGTATAACCATCATCACTGTCTACTGCCAGAAATTTTTCATCTCCCCCTAAAAGAAGCCCTGCCTCCATTAGCAGTTGCTGCTCATTGCCCCTCCCCCACCCTGGATGACCTCTCATCTTCTCTTTTTACATACTGCACACTCCATACATTTCATATAAATGGGATCACTCAATATGTGGCCTTTTCCATCTGACTTTTTTACTCAGCATATTTTTAAGGTTCATCAATGTTGTAGATTGAATAGGTACTTTGTTCCTCTAGACTGAATAATATTCCATAATATGCACATACCACAAACTGTTCATCAGCTGATGGACCTTTGGGTTTGCTTCCACTTCTGGGCTTTATGACTAATACTGTTATGAACATTCAAATAGAAGTTTTTGTCTGGACTATGTTTTTAATTCTCTTAGGTAAGGTAGAATTCTAGGAATCCCAAAGAATTTTAGAAGTAGAATTGCTGAATTATATAATAATTCTATGTTTAACTTTTTGAGGGACTGCCAAACTGCCTTCACAGAACAAATTGATCTTGGAGATTCTCTTTTTAAAGATCTAGATCCATGAGCTTTGGATATGTCTGTCATACAACTGACTCTTCACCCTTCCAAACAGCTGCAGGTTTCACTTCCTGATGAAGAAGCTGGGGACAATCAAAGAGCCTAGGACACAGGGCAGGGCATCAGAGTGGGACAGGCCTTGGCAAAGAAGATACCATTCGGATGGTTCTCTCTACATTGATGTGAAAGCAGAATGGGAGTGGCAAAGAAAGAGGCTGCCTGAGGTTAGGTATATGAAAATCACTTTCAAAGAGCTGTTGTTCTGGCTGTAAAAAGTTGAAGAGCAGAATTTGATAGTCCAACAAGGGAATTTCTGATATTTGAAAGGTCTCAGGGTTTTGCACGGCTCCTGAGGCATAGGGTATGGATCTGTGGTGACTGAGGGGGGTGAATCCTCTGGGTTTCCTCTCTTCTGTGTCCAAAGGTGTGGTGGTGTCAATGGCAACTGGTTAAAATAGGTTGTATAACAGAATTTAATTTTCTAAAATTGAGAATGAAAATATTCCTTCTACTGGCAATGGAGATGGATCAAATAATATTTACGGAGCACTCAAGAGTCTAACCTCCTAGAATGTATTCTTTGCTTATATCAAAAGCTTGAGTTAATTTATTCTAGAAAGGCCATCATTGTTATAGATTACTTATACTGAAAATCAGTACAAGTAGTTTTTTAGAACAGATTTTTAAAAAACTTATTGAGACAAAATTCACAGGACAAAATCAAGCCTTTCATAGTGAACAATTCAGTGGTATTTAGTGCGTTCACGATGTCGTGCAACTCCCACCTTCACCTAGTACCGCATTTCCATCACTGCAAAATAAAATACTCTGTTAAGCAGGTTCTCTTCACTTTCCCCTTCCTCAATCCTGTGGCAACCACCAGTCTGTATTCTATCTCTATGGATTTTCCTATTCTGAAAATGTCATATAAATGGAATCATACAGCAGCCTTTTGTGTCTGGTTTCTTTTATGTAACATGTTTTTGAGGTTCATTCACATTGTAGCATCAATCAGTACTTTATTCCTTTTTACAGGTGAATAATATTCCACTGCGTATTTATACTTCAATTTGTTCATCCATTCATCTGCTGATGGTTACATGGGCTGTGTCAGCTTTTGACTATTATAATTAGTGCTTCAATGAACATGCCTGTACATGTATTTGTTTGAGAACCTATTTCCAGTTCTTTCGAGTATTTCCCTAGGAGTGGAACTGCTAGATTGTGTGGTAATTCTATGTTCAACTTTTTGAAGAACTGCTGAACAATTTTTCAAAGTAGTCAAGCATTTTACATTTCCACCAGCAATGTATGAGGGTTCCAATTTATCCACATCCTTGAGAATACTTAAAAAAAAATTTTTTTATAGCAATCTTTGAAAGTATGGTGTATCAATGAGGTTTAAATTTGCATTTCCTAATCACTAAGATATTGAGCATCTTTTATATGCTTGTTGGTCACTTGTTTATCTTCCTTGGAGAAATGTCTATTCAAGTCTTTTGTACATTTTAAATTGTGTTATTGGATTATAATAGTTCCTTGTATATATTAGATACTGGACCCTACAAATAATGTTATATATACACATAAAAAATACATACACACATATACATGGCATATTATACATATAAAATACATATATAATGCACATAAATTTTTTTTCAAAAATGAGTAAAATTTCAATAGAAAATATTATATACATTTTAATAAATTATAAATCTCAATAAATTGCAAAGTTTCCATGACTTTACTAATAATTTTCTGAGAAATATGATACAAGATGTAAATATTGAGTAGCCATTTATAAGATTTACCTCGTTTTTAACATTTTGTAAATGATAAGTTCCTACTATTTGTTAAGAGGAAATACTATGCCAAAGACCCTAGGTCTACATCGGAGAACCGATAATAGGGTTTCCTGTAGCAGGTTTCACTAGGCATGGCTTCTTCACCAAAGGTTATGAAAATAATATATCATGGCTCTTGATACTGTACTTGAAAAATTAAGTAATAAAAGTAGTCTGGGTATTCTGACAGTACCAGTCAATGTGGAGGCACACAGGATTTTTTTGTAAAACATACATTGGTCTCCACTAACTAAAACAAGGTAGAGATTCAAAATAAAAGTATTTTACATGGAATCTTTAAAATCTTACTTTTTGTTTTTCCAAAAACCTAATCTGCAGGAATAAAACCTCAGGTTTCCACTTGCATTGTTCTTTACTTGCAGAGCCTCTGCCTTCGCAGTCTGAGTGCCATTGGCAAGACACGGCCAATGCCAATTTGGGGACCATACCTGCATGAAATCTTAGGAGCTTCCCCACATCTTGACGCCTTCCGTAGCTCCATGGCCATGGTATGGGAGTTGGTGGAGACAGGTCTTGGAAGCCACAGAGCAGGGATAACATTAGAGAGAAGACATCCAGAATCCAGAAGAAATACTGCTAAGTGGAGAAGAAGTGACACGGAGATTAGAAACCTGATGTCATTTTGTGGCCAGTCCTGGGTTGGACTTACATATTGATGGTTTGCCTCAAAAAGTATTGCTGAGGCCAGAAATAAGTTGCAAACCATATATAAGTCACTAATTATAAGGCGGGCACAGAACTCCATTTTCAAAGCCACCCTACAAATGTTTTTTTAAATAAACAGTCACTTATCGTTTACTTCATTAACTGTGCTTAAATTCTAATAACGACTGACAAGGGCCTGCTGCCAGGGTCGTGTTTACTTATACTCTGTATTGAATATTTGATTAATGATGGTAATATGGAAGAAAGCCATCTGAAAAGGCACCCCACGTACTCCCGGAATACCTGGCCAAGGGCACCCACGGCCTGTATGACGTAGAGGTATAGCAGTGGAAGGAAGACAAGGGTCCAGCGGACCTGAGCCTAGGAAATCTTACGCAAGTTCCATAACTTGCACTTCATTTTTCTAATCAGAAATATACGTTATTAGAGTTTTTAATTTGCAGAGTTTAGAGAACTATAATGGAATAATGTGTGTGTGTGGACTACTTGGTATATAATTGGCATAAAAAAAAGGTGACTGAATTATTACCTAAAATAGAAATTGATAACCACAGGTCAAATCTGGCACATGGATGAGTCTTCTTTACTCGTAAGTTAGTTTTCAAGAATTCAGAATTGAAAGAGAGTTTACACTTTAAAGTCATTTTATGGTTTTTCTAGACAAAAGTCAGGCTGGGAAACAACAGGCCCGTATTTCCACATGGCAACAAGTTGAACCAGGAGTTGTTACCTGGTTAGAAATATGGGCGCACCAGAGTCCTTAGGTTGGCAGAGACCTTGCTGACCCCCTGATTGCTCTGCTTCATTCATTCTGATGTCTTGGCTGGCCTTAGAGCTGCTTTGGAGTGGGAACTCTACTCCAGGGCAGCTGTTACATTTGCCCAATGCAAGGTTTTCAACTATCAATGTAATTCATGTAAAATCTGTCTCATCAAAGAAGATAACTGAGATAATGGTGAGGGCAATTCCTTCGAGACTGTTATCATACCATCATCAAGCAAGATGTCATAGTATGTCCCTGGCCTCAATTTTACTATCTAAGTGAGGGAGAACTTGTCAACCTCAGTATTTCTAGGGGATATAAGATTGTCATCCCACCCCATCTCTGTAGTTAGAGCCTCAAAAGAGACCAGGAGGATTCTATATTGAAACAGAAGTCCTCAGTGTAACCATTGTACTTGCAGAAGATGAAATGCAGGGGAAAGAAGAGTGAATCCAAACAGAATTGACTCCTATTATCCAAGCTATAGGCCTCTGTTTTTGGAAGATGATTTAGGGATTAGGAACTACTTTGCATTATCACCTGATGGAACACAGAAGAATTCTTAGGGCTTGCAAAGCCATGGGTCTAGCCCACTGATTGTGGTAGACAGATGAAAGGAATCTCAGGAAGAAAGGAGCTTTCCAAATCACAAGGATTAGAATTCAGTTCTTTTGATTCTGTTTGGCAATTTGGCAGATCAACAAGGCCACACTTGACTCTGTCCAGGGGATCCTAGAAAGTCCAATTCACCCCATGTGTAATGGTCAATTAGAAGAATGTGATCTAAAATGTACAGTTTTTGGAAAATGTATTAGACTGGTTTATTTTTGATGACTCCAAGTTTATAATCTGAGCTTAAAAAGGCCAACAAACCAATCTTTCAGGGTTTGAATGTATGACCTTTCTGATCAGGAGACAGAAAGAGTAGAAGGCATGAGTAGCCAGCTTTACAATGTGAAAGAAACCACAAACACTTTAAATAGATTTATTAAGCAAAACAAATTTTTTTAATAAGCTGGTGGAGTGGTCATAGCATACCAGAGATTTATTTCACTTTTTCCAGTCTGAACATTTTGTGCCAAGTTTCCTCAGTCTGCATTGTCCTGGTGACTCATCTAAAGACAGCAAATATCAAAGGTAGGACAGTGCAGTGGGTTTTGTTTCCATTTCCTAATCCAAATTATTTTTGTTTCAAAGACCAGCATTTTTTTAGGTCTCTGGCTAAGATTCATGTCCTTCCCAGCCCTTTCCTCCCAACTGTGGGTCACTTGCTACTCAGAGATTTTCTTTCTCTTTGCTTTGAGGGGGAAACAGTAAGTTCCTACTACCTACTAAGTCTCAGAAATGATGGGGTGTATTTCCACTGTGTGATCACACATCAGTATCCTAGTTTCATGGGCTTCCCATCCCAGAACCTGGGAATACATTCAGCAAGTATTTATCAAGCTCTTTCTCCCTTATTCCAGTGGCTGTCTAGGCCCTGGACATAGAGATGTGAAAAGTTAGCCAGGGTCACTGTCCAGAGAAACTTCTATTACAATGGGAGAAAGAGGTAACAAGCACATACATAAATAAAATAATTTCTGATGCTTATAGGTGCTACTAAGAAAACAAAATTAGATAATGTTGTTAGAAGTCTCTGGCTGTGGTAGAAGCACATTAAATCTAGTGCCCAGAGAAGTTCTCTCGAAGGTGGTGACACTTGATCTGAGACTTAAATGACAAGAACACAGACAAGTGAAAATTTGAAAATTCTCGGCGCTGAAACAGAAGAAGCTTTCTGCACAAAAATCCAGAAAGGAGGCCAGTGTGGCCGGAGCCCAGGAGTCAATGGGAGAGTGGAGGAGACAGGGCCAGCCTTCCACGCTGTGCGTGAAGCTGGGTGGGTGAACTGTACTTGTCCTTCAATCACGCGTTTCCCTGGAGGTCTGCCTTCCCCAAAGGTGTTCTGTCACCACGGTCAATGGGCTTCCTTGGACACTCATGGCTTCTATTTTGGTTATTCTTAAAAGGCTGCACTGGTTCAGAAAAGATAGAGATTCATTGATAAGTGCTAATTCTGATATACTAAATTCACTGATATGGGAAAAGAAATGATTTGCTTCTGACTCAGACCATTAATTTCTTAAGAATTAACTTATTGAAAATGTCATTTAAAAAGTGATTTACTTTATGTATATAGCAACCCCCTACAAAATACTTACTGTAGGCCAGACATTGTTAGGTGTATGAATAACAACTAATTGAAACTCCAATTAACTCTAGGAGTAGGAATTATTTTTATCCCCCACTTCACAAATAGGGAAACTGAAGCAGACGTAAGTATGAAAATTACACAGCTAGTATGTTCCTGACATAGGATTCAAACCAGGTAGCCTGACTTTAGTATCCATGCCTTTACCCGTTCCAGCCCACTCCCTCTAAAATCCATTACAATGAACATATTATATTTAAAAGACTTGACATATGAGCTATCTTGTATTTCATTCAGAAAGAAGGTATTTATAAATATTGCAAAGTATGACTTTGATCTACTAAAGAAAATAAGAGAGCAGACCTGTTTCCTGTTGATATATAAAGCATCATCACTTTTTATCATCTCTTGAGGCTGGAAGTTTAGCTTAGTGCCTGTGTGATAAAAGCAAATTTTATGACATATCTAAAATTTCTATTATGTTCATGAATATCTATCTGCAAGGATGTTTCAATAACAAACTCACTATGTATGAATGGAGAGCAGGTTTTGAACATACAAATAATTTTTATATCATTTTAAATGTGTCATGAAGACATTTATTTCAGAAATTCACCCTCTGTGACAGTGAGAAAAATTCCTGTCCCCAATATATATATAATGAAGGGCTAGCAAAGATGCTCCTGTCTTGCTTGTCAGTGAGCAGTACTTATGAAAGAAGGAAGATGAATTGTCAAATCTTTGTGGCATGTCGGCTTGATTACTGCTTTTATTCACAGGATACAGACTTTGTATAACCATAGTGTGAAGGATTTAATGCTGCACCAATGAGTATTTGGTAAAACATACACTGTCAAAGCAATTTTTCTTAAGTAGCGTTAAGTAATGGAGCATTAATTAGAGGCCAACAGAGTAAAATCACACTGCTCTAGCTTGCCAAAGACATTACCTGTGCGTCAAAAAAAGTGTTTATGACCAGCATGTTAGCATCGCATGCCAGTAATCTGAGCAGGTGGTCATTAGAGACTTCTGCTAGGAGCCAGATCGTTTTCCCCATGAATCGCTTGGTAAGGTCCAGGCACTTATTTCTCCCTGAATGAGAAAGTATTCTACTTCAAATTGCCAAGGTACCTCTCCATAATGGCAAGGAAGTGTTTTAGCGGTTCTTTACAAGCTAGAATGATTTACTGTGTTCAGAAATTTTTGATCTGTTTTATTGGTTAAACTCAAAATATCTGCTTTATTGGATAAATTTAACATATCTGTTAGATGCCTTCTTTCTACTTTACAAACAGCGTAATTGAAAGCATTGTTTTGGTAGTCTTCTCAGAGGACCACATAATCACAATTTAAATTAGCCATAATTTATTTTACATTTGCTTATTTTACTGTTAACTTTCCCAGAACTGTATTTTTTTTTTTACAATTAGAACATCTGAATTGTAATTACATTACCATCAAGAAGCTCATTAAAGTCACTTAATTGGCAACATTTCCAAAAAAACCTTAGCTGGGTTTAATATATTTTAAAGAGTTACTGTCAAAGTATAATTTCACCATTACAAACAGCTTGGCAACAACATTTGCATAAAGATCTGTCAGTTTCTGAAAAATGCTCAAATGTTGGGAAAATCAGATTCGTTAAGTCGCCTTTACTGAAAGAGTCTAGAAATGGAGAAATTGTCATATATATTCATATTTGCAACCCCTGCAGTTCCCAGAACACTGCCACGTACAACATAGGTATTGAAAAATGTTTCTTGAGGATGAAATAAAGAAAATAAATTACACATTTTGTATTTCTGGATTTTCAAAAGAACTTAAACCTCAATCAAAGTTTCCTCATTTGTGTTAAATTTAACAAAATACCCATTTTCTTGCTGCTTCTTTGTCATTCACTCTAAGAAATATTGGATGGTCACTTAGAATTTTGGAACCTTTTAAAATAGCTTTAAGGACAGCATAGTGGTACCAAATTTGAGATTATTTTTTGAGATGGTATAATTTTGTGACAGTTTCCCTCTTATACATACTAGAATTTTATACCTAGAGCACTGATCTCATTTGAATTTACATTGTAGTTATATTCATTTCTCACCTTTACAAGACTTTAAGTTCCTGCCTATAGACATGCATCCTGCTACATTTTTTTTTGGAAGGGGGGAGTCACCTATAGTACCTAAAACAGTGGCATGCAATTATATTTGTCAAATGAAAGCATGCAAATCTCAAGTTTGTGATCTATGAAGAATGATTATAGTTCGCAGCATTAATTAAGGTATTTGGAGATTGTCCTTCCAAATATCTCATACCAAGAACATAATGTGGTAAAGGATAATTACTACAACTTGCTTCCTACAAATAGAGAAGATAAGATATTTAAAAATCATCCCTTTTAGTTTGATATTTTCTACTAAAATCTTTCCTTTTTGTCATTTATGTATCTTATATCTTCCAAACCAAAAGAAGAATCTAGCAGAATGTACAAAATGTGAACATTGAAAAATAAACCCTGCCTTTTAAATTGCTACCTTGCCATCACTGTTTCTTCAAAATGTTGCAGTGTCTGGTGTATAGACAGACTCAATAAATGTTTGTTGAATGAATGAATAAATACATAAACACATGTTGACAACCCTGAGGAGCACCTGGCTGATTCTACCTAAGGGGGTCAGGGAAGGCTTCATCAATAGTAATATAGAGTAATATAATAATGTAGTATTCCATGAACACAGGTGTTCACTCATGTATCGGGTGGTGAACTGTACCACATGCTAAATTCCAAGATACAGTCATGAAGATTCTTCTGGGATAGCGCCACCCAATAGCACTTGCTGTAATGATGGAAATGCTGTACACCTAATACCTACAATATTATTTTTTAGATGCATTAAGAATTACTGGAACTTTCTGCATGGGAAAGTGATGCAGTTAGATTTGTCTTGTAGAAGTTGCCTCTGTGGCAGCAGGATCAAAGGCATGAGGCTGGAGACTCCTTATTACATTAATATAGTAAAGGCTGGCTTCATGTATTCCACAAAGGCAGAAAAGAAGGTAGAGTAGCAAGATGTTCTTAGTATTTGTAATTGCCCCCTTGTCTCTCTAGATAGAATATTAGGAAATAACTGTTGGTTGTTCTCTTCTTCTTAGTTGGAATGAATGATGAGAACATTTTGAGAAATCTGGGTTTGCGTCACAGGTTGCCCCACGCAGAACAGAAAGGGAAGCTAATCATTCTCTCCCACCCTCGCTGTCAGCAGTTGCCCGGATGTGGAGACAAGGGGCTGTGGCCAGTCCTGAATCTGTGAGTCTTGAGCAGGCTCCCTGACCACTGCAGAGCACCTGCACCTGAAGGGTCAGGCGGGGCCACGTGGCCTGAGTGGGAGGCAGATTTCAGCAAGCGCTAGTGGAATGAGTGCCAGACTAAGAAGTGCCTGAAAACTCTCGAGGCGCCCGTGGTCTGTGTGCCCTTCGAGGCCATTCTGGCTGTGATGCTCCAGGCCTAGACTGGTGCTTCCGGCTGCAGAACATGAGAGAAGGCATGGGGCCTTCTACCCACCACCGGGGCAATCACGCCAGGGATAGGGAAATCATCTGGGGCAATCCGTGCTGGGAAACGTGCCAGCGAAAATCCCCTAGGCGGTGGCTTCATGGAGACTTCCAGCACTCATTTAAGAAATGTCCTCTGGTGCCCTGGTGTAGATTTTTTAAATTCTGTGGCAATCACAGAGATGGCAAGCCACCCGTAAGTTTCTCGTTGATGGGAACAGTTACTACCTTTGGCATTACAGGTATTAGAGCTTTATTTGGTTTTCATTTTCAAAATGATCTCTATTACTTAGAACCAAAAACCCCAGAAAAATTTCATATAACAATTTTCCTCTCCAACTAGTGACATCCATTTAATTTACCCTTTGCTTTAGTTTGGTGTGGGTTTACCGACCTGAGGGCAGTTATCATTACTAATTCTAAAACGGGATGTAAAATAGGAATATTTCCAAATTTGAAGCATTTCTTAAAAGGAGCCTGAATTCAAAATTCCAACTTCACCTTTATCCAATGCTGTTGGTAATGCTGAAGAAATACTCAGGGGGAAATTGAATAAACATTGAGTGCTGCCTTCAGGGTACCTCCACAAAGTGCATCTCAAACTTGATTTCTGAACAATACTTTTTCCTACTCTGAGCCATTCATGCCAGCATTTGGAGTTCTAACTACAAAAATCCAAAACAGCTTCTAGATTCTCCTCCTCCATGACCCCCCTAACATCATTCCTGTACTTCCCTAGAACAAGCATTTCTTCCTGGGATAGAAACTGGAACCTGAAATTAATGCACAGGGAGAAAACAAGAGCCCTTTAACTTCTGACTTTATTTAATTCCTCAAATGAACAGGGGAAAACGCGGTTCATGTCCAAAGCACAAGGCATGGTTTTTTTCGCCTCTTCCACAGAGTGTGAGAAAATGTAAACAATATTTAGGTTGAACTTCTGAGTCCTCCTAATTTCTTGCCAGCCTTTAGAACAACATCCGTTTGTTTGTTTACACCAACATTTAACAGCATAAAAAGTAAAACAAGCAAATGGTCTGAGGCATTTATAAGCAGTGTTCAGATTGTGGTCCAGCTTGGCTCCGCACCATTTTTAGTCTGACAAAGAAAAACATTGCTTTAGGAAGTGGGTCATGTGGGTGTATAAGTGCTTCGTGGACAGGCCGGAGATGCCGTGGTTCTGGTCGGAGTACCACTGAAACACAAGGGGAAGGAGCCTGTTTGAGTCCCGCAGCCACGCATAATGCCTTTAGCTTTGACTTTTTTAGGCCCTCAGGACCTTGTAATTTTTCTAATATTATGGTTGAAATTCTACCCAAGAACACTTGAATAAATAATAGTTTACATGCACTGGTTTAGAACAGGAAGATTGGAAGACCTTTTGTTAACCTTCCCTACTGTTTCATATTCTTTAAACTTACAGAGCTTGGTGGCCAGCATCCTGGGGCATCAGAAATCGGGCACAGGTCGCAGAGCTGGTGCGCTTAACCTATTGCTTGACTTCTCTGGAGCTTGGTTTCCTTATTTGAATAATGAGGGGACTGGATTTGATTTTCTCTAAGGCTCCTTCTAGCTCCAAAATCCCACAAGGCTTTTGGCCTCTGAATCTAATTCCTCTCTAATGTGGAAAATCTACAACACATAGAAGAGTAGCCTTGTTTAGGAGCTAAAAATAGTATCATTAAAAAAAACGAAAACCAGAAGATGATATGGTAGATGTAAACGTTATTATTGGAGAGATGCTAGTACGATTATTGTTTTTACTGAAGAAAGGTGGCTGGTGGTCCTGATGTAATAAAAACATACTTACAAGTTGAATTTCCTTGGGATCATAGTGAGAAAAAAAAAAGACCAGAAAAATCTCATCTTACCTTTTATAAACTATCTTAAAAAACCATATTTCTAAAAGATGGGGGTTTCCATTTCTGGGTTCTTGTTCAAGATAAGCCAGTGAGGGAGATTTCTGCTCATAGAAGAGGGGGAAGAACAGCTGTCAGGGATTGTCGCCCTTGCCTTGTTTTCCTGTTTCCATTTCCTCCGTTCCTCATATAACCTGGATTTTACAGCTAAGTCACTCATTCCTTTGCTCAGTAAAAACAGGAGCTTCTGTAATGGGTCAGGCATATGCCAGGGGCTGAGAACAAGCACTTCGATGAGAGTATCCTCTGACTCTGATTGGAGCTGCATGACTTCCGGAGCCTCCTGGGTTTCTACTAACATCCTGCAGTTGCTTCTTACTGAATAAACAGAATCTTCTAGCTGCTTTAGGGCTCCCAGATTTTACAGAGACTCTAAACATGCAGCTACACTGATGCTCATAGGATCACAGAAGTAGTGGGTGCTAGAGCTGGAAGATCATCTAATCTTGCAGCTGCCTTTATTTTATATTTGCCTCAGCTAGGATCCCCAGAGGTGGTATGAACTGCCTGGTGTCCTTCAGAGAGTTAATGACGGAGCCAAGATTCAGTTGCTAATGTTCTGCTTGCTCTACCCTACAGCCTTTTTGTCAGGTTTTAGTAAATTAAAGAAAGAAAGGAAGAAGATTCCTCCATTTAGCTTAGGGGTCCAAGGCCGTGATCATGAGTAAAATGAAATTATGTACCATTGCCTGGAAATCCACTTGTGCGTTAACCAGAGCTTTAGCAATCTGTGCTGAGTTTTGAAAGTGCACATTATCTGCAACAAAGAGAGAGAGAGAGAGAGAGTTAAAGTGCTGCGAAATACCAGAAAGCAGAGAGTGACAATGTACTGCCTGGAAATGAACACCAACAATTATCTAGTCATGCCGTTGACATTGTCAGCAGTGAGTCATCACACTCATTTATGGAAATGTCCCTGACTCTTAGGTACTGACCCTGAGGATAGGCATAGGAGGATGCTTAATGTTTCTTAAACAAAGTGATGTTGGCTCAGTATTTTTATGTGTAAGAGTCTTGCTTAAACCTCACCATCTGCTGTTCCGTGGATGAGAAGATAGTCTACATTTCTGAAATATTCTGCTCTTGCCATCACAGTTGAATTCTGGAAAAGAGGAAAAATTAACATTTTAGTTGCTGCAAGCTCTAATAGAAAACTAGCTAAATCATTGTGCGATGGACTTAGCACCAATACTGAAATTATGTATTGCTTTGGTTGATAAATATTTAAGAGTCAGAGCAACACATTTTCATGATCATTTGCATTGCTTCCATCTGATTCTTAGTTTGAAAAACTGAAAGTTTATGTGTCATATGTTACATATGAGTGAGACCTTAGGCATAAATGATGCCCGCTCAAGCTGTGTAGGGGTGGGGGTGGGGACGAGAATGGGGAACAGGGCGGATGGGGAAAGAGAATAGAATCCAAATGGAGTCAGTTCTTTCTGGTGAGGTGTTTTGTAGCTCACAAAGGATCATTGTATTTGCTTGGGGACCTGACAAAAGTGTAGATTCTGAACAACTGCTTTAAAATTAATTGGCATTTTTGAAATAAATTAATGATCTGAGAAGAAACGAGAATGCTTACTTTATAGTGCTCGAGATTATCATCCTTTGTTGGGAAGCCCATGAATCGCTCTGTGTAGATAGATGCTACAAAATATATAAGAATATCTGTTTGCATGTGTTTTGTGTCATTTCAATGATCAACAAGACCACCTCCTTTGATGAGGGCCCTCAGTCTGTGAAGGGAGGTTCCTGCTGAGGACCAGTCCTGCTTTCCTTTACTGTAGCGCTCCACCCAAGTCATTTGCTGGGCAATTTGCCTCAGGGCTAGAGAAGCAATGGAGGAGGAGATCATGGAAACTGGAGCAGCTGACATTAGAAAGGGCTGGTCTCAATCTTTTCCAGTGCTACTCAAGCCCTTCACTGGGGGGAATGTTGAGAAAGGAATGACCTCACCCCATTTTAAAAGAAATCACCAATGCAGCCACCTCTGCGACTCTTTATTGCTGTCTTAATTAATCTGAGATGAAACTATGTCCCCCAAATCCTCCTCCTCCAACACACACCCATTTTTTTCTGAATAAATATTCCTTACGAGTCATCATTATCCTGTTTCTAACCCAACAGAGGGAAGAGGGTATGATGAAAACTGATTTTTGTACAATTATCAGAGTTAATTTCAAATAACCATCCTGCACTGATGTTAATCATAAACACAGACACACACGGGAAGTGAATTTCTCAAACAAACTTTTTTTTTGATTTCGGGTGATGGAGCTGGCAGCAGCAAGCTGGGGCATGGAGGTGAAATCCTTGGCCTGACTTTGCATAAAATGTGCTTACAAGCCAGTTATGCTGTCCCTGTGTGCCTGCAAAAACATAGAGTTAGCTCTGCTTTTAAAGATGTGGTTCCACAGTGGGCCAAAGGTTTCTGGGAGAGAATAAGATACACTGGATTTTAGCGGAGTCCTTCCTCACTCCTAAGATTTCTTTGATTTGTTACAACACGACTATCATGAATCATCTAAACAACTTCATTTATAGATTATATTTTTCCCAGTGATGCTGGGGTGAATTTTACTGCATAATTTGTTTTCCTAGCAACCTCAAATATAGAGTAATTATGTGTCAAATGTTTTCGCAGCAACATTTATGAAGTGTTTCCATACCGTAATATTCCCAGCTGGAGACTGGAGCCACCGCTATCCCGCATTTGAAAAGACCAGTTCCTGAAGCCAGGGCCAGCGATGAGACATACCCTCCGTAGGACTGTGAAGACATTGTTCCCAGTCGGTCCCAGATTGACTTTAATACACTCTCCAACATGTTTATAGCAACTCTGCTCACAGGATATGCTGATGGGAGTTGGAGGCTATGGACAGGGTAAATTAAATGTCTCTTTTGCACCCTTGGCAACGAGCTCTGCCAGACATAAGAGTAATTTCATCCCTAGTAAATTATAGTTGGTGAGCTGACCACGACATGGTGGGACAATTTAAGAGATAGATATGATTGCAATTCTTCTGCAAAAAAAAATACTTCTTTTTTTTCCACTCTATGTTTTTCCAACCAGGACCTTGCTGGAGCAAAAATGGGATTTTATTTGAAAGAAAAGCAAAAAAAGGAGATTACTCCCAAAACGTAAAGGCAAGATACTTCCCACAGTTTGCAAAAGTCCCGTGAGGCAGATATTTATCTATCTATGTACTTACGTATTTTCGTAATAGAACAGCAAGAGAAAGGCATAAGAAGCCTTTGAATAGTTTAGGATGTGGTCAGTTTGTGTATAATATCGTGTAACGTTCTGTCTTGAGGATTTCTGGCAGAGCAGTTCAAAGGAGGAAAAGCCACTGATGTCTTTAAAAATCTTGCATATCCTCCCATAAATGTAATGGAAAAAAGAAGAAATACAAGAGGGGTTACAGACTGCTGAGTCAGGAATAGGCTTAGTTCTCATCAATTTCCTTCCCCAAGGAATTGACTGTTGATTCAGAAATGCAACACTGACAACAGAGATATCTGCCCTTGTCACTTGGAAATCTGAACCTTTTCCTAACAATAAAGACGCGAGCAGAGCATCCCACTGGGGCGGCATCTCCCTCTGGAAGGCAAATCCGGTCAGTGTGAACATACTGGAAGGGAGATGTTTCTCCTGGGAACGTGGATTAAGCAGTGTTCTGGCACATGGACCCGCAAGAATGTGTATGCTACGCTAGGAAGTGGTTCTCTTCATTCATTCTTCCTTAAACACAGGGAGGTCCCTACAATCCTAAGGACAGTGTGACCCTCCAACCAAGGGCATGCCTAGTTTTTAGGACCTTGTTTTTATTACCACAAACTTCTGGGAATCACTTTCCTTCAGGTCAGGAGAGAGCCTAGCACCCTTGGTCACAGAAAAGTCAGTCCTTAGTGTGAAAGAGTGAGGGGAGGGCCTAAGGGCCCGAGAGAGACTGACAGGCACGGTGACAGTGGCAGGTGAGTGGCAGGGGTCTATTCGCAATCCATGAGGTACATGGAAGGAGGGAATAAGAAGAGAACCAATCTTGCTGAAGTCAACAGTTAAAGGAAGACCTCTTTAGCTAGCTTACAGTTTTATGTTTCCAGCTCTGGGGAATTTTAGTGAAGCCCCTTGGATACAAAATACAAAGTAAGAGAGGCATCTCCAATTACACCAGGGCCTCCTTTTATGATATTTGGCAAACTAAAACATGTTTTAGTAGGGGAAAAATGGATCTTAAAAACAGAAGGAACCGTGGGGTTGAAAAATCAGATTGGAAAATAAAAATTCTCTTTCAGGTTCAAACTTTCACTTACAAAAATAATTTGTATTGATTAGCAGGTTAGCAACAACTCTTACTGGAATGGAAGAGCCCTCCTTTCTCAATCTGAGGTTCACATGAGAGTAGAGTAAGCCTGCATCCTTTAGAAATATTATCACTCTTTATGGTTTTATTGGAAAAGTGCTTTCACTGCAAATAACAATTCTGGTTCTTGCTTCTTTCCTATGCTCCAGAACAGGAAAGAGCATGACAGGAGATTTTACATTGAAAGCATTTGCACATACAGTAAAACGGTCTTTGAACATTTCTGTTCAAAAATCTCAGGAATTATTAATCTGTATCTACTCAATGATTAGATACTTGTGCTCTAAATAAAATGTTCATGTTTTCAGGATGAATACAAGTTGTGTCTAGGAATCTGTAACAGCAAAACTACTAGACTAGCACGGCCAAAGAAGGTGTACTTTAAATTTTCAGGCAGCTTAGAAAAGCAATTCTTATTGTGGAAATGAAGAGGAAGGAAAAAAAAAAAGCCCGAGTTGACTTTTTTCTGCTCTCGCACGGGTGGGGCCCCGAAGCAGAGTGGGTGGCTGCGGCAAGAAAAGAAGCCACAGAGCAGATTGGCCATGAGAATTCTAGAATTGTGTCCTTTGCACTTAGACGCTTTGCCATTTTGTTTAAATGAAGGATTTCTTTAAAAACATTCTCAGAAGGGCACAGAATTTTGAGGGGTTTATAGAACACTCTGATGTAAGCCATCACGCATATTGGAACATTTTATCTCCTGGCAATAATAATAACTAGCTAACGTTTGCAGAGCCAAGGTTATTGCAACGTTCTTCGGTGGTCCCAGGCAATTGCTCCCTTCTCCCACCTCAGATGTCCCCCTGCTCACTGGCTTTCTTGATGTTCTTGCATTCTCCAAGCATGACCTAGCTCTGAGACTTTTTCAGATGCTACCCCCTCTGCCTAGATATGCTCTTTCCCCAGAGATTGGCATGGTTCACTGCCTCCCAATTTCAAGTCTTCAGTACAAAGAAAAAAAAGCTCAACTATCCTTCTAATCTAACATTGTGCCAGCCCTGCACTATGCTCCTTTCTTATTTTATTTTGTTTTCCTTCACGGCACTTATCACCATTTAACATCCTGCACATTTTACTTATTTATCTTGCATATTATCTTTCTCCCCAAGCATTCCCAACTCTGTAAAGGTGAAGATTTTCATCTGTCTTGTTACTGAATGCATCCCCAGCACTAGACAGAATAAACACCGAAGGCAATAGAATAAATATTTGTTGAATGTATGACTTTCCTCTTAACCCACATAACCCACACAGGGACTTGGTGAAGAAATTACTGCTCCATTTCATGCTAGAACTGAGGCTTGCTGTGAACTTAGAGTAGTTATGAGGTCAGTAAGTGGCAGAGTCGGATCTCAAACCCAGAAAACTTGACTCTACCACCCACACCATTTCCTCTCTGTCCCAACATTAGGGCAACCTCCTTGGGGCACTTTAAGTTCAGAATATGATATAGTCTCTTCAGAGGTACATTTGTCCTACTTTTTTTACAACGTTGATCACACATAGCAATTCAAATTGCTTATAATTAGTCAGTGGAAGAGACAGAAACTAAGATTAAATCATGAACTAATGCTTATTCAACACCACCTGGCTAGGTCTATATTAACAAAGCAGAGCCCATAAATGAGGTTGTTATTCTAATAATTTAGGCAAAACCCCCACTGCTCCTCAACCGGCAGAATAATTGCTTCAATTTTTCTTTGTATAAACCAGGGTTTTGCAACCTTAGCACTATTGGTACTTGGGGCTGGGCTGTGCTTTTTTATGAGGACCTGTCATGTGCACTGTGGGATATTTAATAGAATCTCTGGCCTCTACTCACTTGCCACAAGCACACTCTTCCGATTATGACAACCAAAAATGTCTCCAGACATCGCCAAACATCCCCTGTAGGGGAAAATGGCCCAGGGAAGAACCACTGTCGTAACAGATACTTAGGCAGAGTGCTGGATGCAGAGCAGATATCAAATATGCAGCTATCAAAACAGGGCTACTGGACTGTGGTTTGTGTGGGTCAGAAAAATGAAGGAGTAAGATAAACCTTTAATCTGGATAATGGAAAAAAATGTAGGATTTACAGGCTTTTTACTAATGGACTAGAAAAAAATGTGTGTTTAGCTATAATATATTTCTCATCCCACTGAAGTGCTTTACATTTCATAGAAACAGATACCTTCTTCCCTGATACAGAACATAGCACAGCAGCTAAATGACGCTCACGGCCCTTGTCAGTCTTCCTCTTTCCCAGCTCCAGCTTCCCAGAGGTCCCTGCGCAGTCTACCGTAAAAGGGCACTCAGAGCTACGACCTCTTCCTACCCCCTACTTCACTTCCTAAATTCAGGCCTTTTGTATGTGTTGCCAGGATTACTGCTCTCCTACCCTTGGCCTACTCCCACCCTCCCATCTAAGGCCATCCTTTACTCTGCAGCCAAGAGTCTTTCTAAGACAACAATTCTATTCACTATTACCTTTAGGGCACTTCTCAAAGAGGTACCCAAGGAATCAAATACTTCTTGGTAATACTGTGTTAAACAAAATGTAATAGGAGTCTTTACTATTCCTTCACAGAGCCTATCTACACCATTATAGAGAATTCATTATTTACCAAATTACTAAATCAGAGAACCTTTTCCTGAAAAAATTTCCTGTTCCTAATAGGACACATTTGGGGGAAAACAGACTTACAGGATTAACTTCACTTTAAACATCAGAGATGCATAAGATGGCCAAGTATTATGTTGAACATTTGAGAACCAAAGCTAAAAAAAAGAAAAAAATCCTTTCCCTGGATGAGCCTACATTCTTGTAGGAGAAACCAATAGACAGAAAAGACAAAACATGGTAACGCCTATAGGAGCAGCACAAGGAAGTCATATATCTGAGTTGGGTTTTAAAAACCAAGGGTTTTCAATTTTGGAGTTTGGAAAGGTGGGAATGGAAGACGAGGATGAACAGTGCAGGTGCAGGGAATAGGATTTACAAAATTATGGGGACATGGAAGCACAAATATAAGTCAAATTATTCATAAGGTGTGGGGCGATGTGGAGAGAGAGAAGACTGGAAAAGCAGGTTGCAGCCAGACTGCCAAGGGCCTTGCATACAAGGAAATGCGGCTGGGCGCTATGTTGAGGTCAATGAGCAGCCCTAGAAAATACATAAGCAGAGAAGCAACATGGGAAAAATTGTGTTTTGGAAAAATTACTTCATTAGCAGCACTGGACCTTGTGAGGCCAAACCAGGGAAACTAGTTAAAGAGGCAAGTGGAATAGTTAAGCTTGTGCCACCCAATCTACAGTCCATGGACCAAAAGAACTGTCATTCCTTGGGACAGCGTTAGAAGTGCAAACCCCTGGGCCCCATCGGAGAACCGAATCAGAGTCTCTCTGGCGGTAGGGCACTGGAAGCTGTTTTAACAAGTTCTGCAGGTGATGCTTATGTGAGCTACAGTTTGAGAAGCTCTGGCCTAAATTATAAATGAAGAACACGAGCTAAGGTCATGTCAGTGGGGACACAGAGCACGGACTTAGATGTTTGAAGGTAGAATTGACAAAATTTACTAACCAACAGAATGTTGGTGTCAGGGAACAAAGGAAGTTGAAAATAGCTCTGAATTTACCAATTTGGTGCCTAAGTGTGGGGGAGGTCCTTAGTAAAGATGAGGGCTTATTTTAAAGCAGACTATGACAAGCTCAGCTTGGCCAGGCTAAGCTAGCGACTCCTGTAAGGCATTTGGGAGAAATGATCAGTAGCACTTGAAATATGGAGAGAGGCGGGGCTGATGGGAGGGATTGGTGGCCCTCGTCATCTTTGAGATCACAGGGTTTCCCCAAGGAAGTGAAGAACAATGACAGTCAAGGCCAGATTCAGAAAAACACTGAGATTTAAAGAATGAGTGAAATATAATGATCTTAGGGACATAGAAAAATAAGAAGGGCACTATGTCACAGAGCCATGGATAAAGCCCACTCCCCTTTATGTGGCCCAGAAGGCTTCCTGACATCTTACTACCCACCTACCCAGACCCATTTCCTACACCTTCCGCACCACATGCCTTAGACGCCTGAAATTGCAGGCATTCCTGACCTACTCAGAGTCCCCATGTACGTCCTACTCTGTTACCTCAGGACCTGGGCAATGTTGTCTTCAAGCCCTGGAATGAATGCCCTGTTACCAACCGAGCTTCACCAAGGCCAAATGCTACCTCATTTCTGAGCTTCCCATTAGCTTTCACAGAATTAACCGCTCTTCTCCCTGGTGTTCTCCACAATGAATTGCATCTCTCTTAACACTTAGAGGATTGCAGACCAACTGCTTTTTTTGCTCTGTGTTTTCTCTACAAGAGAGCCAGAGCTATCATTTTTCATCCTCTAAAGAGCCTAACGGAAGACCTAGTTGAGATCTAACAAAAATTTACTATCTGGATGAAAGAATGAAAGAGTCCATGCTCAGATGGATGGATTAATAAATATGGGTTGGTCTTGAACTCACAGAACTGATCAAACCATATAGAATTAAGGTCTTTTTTCCTCAGGACCCTCTGGGTTCCCCTGCCGACTCAGGGGCCACGCAAGGGCTGTATGCATTGGTAGACCCCTCATTACTTTCTTCTCCTGCACACGCTCTCAGGGGTTTTCTCAACAATCACTGCATCTTAGAAAGTAAGCAGCAAAGGGAGCCTAATATACTCGTTCTTCCAAAAGCATTTGCACAGACATGGTGAGAATCTCTTATTGGAGAATTTCAGACTGATATGGATGTATTTTGGGGTGATGAGTGGGTTCCTTGAATCATCCCACATAGATGGTTTTCTACCAAACGAATACCTAGAATTTGTAGAAATGAAATTAAAAGTTCCCCTTTAGAGTTATTTCAAAGCCAAGAGCAGAAGCAAGGTAAAACTCCAAGAGAAATGCTAAGCTCGTAAGTAAGTGCTCAGCTAGAAATTTGAGTCATTCAAAGATTTGCTTTAGGAAATTTCATAAAAATGGATAGGAATGGTTTTACCTGAAACATCTTGCTAAAGAAATATTTCATTTATTTCCACCCTTGCATTCCATTCTGTTTAGGTATTTATCATTTTATAGTTTTAAGGACCAACTGGCTTGAAGTAATGACTTTCAACAAATTCCTAACAGCTCTTCATCTGGTCACTGAGCTGAGAGTAGAGCCCAAGCCTGCAGATTCCTTTCAATAGTGGGTTTCATTCCCTCCGTCTTGTGCAGGTCACTCTCAAGGAAAACATTCAAGAAAAACAACCCAAGCACAAATGGCTGTTCACTGACTTGCAGATGTACAAAATCAGACCAAAAAAAGTGAAACAGGAAATCTTCTTTGAAGGACAATTATCATAATTTATAATGGGCAAGTCTAAACTCTTTCCAGTATTTCTCTAAACTTTCCAGTGACTGCGTGCCCCTGATTGGTAAGTTTTGCCACTTCCTCTTAATGTGTATTTGAAAACCTGCTCAGCTCCTCAAACATGGGAAATTATCTCCATGACCTGTAACTAGGAAACTAAATTATATTTCTCTCTCCAGTTCACACAAATTAATGTTAGGTCTGGTAAGAGAATTTGATTACCAAAAAAAAAAAAAAGAGGGATTAAAGCAGTTGACTGGGATAGGCTAGGGACTGGGGAATTTTATATTCTGAAAGTTCCTGTAATTTCAAATTTTGGCTTAGCTTTTCATAAAAGTACAATGATGAACTAAAAAAATAAAAGATATATATAAACTCTAAAATAACAAAAAAAATAAAGCTGACGAATATGGTTCAGTTCAGCATACTATACCTAATACCCAAAAGTTAAGCAAAAATATCAAATAAGAGTTAATTTGCTATGTAGGGAAGAAACCAAATGATTGGGAAAAAGGAACAAACACTTAAGAGCCACCACTTTGAAGCCCAGATTATCCACACTGACTGTTTCCACTGACAGATTAAATTATGTTACAACATTAACATTTCATGAGAAACTTTATAAGCGAACACTTTAGAAAATGATGATTGCTGAACTGAATAACAGGCATAAAACATATAAAACAACTCACCCAGCCCCATATGGCTATTCTTTTTTCATCAATGAAACCCATTTCTATGAATTTTCTAAAGTAAAAGAAACAAATTTTTAGAATTTTAAGTGTGTACACATGACATTTACTTCATTACACAAGCATATTTAATCCAAAGCTTTAATAGAAACGCAACATTTTCTTTGTTTAAACACATGCATAATGAGGCTGCATTACAAATAATTAAAAGATTATTATCATGTTTTCTTCAAAGGATAAAAGGATTCTTTAGACTCTACAGTACGTCTATTGACTAGTACTTTCAGGACTGTCAGGCTATGCCTCTTAATTATGAGGGTGAATTACTTGGGACTCAGGTCAACAGACAGGGTCACAGTAACACCAGAAGTAATAGCAACATTACTAGGATAACATTTCCAAATCCCCCAGATTTTGGTAAAAACATTTTTGTTATTGCCATCCTAAATTTCACCCATTTCTTATGATCTTGTTTGCTTAGCAGTTAATGATAATCTCCTTCTCATTTTTGGCCACATCCATCCATGGAAAAATATCCATCCCTCTCCCATTTCATACTCAGTTACCTTTAATTTATCACGGTATGGACAATTATATGTGTCTTTGAGGATACAGCCACGATTCATTTGTGCCCCGTCACAGGAAAGCCTCCATTTGAAAATGTATCTTCCCTTAGAAGCAAGGGGCCATGCTAAAGGGCAACCTTTAAAAAGTCATGAGAAGCCCTCAGAAAATAAACTTTGCAAAATTGCTGCAAACCAGGACTGTTTTTGGCTGGTTTATTCCCTGCCCCCCCCCACCCCCCCGAGGGCTGATGTTCTAGAGCAATTGTGATTTATTTGGGGAATGGTTGGATAAAAGCCCAAGAAACTCACAGAGAAACAGAATCGGTGGAAGAGGAAGGCAAATGGGCTGAGCCATCGCAGAGGCCTGGATGCCACAGTCACAGGAAGGCGGGCAGGAGACCAGAGGGACCCATACGGACCCAGAAATACCCTTTTTTTTTTGTTCCCTTTAGTGAAGTAAGAGCCCGTTTTCATTGTTCTCTGTTAGCAGGGCAGAGTGATCTTCATTAGTTGAATAATGGAGTTTCTTAAAGGGATTTCACAGCAACCATTTTGCTCGTTACATCGATTCAACATGCACGTTTCCGATGCACTGAGGAGTTGGGCAAATGCCCGGGACAAGCAGATGGGAAGAAGCCCCAGCAGTCACAGTTTACCCGACGCTGATTTGGAGGGGCCCTGAGATGGCTGCGGGCTACCTGTGTGGATGCTGTTCATGAGAAAGCAGAGGAAATGTGCAGCAAATTGTGGCTTTTGGGCGATGCTTCTATAAACTTCAAAAATCAAATGAAAGATGTTAAGGTTCACTTTCTTTGTCAAAAAAAAAAAAAAAAAAACCTTGCTACTGGTGCTTGAAGACAATTCTGGGCCATAAACTCAAACGTGATTTTATGATCTCCCAGAAGCTAGCAATTAGATTGCTTGCATCTGGGGTAAAAGCAAATAGCAGGTGATCCATGGGAACAGGAAATGCTTAACAGCTCCCTTCGCAGATTTTTTTCTGTAAGGATGACATTTACAGGAAATGATAGTGTAATAGTTAACATGGAAACGAAACATTAACGGTTAATGTGGCAGGACCAGATTACAGGTTGGCTGGATAACCTGAGCACTTTGAGACCAGCAAAGCTCTATAAAATTTACCTCCAAATTCTGAAGAGCTTCCAGGAGGGAGATCAGAAATACTGTTGATAATGTATTAGATCATCAAAATGTTAGTAACAAATGAAAAAGCTTCTTTTTCTAACTTGGCGCGGGATGGGGAGGAGCTGGACTAAACTTTGCAACTTTTCTCTCATAAAAATGGCCCTAGACCAAAGGCCAATTGGGAATCCTAATGATCAATCATTATTCTATTTTGGTAAAGTTCTTAATGATACCATGTATAATAGTGTAATATGCCCTCAATTATGTAAAATTTCAAAATTGTGGGAATGTCAAAATGCCAAATATACCAATGAGCAAAGTTGACCCTAAGTATCAAAATTTTATAGGTCTCGCTTATGTACCATTTGCAGAGCCTGAAGAAAGCAGGTGACAGTTTCCCTTATGCTTTGACCTCACAAGCATCTCCTCTGAAGCATTCTCTTTTGTACAGTAAAAAGTTGTGAGGTTGTATGACTTCTTTTTCTTTTCCTCCTTTGCTTTGTTTGAATCTATTGACCCTGACTAGTATTTCCTGTTGTTTTTAGACAGGGACATAGGATTTTTTTTTTCTTTCAGTATGTAGAGAATTTAGCCAGATTGCATTTTATGGGATTTAAGGGTACGCATCTTATTCTTTCTGGAGGGGAGGTAGTTTGAGGGCTACCATAATCCTAATTCCCCACATCAGACATTCAGCGTCATATTCCTAAAATACTTCTGGGAGGGACATGTGCTTGAATAATTCCCAGGGTTATTATTATAAATTTATCCTTTTTGGCTTTTGTTTTCTCAAAGCACTGGGCTCCAAGTCTTCCCTTTCACTTTTGCAGAATAACACTTTCAAGCAAAGTTCAGGCCAACCGCACTGGCATCTCCACGGTTGCATGTATGCTTTGCCTGGGTCACACAGCTGCCCTTCATTCAATAGGGTGTTTACTCCAAGTTCCGTCTAACAGCAATGCCATCCCTTTAGAGTACAGGTGGTTTATCCACTTTACAAAGACTGCAAATGCATGTATTGAAGGTGGAGATTGTAAATTGCACAGTTTTATACAGAGCGTATTGCAGTGGCGTATTACATCGGATCTGTTGTTGAATGGCTGAGTAAATGAGTGAATACATGCCTGCTCCAGGGCAGGAAGATTTTCCTCAGGTTCCATCCTAAAAGTGGATCCGGGAAAATAAAGGTAGCCAATTACCACCTCTGGTCCATCTCCATTCTAAATGCCAAAGACATTTATGTTACTGTGAAAATCGGTAGAATTTGTGACTTTGTGTTCCATGTGTTGAACAACGGAGATATTTTTCATTAAGGTCTGTATGTGGGTTTCAGATTTAAAGTTTCATTCCATCCAGGGAACACCTTAAAACACTATCTATTCTGTTCCTTCAGGTGTTCTTGAATTTGGATGCTGCTTTTTCAGTGGTAAATAAATGCACAAAAATATAATGACATTTTGTTGTTATTGGTAAGTTGTGATAATGAGATGGTGATGCTGATGAGATTGTTTTTTAACCACTTCCAGCTATACCAACTCTGGAAAAGATCTAATTGAATTACAAATGAGATGCAACTTACATCTTTGTCTTTTGTTGTAGCCCCAGGATTACATGTCCTTGGTGTATGTATTGCCAGGTATAAATACAAGTAGAAAAAATTCCTTAAGGAATGAAGTCTATAATGCTGACAGTTTTGTTAATATTCCATGAAGGCACACTACAATCTTTATATGAGAAACTGATCTCTCAGTGGGTTTTTTCTTTCAACTATCTCTACCCCGTCTGTCCATTAGGTAGAAGATTCCAAACAAGTAAATGGTGGAAAGGCAAAAAATCTTGATCAGTAAGAGTGATGGAGCCTCCTGGAAATTAGGTGTAAATGATGCCTACAGATTGCGAAGTGTTATTTAATTATTTATTAATTTGTCAGATTTTACTCAAGTAGGGACTTTGCTTTTGATAGAATATTATATGTCTAAGGATGTGTATATTACTGTTCACAGAATGAAAGAAAATTTGAAAAGACAGGGGTTATGATTACTTTTCTATTTAAAAAAATGATTACTTGTGAGTCTAAGCTCTTTTGTTTCAATGAGAGAAAAAAATACACAAAAGTGTTGTCTGGACCTGGCTCCTAGTTGTTAAATACAATATGTGTACATGTGGCATTGAAATCAGTAACTACTGATGACGTTAAAATGATAAAAAAAGTGTACTAATGAATTTGCTAAATTGCTTTTTGCTGTGAGGCAGTGTTTGACCTTTAGCAATCATGCATCCATACGTATCCATGACTAACAGTGCCACTGGCCTGTATTCAGCTTAGCATTTATAGACTACAATTCTCTGACTTCACCCACTCACACTTTAATAACAGAAACCCAACAACTGTAGACAAATAACTAGTAGAACCCTTTACACTATTTCCAAATAAGCAACAATTTTGGTGACTATATTCTTCTGTTTCAGGAAAAGATGATTGAGCTATAAATTGTAGTGAAAATGTAATTGGGAAGAAGTCAGACTGTGAGTCTGTCTTTCCTCTAAATGTTTTCATAATGTAGTTTCTCTTATGTAAAGTGATTTTTTTTTGTCAAAAAAAGAAGGAAACACTTTCATATGAATATAGCCGAACTTCACAACTAGTTTAATTACAAATGAATGACTAACATCTGTAAGTGTACAGTACTGATGAAATCTTGAGACATTTCTAAATTTATGAGTCAGAATCCACAATGATTGAGCAAATTCAGACGTTTGGGCTCCTGGAGGCCATCCCTAGAGTGACACAAATATTTGTGCCAGTTGTGAGCCATGCTAATAGGTGAAAGGACATTAAAATGACAAATAGCAAAAGACAGTATTTGTCACTTATCATTAGAAATTATTTTTCTACACATTTATAAGCTCTCTTTCAAGAGTAATTTGTTCTCACATGTGGTAGAAATATCCCATCAAGATTAATGATAGCTTTAGATGAAGGTAGGAAAATAGACAAAAGAATTAAAACACTAAGGATGGGGAAACCCAGCAGTGATTGCACGACTTTTTTGCACACCGATTTCTGTTTGAAGGAGAAGGCGCTCACCTGACAGCTGTGATCTGGTCCCCGACTTCATAAACACCCAGCTTTCGGTAGACTGCGTACAGGAACTTGTCGCCCTGGAAAGCTGTCCCTCGACCATCAACCAAGGCAACGACTATCCCTTCTTTACTTGCAAGATAAGATATCCAACTAATAGCGAATACAGACTTGACGCTCTGACTGCAGGGACCACCATACCTAAAGAAAAAAGAAAAAAAACAATCTGATTCCTTTGTAAAATTCAACTTCCCATCATGGCCAAGAAGTGCCTTTAGTATTTCCCAGTACATGTGTATAATAAAATTTCAATAACAGTGGCATTAGAATTGGCTCAAAATCAAGAGAGGACCAGGCTTTTCCCAGAGGTTTGCTATAAGGAAGTTGTTTTGGGACACAGCCTCTCCTATTCCCCAAAACGGATACATCTAGGGTTGGCATTTCAAGGAATATGTGTGGGTTTTTCGTCATTTCTGCCACCTGCCACTTGCTAAAAGCAGGCATAAGATATACTAAAAAAAATGCATGGTGTTTTAAGCAAATTGTGTGTAGGTCAGCCCTGATTTTGGGTGTGATTCCATTAAATGTATTCCATTCCCTTATTTCATTTCTAACTCAATTACATAAGATGTTAAGATGCTTTACAATACTTTTTGGCTGCAATTTCTCTATCTCAAAGGTATTCTGACACATTAGGCAATTTGCCATACAAAGGAAATTCAACATAGCAAATGCAAGCAGGTCCATCTAAAAATCTCAAGACTTCCTCAATCTATTTTAAATAGCCATATTTTATTTACTCTGATTAGTTGAGGAATATATAAAAACAGCATCAATAGGAACTGTTATCAAGGAGAATGGTTCATTCTATCTCATAAATGTGTATTTAATCCAACATATTTTCAGTAAATAGTTTTTGCAGCAAAGAAAAATTACATACACTTGAATTAGCAAGGGATACTTCTCTGATCTGTCAAACTGAGGAGGAAGAATCATCTTGTACCATAGAGCTTAGGGGGAGAAAAGGAGAAAAAAAATCTTCATTCCACTATACTCATTGCATTATTTTCCTTAATTGCAATATACAATATAACATCAATGCATAACTAATGAATTGTTAAGAATCAAGAATGCTTTAATTTGATTTTTATTACATACTGCTGTCTAATTTGCAAATTACTAGAAGTCTTGAATTACTGTTTTTCTAGAAGCACACATTCTAAAATTAAAATTTGAAAAAGAGAGAAGCTGTTTTTAAAAAATGCCAGTGTTGAAATGAAGCTATAGAAAAATATAGATCAACCCTATTCACAAACACACTAAAGACATTTTGTAAAACTCCAATTGTTGTTATACTGAGATCATTTTAATTAAGATCTTAAAATATTGTAGGATTTGGACTATCATATTAACCCTACAATTTATTTCTAAAAAGCAAGATGTATGTTCAGCTTCATATCTATCATTGAAAAGTTTTTAGAAGATCTTACTCATTTCATCCACTTCAAGTTTCTTAATTTCCTCTTTGGGCAGCTGGATATTTTTCAAAGCATTTTCTAATTCCTTGTTTTCTTCCAGGATTTTAATTTCTTTAAAAAAATAAAGTGTTCATTTTTAATTAATAGCTTTTCCATAAGAAATTTCTTTTCTTAAAATTCCCTTGTGTTTAATATGTATAAAATGGAAACTGTGTAAGGATTTCTTAAGGAGTTTCATATTAACAAGCATATTTTTTATCCTCCTTTAAAGCAGGTGTGAGTTTATGAAGGACACCAATCACTGTCCTCTAGACTGATCCTTATGGCATCAAAATACATTTTGGGCAGAATCACAGAAGCAACAGTATTTATTTAACCACATTTTTCCATCTCCAACTTTTCCTTTCATTTTTAACATGAAGCTATGACCTGAGTAGGCGACATTTCTCTTTTATCAGAAACCTCCACTATAAAATATACTTACAAAGTTTGCTTTTGAATTTTCAATGTGTGAAGTTGAATATTATTTCTGTGATTTTCTAAAACTATTTCTTTCTTAACCTTTTCCTGTTTTACTTGTTTGATATAGAATATTTTTCCTTTTTTTGTAATTGAATTACTGTGCGTCCTATTCCTCCCAATCCTTTCACTCAAGGCAGTTACATATCTTAGTAAAATAACAATATATACACAGTATGATCTCCTTCTTTCACCTTAAAAAAATCTTCTAATAAACTACTATTTATATTTTAGCTTAGTTATATTTCACACTTTACTCTTTGAATAAACGCATTCATCTCCCTATGCTGTAGATTGCTGGCATATGCAAATGGATTTCTAGCAATAGAGGGCTTTTGTAAGCTTTGTTTTGAACTGGAATCGAGAGCTGGTATCTTCAAGAGAAAAGTTAGGCTTTCATATAATATTCAGACTTGGCAGCTTTATTTTTTTCAAGAGGATCTGGATGAGTTCTGAGATATGGCAGTTTTTACAAAAGACATCTTGTGGACCTCTTGGTTTGATGTGTTTTTTAAAAAGTGGCCCTTGAAGGTAGGGAACTGGAGCAGCACTTGTGACTACACTAAGTTCTCCAGACTGCCTGCTTTGTAACTCTGTTTTTCATGTACGCATGGCATTTTGCTCCAACATGTTATGTTTAAACTTAGAACAAGTATAGATGTTTTGGTAAGAGTTGTTTAAGATGCATAATAAATTTCATTTGAACTTTGTATAATCCATCAAGAAAGAGATACTTGTGGTATCTTAAAAGTTAAAACATTAATAAGTAAGTAAGTAAGTAAGTGAGCAGATAAAATAATTACAGAATTCTAAGTACAGCAGAGCTGGCTCTTCATTCTCCGCGTGTGGGTACTGGATGCGGAGCTGTCATGGATAAAGGGAGTCTTGTGTTGAGCAAGTACACAGAGCGGCCTCATTATTTATTTATTTCACCGACAGGTTCTGGACATTGGAGAGACTATGCAGGTGTTACCACGTCGGTTTGACTTTGACTGCTTTCTGTTCCCAGCTACTGAACTTTTCTTATTCACAACTTGCTGAGAGGCCAAATTTAATTTAAGAACTGATTAATGTTTCTACAACCCATGGAACAAAATGGAGTTTCATGGGGCTGTGAGTAAAAAAAGGGATAGCAGTTGGGCTTCTCTATGTAGCTTTGCATTAAAAGCCTGTAACATGGCAAAGAATGTTAAAGTCCAGACTGCACTTGTTACCTTCTTCCACTCCTTGTTGCACACTCAGTACCCAGCATACTTAGCACCTAGTAGGCAACACATAGTATATGCTTTCCACTTATACATTTGTATGAAATTTTTGTTGGAATCAAATTAACTAAGATCTACTACTCATTAATTAAATTACATGAAGAATATTTGGAAAAGCTCTTGACACAGGCCATTCAATCAGTTGGGCAATTTTAATAAGCACCTGCTGTGCAGAAGCTATACCTCAACTGAGCCCTCAGTGTCAAGTGCCAAGTCTTCTGGTTTCTATAGCAATTGGTTCATGTACTACCTTTTATTTTCAAATGACCTTGTCCCCTTTGCAGAGAAAATGAAGCCATTGCATTGTTTTCTGCAATGTCTTCAAACTTTCATACAATGACATTAATGATTTTTTTTCTCTCTAATTGCAATGCCAGAAATGATCAATCCCCTCACCTGTCTCTGGACTCCCATCTTTTCCCAGCTTCTCAGGGATCTTCCTCCTTTATACCTTCTGGTCCCCTATTTTCTTCCATCAACACTTGAACATGCTCAAATATTTATCATCTTTCAAAATTAATAAAATTAAACCTCTATCAATCCTTTCCAGCCATCTTCCCACCTCTTGTCTCCTCTTGTCATTCAGACCTGTGGAAAATGCTGTCTCTTTTTATTTCCCTTCTAGACAGGCCTACATACTTCAACCTGGCTTCCATCCACACTGCTCCACCGAATCTGCTCTGACTCACCTAGCGCCAATCTCCCCCTTCCTAAGCTCACTGATTTAGGGCAGCTCTTGCTTCCCTCTCTGCAGCCCTTGACATGGAGGAGCACACCCTATTTCCTGAGCTCCTCCCCTCCCTGCCTTCCCCGACACCACCGTCTCAAAGCTGTCCTCTGCCTTTTGTTCTCTCTCAGTCTCCCTTACAGGGCCACGTTTCTCTTCCCATTTCTTATGTTGCTGTTCTGCGCAGTTGTATCTAGGCTCACTCTGCATGACCCCCCACCCACTCTGCTGTATCATCCACTTCCGTGGCTACTGCAAACATGTATTCCAGAAATGAATGACTTCTTGATTATCCTCTTCAGTCCAAACTGATCCTCCAATATTCAGACCCCAAACTATGTCACTCCAGGAAAGCTCTACTTAGATATCCCTTTGGCACCTCAAACTCAGCATTTAAAACAAAATTCATCATCTCCCTAAAAACATGCTCTCCACTGTGAATCCTCTCTTTCAATAAAAAGCATCAATATCAATCCACTTGATCAAGCCAGACATCCAAGCAGCATTAATCCTTCCTTCACATTTATGAGTCTCCAGTCTGATGTAATTATCAGGAGGAGACATTTCCTGATCCCAAACACCAAAGGAGGTGCCCGCCTATGTGCTTTCATGCTCCCTCTCTTTGCCCTACTTTAATAATTTACCCCGCTGAGTTGTAACTGCCCATCCACACAGTTATATTCCTTACTGATCTATAACGTCCTTGAGGACAGGGACCATATCCAACCCACTATCTGCTCATTTTAAGTATCCAGTACAGTGTCTGGCTTAAGGTGACAGGTACTTAATGACTATCTGTTGAATGAGGGTCTCTAGAACCAAATGTACTGCCAAATGTGTGAAATAAAACTACCATTAAAAAGAAGACAAAGTGCCTGCTCTTAAAAGCAGCTCCCAGACTCGTCTGGGAATTTGTAAGGCATACAAATTCCTGAACTCAATCCAAGATCTACTGATTTGCAATTTCTGGGGAAGGCCTGCATGTTTGTATTTATCAGACATGTCTTGGGAGAACTTCACCATTAGGCAAGTTTGCAGAACTGTGCTCTAAAAGAACTTACATTTTACTTTGAGAGTTAGAAAACATGTAAATACATATGCTGTTTGTGAGAGTAACATGGACACGGCACCTATTTCGTGTATTGAATGAAGTAATAAAGCTTTGTAAGCAGGACAGATATTGGTATCCAGAAGGAATATGAAAAGGATGGTAAGAAAGTAAAAACTGATGCCATGGAAAACAGAAGCTAACCTTTATTTTGCAGTTATAACAAAATGGGAATTATACATTTATGGTGATTTCTATCAAAACAAAAACAGATTTGAATGTAGTGTTGCTTTAAAATGTCTCAAACTCAAGGTTAAGGTGAGAAAGATTGAGAAATACAATCTGGCATCATTAAAAGTATTTCATTATAGATACAAGGTAAAAAAAAAAAACAACCTTCAAAATGAAACTAAACTCCCACGATTACAATGCCTGTCCTGCCCAGAGCTCCTGAACTGACTGTTGTTTTTCCTCAGTACCTTATTTTCACCTGTACTTGGTCCTGAGCTGGCAGCCAAACTAATCCCAAAGGAGCCTCCTGACTTGTCGCCAGAGCTGTCCAGAGACAATCACAGGCCTCAGTGCTGACGTCCCTCCCTGTCTCCCAGTCTCCATCCACTCCAACCCCGTAATGTCTTTTAATAGTGAATCAAAAGATAACCAAAAAGTTCAGGAAGAGTGTCAGGGCAATTATACACTTGGGTAACTCTGTTGAGAGCAAAAATGGTCATTTTTTGATCTGTGAACTATTGTGAATGGATATCGCAAATAGGGGATGGAGGAGGACTGCCTGGATAATAGTCGAAAATGGAAAGAGTCTCCAAATTTCAGGACTCTCATAAGTGGCAGCAGTGTGATTAAGCTGTTAAAATAAAAAAGCTAGTGCTAGAGTCACCCTCTGCTTTGAACTGGAGTTATATCTGGAATTTGTCTCCAGTTTGGGATGTTACAAACAGCAAAACAAAACAGCCATTCTCACTGAGGAGGGAGGTTATATTATATACCCTAAGTTTCCTTTTAATTCTAAGCTTTTGTGTTTTTTATAAGGCTGATGAGGAAGACAGGATTAATCCCTATGATGTAACTTACCTGTTTTGGCAGGTTCTTACTGCATAAAATTAATAAATTTCATTTGATCAAGTTTAATTCAAAGCATATCCAAATCTGCATCATAATAAGATACGTGATAACAGCATCTTATCACGGCTCCTCCTGCTGGCATGGGGAAACTGTCCTGCTTCCTCTGGGGTAGTATCACCGGGGCTTCCGGGATTGTGTAGACAAGGCAATAGCACAGGAGACAGTACCTTGATCGGTGCGGCCATCATGAAGGGTAGAAATGGGGAGGCCTGGGCCTGTGCACAGGATGGAAACAAAAAGAAGGTTTAGTTTTAAAATACCAGTTTCAGTAAGAACTGCTAGTAGTATCTGTGATTAGTGCCCAGGTCAAGTGCATCTTTTAATGCAGCTATTTTTTCCCATTGAGAAATAAACATCTTCTAAGTTACATTTAAACAACACATGAGATCAAAGCCCAATCACAGATGCGAGGGGAGGGTTGCCAGGAGCCTTGTCCGCTGGTCCTGACCAGTTGGCATCCGATCACACAAATGGGCCCTGGAAGCTACGGGGAGAAACAGCCTCCTGGAAGATGCCATGCTGGATAGGCTAGTTTTAGCTGCATCTTTATGATCAAACAACTTTTACCAGTACCCAGGTTGTAATTTTCAACTTGGCTTCTTGGTTCAATATTCAGCTCATTTTGATAGGTAGGACCCTGCATCTTTTTTTAATGTAATTAATACACGCAGAAAGAAATTCATATGGAACATATTGCCTATTGAGATATGCTGTGGCAGGTTACACTTCCCAAGAAATAGACCCGGAAGGAGTTTTGAGGGCCAGAAGCTTATCTGGAGGGTGGCACCAGGGATGCTTACTTGTGGGGAAGGGAAGAGAAGGGTCAGAGCATAAGGAATTGAGACATAAATCTGAATTCCTTGACGTTAGTCCGCCAGCACCCGCCTACGGGATTTTGATGGTTATGCAGTCCTTGTAGCAACAACCGGCACCCCCTTTCCTATAGACTGTGAGACAAGCGATGACTGACCGCCCTGGACACAGGTTGCTGGAGGGTGTGGTCCCAGTGGCATAAGCACTGTCTAGAATCCCTACTTTGCACTGCTTTTGTTTCATCCAGTCGTGATTATGATTTTTACGTATTTTAATCCTATTATCTGGGATTTACTCATCATCTCTCTTGGATAGTTTGAAGTTACATAATGAGGCTTTACTCTTAGTCCTAAAGGGAAAGATTTCAAGGTTTCTCTTATGATGGCACGATGACTCATTCCTCTGGAGCTTCAAAAACACCAGACGATGTGATGCTTCCCACACGGTGTATTTTTTGCTAAATGGGAAATTACCATACTGCCGAGCAAGAGGGAGCATGGAAAAGTCAGGCAATTCAAGTTCTAGAAAGGACTCTAGCACCAACTTTTGATAAGCAATTGGTCTTTGCTTCCATCTCTCTTCAGTGGGCATTCAGGCTCAAGCAATATTAGGACGATAAGGTGCGGCCATCGTGACGGGTACAGTGCTTTCAAAAAGGGTTAAAATGCAGAGTGCATATAAATATAAACACAGGTATATAAGTGGAGGGTCAGTGATGTCTTTATAAGGAAACACATCAACCTAAGAATGAGTTTTTCAATAGACTTTGTAAAAGGCAGACATGCTTTGATCGTCTCTGAAACCTATGTCCACTCAGTATGCATTCACTGTCTATTATGCACCAGCCATTCTTCTTGGCCTTATGAACATAATGATTAAAAGAAAGCAGCCTCTGTCTTCAGAGAGAAGGACAGACACACAGAAGAACAAACAACACAGTTAGTTAGTTCAATGACACTAAAGGCCTGGCATGTAAGCTTTTAATATATGTCACGTAAATACATAGCATGGAATTGAAAAATGTTGCATATAACCTGAGAGGGACACTTAAGGATACCTTTAAATGCCACAACTGCAAACAGCACAGATAGTCCCGAAGAACGATCTTTTGACTTTTCAAAGATGCCTTTGACCAAACATTCTGTGGAAGTGTTGAATTGAACTTACATCTTGTGCCCTCCTGAAGGAAGCATTTGGGTTAAAATGCTTATACATTTTCACATAGTCAAATGAGCCGGGGCTCAGGTTCTGGGAACATGTGATTGGAATAAGAGATGTGGCATGTTAGGGTGGCCTTTCTTCTGGGAACAAAGGGGACCTTGGGGTCCTTTGCAACTGGACAAAGGTCTGTGGACTGTAAATTCCAAGCTTTTACCCACCATGTCCCACAGGGACCTCAATTACTCAAAGATTTCACTTGCTCCCCAAGCTTCCCACCCCAATTGGGGAGTTGATACTAGAAGCAGAAGAGTGGCCTGAGTTTTGTAATAGCCTCCTTTGCTTTTTGTCCCCCACAGGGGAAACTCAGCTGTTAATGGGAGGGACAGGACAGAGAACAAAGAAGTGGATATTTCCCAAATTGGTTTTCCAAATCTCCCTGATGACTTCCAACACCCCATTATACCTCATCCATCTACCGATCACCTGGCCTAACTTGTTTTATTACTTGCCACATGTTCAAGATAGATAAAATATTATGCATAAAATAAAATCATTTGGATAGAAATTACTTACTAAATGTATACATGACTTAAACAACTGGGAAATGTTTAGTATATTCTATCACCTATGCTTTTTTCATACATGAATGAGTTACTATGTTTCCCAAATTTAGAAAGGACATACTGGGTGATACATGCTCATTTTTCCATGCCCACTGAAACTACAGTTCAGAGAATTACTGGCATCTAAGGCAAAGGCGCCCAGGTTACTCGGTTATTGTTTTTGCCTCTGGCTGTAGGAGTTTGGCATTTCTCCAGGCAAATGGTGCTGAAGTCCAGCAACCCATTTATCAGAGAATGCTTCTTTTTATGATACTGTTCAAATCCTGCTATGATAGCTGGTTTGCATACATCATGGTGCTATGGTACATGGTGGGTAGAAGCTTGGAATTTATAGCCAACAGACCCTTGCTGTCATTCTGGATCTGGTGCTTAGCAGCAGTGTGGACCTTGGGCACGTCACTTTGTTTCCTCAGCTGCAAAAAATGGGGATAATAATGCTTTCCTATCTTCCTTTCACTGTTTTCCATAAGCATTAGATACAATAATACAAATAAGTTCCTCACATATAAGAAGTGTTTGAGAGCCCGCAGCTAAGGATTGAGCAGAAGATGGTGGTGATGAAATGAGGGGTAGCAATGGGTAGAAGGGCTTGGCCAGGTCCGTTTCCTACCGTAGCAGACGAGTGCGTAGTACTTCGCGTGGTCACTGAAACTTGCTGTGTAATACTGGCACCTTTTTCTTCTTAGATGGCAAGTAATGCACTTCTTGCTTGGAGGATAGCTTCCAATGCTAATTCTAGAGGAAAATGAAAATCAAGCGAAGCTGAAATTTTGAGATTGTATTTATCAAAATGCACTACTCCATGTAAAATGGCTAATTTACATATTGACATCAAACCCCTTCTATTTTTCTGTTGCCAATATCATTTAAAGTGAAGGGGAATCACAGTGTTTTGAGGCAGCCTGATTTTTAATCCCTCTTTGCCTAAATAGGCACAAGCCTTGAGGGAGAAGTGCTCTTAAGTTTTCCAGGGGTGGGAGAAACATCTACCACCTTGAATGGGGGTGTGATAATCATGCCTCATAGCCACTCAGCTCTGACGCTCCACAAAGTGGTTAGAATGCAGAGTTCATTACCTTCCCTTCTCTCTTTTCATACTCTCATGGCCAAACAGACAGGGAAACTTGGGCAGTCTCACCAAGAAAGGGGTCCCTGTTCTTACCATGTTTCTGGAAGGGGAAATCAGTGGAAGGCAATTCGGAAATAAGAAGCCATGGTTCTAAGCACCTCCTGTACCTTTCTTTCCTTTAGGCAGGAAATGTGGGCTCCTGAAAGCTCTGCCTGGGAATGCTCGCTCCACACATTTATACACCAGCCCACCTGTACCTCCCACAGTGGGTCCACCGCCTCCTCAGTGGAACCCTCATGTGGTTCCTGAGTGGGGTGACTGGCTTCAATATGTGGCTTCCCAGACCCTACCCCTCAGAATCAGGGTGTCATTTGGGGCCGACGAGGGGGTCCTGTGCCAGGATGGAACCTCACTGAGGCTGGTAAGGTTACCTGTGGCTGCCACAGTGTCCCTTCTGCTGCTGCCCCTGAGCTCGCCTTGGCATGGTAGAGGGCGACTAGAGGCATTGCTAGCACCAGGAATCTCTCCCACAGAGAAGGACCCATGATCCAGGAGGGAGCAGAGCAATGCAGCAGCGGGAAATTTACTTCTTCTGTTATGGTTAGTATTCATGTTCATATTTTGATGTGATCTTGGAAATATTAGGTAGGCAGTTAGCAATAAGGGTTGAAGTCAGCATGCCTAGGTAAAAATTCTGGCTCCAATGTCACCTATATCATAGAATTGTTGTGGGGATTAAAATTTACATATGTAAAACTGACAAAAAGGTGTCTGGCATATAGCAGGTTATCAGCCCTATTATATTATTTTTATTTCTACATCCAGAAGAGGTTGTTGAAGAAACCATTCCTATCACCAAGGGGACCAGTGGGTTAACTTAAACACTAAGTTAGAAACAGAGATGAATTCCTTCCAATCATAATAAGCTCATGTCAATGTGAACCATATTAAGAGAAATTACACATTATGGGAATAAATACAATGCCTGGTACATAGTAAGTACTTAGTAAATGTGTGTTAAGTGAATGAAGGTTCTCAATTACCTCTAAATTTGGTTGAACATATTTAATATCATGTTTGTATCAGCATTAGAATTCCTTGGTTTTTCTTTTTGAAAAGAAACATTTTGAATTAGCTAATATTTTGGAGTGTATATTTTTATATTGAAGTAGTATACAACATTATCTGAATTTCTATCTAAATTCATAAATTATTTTTACTACATTTGAGTCCTTATAAATATTATCCTGAAGACTCTGACAGATTTTCTTATTCAAATATCAATTTATAAAACCAGAGTGAACTGACAAATATTACCTGTAGATATTTCTTCTTCCAGAGTAGCCTTCAAATTCATTGCTAGAATAAAACCTGAAAACATATGCAGAAGTTATTCAATAGGTTTTGATGACTAAATGCTGACACTACAGTTAGTACAGTTAGTACTAACAGAGTAAACAATTTTCATCCAGTGTTCACTGAACAAAACTATTCATGGACATTTATGGACATATATCACTGCTGTTCATAACTCGGAATTTGGTGTACTTACTCTGATCTTCAAACTATAGGAAAAAGATTAAGTCGCGTTATATTGAGTACTTTTAATTCTCCATATATTGTATTCTGATTCATTAGTTATGAGCTCTGCAAAATAAATTAGGCTATTAGACTAAGATTACCCCTTTCCTTGTCCATGATTACCAATTTACTGGTTTCTCTATGCTATCTTTGGTCTATGATTCTGAACACTCTTTGAATTTATTTTACAGTAGCCCTGACAGTAGATAAGTTTGCAAAAATTTAGGAAACTTATCCATGCAGGGCTACCGCACAAAGGGGCATATTAATTTACCCAGATGCAAAAAAAGTCGCAAAAGAACATACTTGTTACTTGAGTATTGGGTCCCAGTTCTAACCTGTCTTAATATAACCATGAGTGGAAAATCCAATTGAACGGCATGATTTTCACTTCTCTGTGGGTTCATCTGAATATCACAAAGTTACTATCTTTTGTTTATTTGTTTATTTTAAGGAGGAGGAAAACAGGGTGTGAAAAGTTTGGAATAACCAAGGTTTGGTTAACAATTTTTAATTCTTAGGACAGTTAGATCCTCACTGTCATGAAAACTTTGTTATTCTCAAGGAAAAGGAAAAGGCAACAGAACACAACCGACTCATGGAATTAGATTTGTTTTCCAGACCAGCATCCTCCTCCTCCGGGCCGTTACTAATGCCCCGTGACTCCAGTCCCCGCTTACCCGCACTAGCCTTTCCCACAGCCTCCCACAGTACCTGTGAACAAACATTATCTTTCCAAACAGCCTGCCCACCCCGCCCCCGCCGCAGTCCTCTTGCTCCGTCGCAGCTCTCGCACTGTCTCCATCTCTAACACTTGCAGCAGAGTCTCCTCGCCCTCTTCACATTCCCTTTTCCCTCACGGCCTCTCATTCGTCAGTCCTCGTCAGCCTCCATGTCTTTACCGCCTATGCACCCTTCCTCTCATTCATTTATCAGATATTGAACTCAAGCTCCGTGTCAGGCACTGTGCCAGGGATGCAATAAAAAAGGAGGCACAGTTTCGCTCAGAGCTCATCTTCCACGGCGGCTGCTCTAGTTCAGGCCCCGTCACCGCGGGTCCGTGCTGGGACCACAGCTGTGTCTTCCGCCTTCTGTCCCCCCCACCTCCTAAGCCCATCCGAGTGCGTCCGACATGTCTCATCGGCTTTTATCTAGCCGCTCCTCTTACACTGGTTGTTTTCACGCCTGTTCCATGTGATGTCCAAGGTCCTTTGTGGACCATTCAAAGAATTCCATAGATTGGCAACAGGTCTCGGTCAGGCTTTTATCCAATGAGCCTGCACTAATGATCCTCGGTTTTTTTTCTCTTATGATTCTAGCTAATAGCAAGCAGATTATAAGAGAGTACCCTGGATTTGGGCTTTATTAGAACTGAGGGAAAGGAACTCTACTTTCATGGTTGGAGGACTTTGCTCATAAATTATTATTTTAAGAAGGTTTATTTAGACAGTATGTAGGATGAAAAGGAAAGAACTTGAAGGAAAAAGTCCTGTGCTAAGGTTAACAAGAACCTGAGATGGAATATGTTTTGAGTTTGACTTCCAGTTCTGTCACTAAGTGGCCTTGGCCAAGTTAATTAAATTTCCAAGTATTGGTTTAGAATGAGTTACTACTTAAAAAAAAATTATAGTTTTTATATAATTACCTACCAAGTCTCAGAAATGACCACCTACTAAATATTCTTCCCGAAAGGAAATCCTGTGGACTGGTTATTAAAGAGTCACAGCTGTCTGAACTATAAAGTAAGTAACAAAATGCCCTTAACTAAAGGAGGTGGTGTATCATTTGTATGTCCATCAGTGCCAATTAAAACCTGAATGGTGCATCATGTTTCATGCAATACTTACAGTGAATCCTGTGTTACTCTGAATATATTTATGGCCTCCCACTTGCCACTTGTAATTTGAATAGCATTTTCCTATAAAAAGACAAACATTATGTTGTGTGAAGCTGAGCGTTATTCGAGCAACCTCAAGTGAATGATCTTTGAGGAGATAAATCTTGGAAGGAACATACCACAGTGTCTTTGATATAGTGAATATGTTTGTAGCCATCCTTGTCGCTAAATATTTTGTAGTATGAAATGGCATCAGAGCTGAAAACTGGTGTTGAAACAAAGAACTGAAAAAAATGAACAGAGGTTATGTTGAAAAGACAGACCTAACTACAACTACAGATTTTTCAAAGCACTGTACAGCTGTGATCTCAGGAATCAGAACGTCTTACTTCTGCTACCTTCCATCACTCACACCTGACATTTAATTCTTTCAGATAGACAGCTGTTCTGGTGATTCCAACAGGCATCTGCACATTCCAACTACCTAATTGTTACCCCATTAATATATGTAGTGGGTACATATAATATACGATGTTTAATTTGATTGAATTTCTATGTTCTGAGATCATGTGGTTTGACATAGAATTAAAAGAATCACAAATGAATGTTGATATTTAACCAAATCAAACTTTAAAATGCAGTATTTGACCAAAGTGTGACTCTAATGAAGGCCATTAGTTCTTACAGTTTGTGATTTCTTTGGTGCCAAGTATCTAACATCAATGATTCAAAAAAGAAAGACATTTTAAAGACTAAAATACGGCCTGCCAGCCACAGTTTTTAATGGTAGGGAGGGGTCTTTTAGACTTGAGAGAAACATGTTTCACATAATAAGCAAGTGGGAGGTCTATTCTTTGTGCTCAGAGAGCACAGCAGACATTGCACATCTCTGATGGCTTCCTAGGGGTCTGGCTGGCTACCTGCTGGAAGCCACCTCGAGACGGCCCAACACTCAGCTCTAATGTGCCCTGGAATAGAGCAAGCTACACCTCAACATCCTGAATGCTGCCTTTAAATAAAATCCTACAAATGTCTTTGCACCAAATGTTAGCTAGTAGTTCCCATTAAAAAACTGACTCATCTTACATTTGCTGGCTTCTTTTTTTCCTGGTCATCAGTTGTGGAAATACAGTAAAGTGGTGAAATGGCTGCATGAGCAAAGAGCTGTTCTATATCATGCAGAGTCAATATTCCCCCAAATAATCCATATCCAGCTCTCTCTAGCTGGAGGTCTTCCACATGACCGTGAACCAAGACGTTCAGCTCCTTTAGAAACAACTAAGCAGCAACAATCAAAAGACCACCAGTATCTTGTAGCTATAAACCCCTATCCAGCTGACACCCAGTCTGAGACCCACTTTTGAGCCAGAGGAAGGTACTGTAGACCTCTTTAATGATGGGACCATGTGTGATCCGATAATTGATGCTTTCTGATAAGACTGATGATTATGATTGTGTTGTAATAAAATGCAATTATTTGATGTGGGGTCTGTAGTGTTCTGAAAAATGTTCCCCAAAATTTATTCCCACACCGAAGAACCTCAGATGGTGACTGTTACGGACTGTTTGTGTACCCACAAATTCACATGTTGAAATTCTACCCTCCCATTAGGATGTTATTAGGAGGTGAAACGTTTGGGAGGTAATTAGAATTAAATGAGGTCATAAGGGTGGATCTGTAAAGGGATTAATTACATGATTCCCTTTAGTTTTGAAGCAGGCAGGGATTGAAAAAAAAGGAACTCCATTTTGGAGTGAGCCTCCATCTTGGGAAGGTGCCTGACATGAGAACACATCCTTGTAGAAGTTTCTCTGAGAAGGGAATAGTTATATTATGTAGGATAGACATAGTTAAATGGCACTCAATCAGTCACCTGTAAATAAGAATAGCACCTGGTCAAGCCCAAGTTCTAGGTTAACTTGACCTGTGGCGATTTTTTTTTCATTTTTTCCTTCTGTTTTTCTTCTGCTTGTTTCTCAAAATAATCTTTAAGGAGATGGTTCAGCTCAGAAAGCCTCTGTTCCAGGAAAACCTTTTGACTAACAGACTAACAGACTGTGAGACTATAACCGGACATCTGTTAAACGTCAAAGTAGTGCCTCACTGGGGAGACGTATATGCATGAAATCATCAAGAGAGATTAATCATTGTCACACCTCCAAACCCCCGGACCTTCAAAGAGTGCCATTGTAAACTCCACACCATGCCCTTTCCAGGCAGCCAACTCCTCTCTTTCTCTAAGCAACCTTGTATACAAACTGTCCTTAGTAAGCCTCGCCTGGTCTATTGTTTAGAGCTCAGTGTTCCTTGCATAGCACGGAGACTACATGACCTGGTTGTGGGAAACCAGCAACAGTTTCATTAATAAGATGACCAGCTTTGGTAGGATTCTGTGCACGGAGACTAATGTGTCTAAGTGAGCTGGAGAGCCAAGAGACCCTTGAGCAGGAAATTCTGACTGGCAGTTTTGAGGATGGGATTTCATTAGTACAGTCCTGACAAATCATTCTTTCATTGTAGAACGAAGCTTTGCCCTCTGAGACAAACGATACACTTAACTAGGGACCGCTTGACAATGCCTATGTTGTTTCAGCCACTGAAATAGAATGAGGAGCACAGAATATTTCAAGGTGCCAGAATAAAGAAATATTCCCCTCACCCCTGCCCTTAGTTAAGGAACTTTAAAGAAAGGTTTGTTCTAGGTTGAAACTAAAAATTTCATTTTCCTTGAAAATCAAAACATAACAGGGCAGGGTGGGATATTCTAAGATATTAGAACCAGGCAAACAGGAAGACTATTTCTGCTAAGCAGAGACTTTTTATCTTCTCCCTTTTTATTGCACACAACCAGGAGAGCTGCTTTAGATGAATGTGTAACTTGGGTGAAGTAAAGAGAGTGTGAAATATTTCCGTATTCACTTTGCCAGAGCTGGGCCTGTAATGCATTTTGAGTTAAGTGCTTCTTGCAGCAATTCACACCTGGACGTCAGGTAAGTACACACAACTAGGTGATCCTCGGTTTTAACAAGGCCTCTTCACAGGCCCCTTTATCATACTTAGATTTTCTGACAAATTACTCATCTCTATGTGCAAAGCCACTTACGATATTTTACTTGGAAGGTAAGATTATTTACCACCAGGTAATTTCTTGCTGTGTTGATAAATGACCTGAAATCCTACTTATCAAAGGCCGATGCTTCAACTGGGTTCACATTTAGTGAAAAGCACAGACTTTCAAGCAAAAGGTAGAAATTTGTTTTTTCTGAACCAAGGGATTTTTCCAACAGCCTAAAGGAGGTGTAGTGTATTAACTGTTTTAAAATAAGCTAAGTGTGGCTTTTCAGTCTAAGCATTATGTATGCTTTTTGTGTTTGTTTTCCAACTTTTAGCAATTAAATACTACATTCTTTGATTAAATCCTCCTTTTTGTTTGCCCCTACAGAGAAAAAAATATTTTTTAAGTGAATTTATTGTTATTGTTCTGATCAAATACCAAAGAAGAAGTTTGGCTTTTTCCCAAAAATTAAGACACTGACTGTCTCATGCTGGAAGAAAGAAAGTGATAGGTAACTTTTTCAAGAAACTATTCACTAGTTCTGTGCCTTCAACTAACAGGTCAATTTTATCAAGTCATTTAATCTCACCTCATTAATTCATGGGTAATCCCTGAAGGACTTTTTCAGTTTAAATCTCTTTGGTAAATTCTAAAGGAACAACTGCTCTGAAATTGCTCTTTAAATTTATAAAAGAACTGTCTTAATTTGTGGGATATAGCCAAAGCTCTTAATTAAAGGAAAATGCATAGTGAAAAAAAAATTTGTGCTAATATTACTAGTCCTTATACTTTATCTAAAAACCTAATAAATATTACTTGAACAAATATCTGGAAGACACACATATTTCTAGGTTATTTCTGAGTAATTTTATTAAGTCACTGGTTTGATTATAGGTCAAAGGAAGCTACATAGCATATTACAACATACGAGTTATGACTACATAAAGTTGTGGCCTAGCTTTTTCAAAAGATATGTCAGAACTTATAAAATCTAATGAATGACTCCATCAAAGCTGTTGCCTTGGGAGAATGTAAACTCACTTTTGAAAGCTATTATTACTGCAAAGATTATTTGACCATTTCTCTTCTAGTATTTAAAAATTTACTGACTACTGTATAAATCTTAAGAGACTGAGACTACTACATAAGAAAAGTAATTTTTCCTAATAGAATTCTAAAGCTACAGATATTAAACTTATATAACATAAAATCATATGGTGCAGATAAATAATTCATTTATTCACTAGCTTTCTTTTGACATGACTTTTGATTTAATGTAGGGACCTCATTTCTCAAAAGACACATATGTGCCTCCACTAGGGGTATTTAAAACAATGTTCTACAGCTTTAGAAGACAATTAATCATTTCATTCACCCAGGTAATATTTGTTTCAATTGCAAGGTTGATGCTATGCAGATTATAAAAATAGTAAGTTACAATTATTGATCTCAAGATGATGATGAATAGGGAGTTTCAAAAGATACATTGTATAACATTTCAGTGTTTTGAACATTGGTAGCTTTTGGAGAATAAGTGTGTATGGATTCCTAAGACCTTACATTTGAGGAGATTGTGGGTATCATTGATTATCATTATCAACATTGAAAACACAACTAAAAGAAGCTTTTAAGTATCCGTTCTTTCCCATTCTTTACTGGGAGTCTTTACAATAGGAGTGATTTCATAGATTAATTTTCCCTTTTCCTCAAGTTTTCAAATGCTGATCTAGGAATTAGCCTTCTGGAAGGTGAGCTTCTGAGGGACAAGAATCCAAAAAGTTTAGAAAATGTTGTTCCTTCCTGAAGTTTCCCTGTGTTATTTAGCACAGTGGCAAAGAGTGAATAAGACTTTCCCTTTCTTTCTTTCTTTTTCTGAATTACTTAGCTCTTACCTATCCTTGTTACCTAGCTATTTAGAATTTAATATCCACTTACTGTATATAGTTAATAATGTAATAACCATTCTTTAGTTAATAAAACTGAAGTATCTTTAGTTGAAGACAGAGATTAAATGTATATAAACTAAAATTCCTGGATCCAGAAACATATATAATAAACCATAACAAACACACATTTTCCTATTTGATATCACTTTACTTAAAAACTACAATTATATATATGTTTATGCATATATACATATGTATATTTATGAAATTGACTTATTCATTTCAGTTTATATCAACTTTAACAAAAGGTAGTTTGTTTCTAAATTATGATGGATATCTGATATATTTATTTTTCCTGGATTCAAATGGCTAACAATTATTAAGATACTGTCAGCAGATCAAGGATTATGTTCCATTTTTAAAAGTGGTCTTTACTGCCTTTGTTTAAAAATGATATTGATTATGGATATCAGAGGATCAGGTGTAAAAGTAAATGTTGGGACATGAGGAATATGATTTGTTCTCGAGAGAATTCTAAATATATAGATATGAAGATTGGCACAAAATCACTGAATGGATCACTACCTTGTTTTTTTACCTTGATATTTTTTTCTATGAAAACAAGCAGTGCCAGTATGGAATCATTCAAGTAGTCCTTCTATATTTGAGAATTTGTTAAGTTTCATTAAAATATAAGGAAAAGATAGCAAAATCATACTCCACCAGCCCATCCAGTTCTGCTTTCTTCTATATGCTCCTGGGTCTAAAAGAAAAAAAGATCACGTCAAACATAGTATGAGGAGGATAGTTTTTCCAAAATATAGTCTGGATATTTGAACTGGTTAAGCTTCCTCGTCAGAGTGTACTATTGCTAGTCAACTATGCAGTTGAGTTGAAGATGATTTATATGCAAGATTTTTTTTTAAATTTTATTTTGGTATCATTAATCTACAATTACATGAAGGACATTATGTTTACTAGGCTCCCCCCCTCACCAAGTCCCCCCCACATTCCCGTTTACAGTCACTGTCCATCAACATAGTAAGATGTTGTAAAATCACTACTTGTCTTCTCTGTGTTGCGCAGCCCTTCCCGTGCCCCACCCCCACACTATACATGCTAATCGTAAGGCCCCCTTTCTTTTTTTCCCCACCCTTATTCCTCTCTTCCCACCCATCCTCCCCAGTCCCTTTCCCTTTGGTAACTATTAGTCCACTCTTGGGTTCTGTGCTTCTGCTGCTGTTTTGTTCCTTCAGTTTTCTTTTGTTCTTATACTCCACATATGAGTGAAATCACCTGGTACTTGTCCATAAAACTCTTAGAAAAAAACATAGGCAAAAATCTCTTAGACATAAACATGAGGGACCTCTTCTTGAACATATCTCCCCAGGCAAGGGAAACAAATGCAAAAATGAACAAATGGGACTATATCAAGCTGAAAAGCTTCTGTACAGCAAAGGACACCATCAATAGAACAAAAAGGTATCCTACAGTATGGGAGAATATATTCGTAAATGACAGATCCGATAAAGGGTTGACATCCAAAATATATAAAGAGCTCACACACCTCAACAAACAAAAAGCAAATAACCCAATTAAAAAATGGGCAGAGGAGCTGAACAGACAGTTCTCTAAAGAAGAAATTCAGATGGCCAACAGGCACATGAAAAGATGCTCCACATCGCTTGTCATCAGAGAAATGCAAATTAAAACCACAATGAGATATCATCTCACACCAATAAGGATGGCTACCATCCAAAAGACAAACAACAACAAATGTTGGCCAGTTTGTGGAGAAAGGGGAACCCTCCTACACTGCTGGTGGGAATGTAAATTAGTTCAGCCATTGTGGAGAGCAGTATGGAGGGTCCTCAGAATGCTCAAAATAGAAATACCATTTGACCCAGGAATTCCACTTCTAGGAGTTTACCCCAGGAATGCAGCACTCCAGTTTGAGAAAGACAGATGCACCCCTACGTTTATCACTGCACTATTTACAATAGCCAAGATATGGAAGCAGCCTAAATGTCCATCAGTAGATGAATGGATAAAGAAGATGTGGTACATATACACAATGGAATATTACTGAGCCATAGGAAAAAAACAAATCCTACCATTCGCAGCAACATGGATGGAGCTGGAGAGTATTATACTCAGTGAAATATGCAAGATTTTATACAATACCACTCTTACATACATATAGATAATCTAAGGATTGGATCATATTGCAAACCTTTAATAATTATGATTATATTTTCCATGAAGCAGTGACTGGAATTATAACATCTATGGAGGTCTAGTACAACTTAATCACTTGGTGTTGTATTGGTAAAAAGGCATTTCTCAGCGAGTTCAGGTTCAATTTTTTTTCTTTTCTCAGTCTTATGAGGTAGCTAGGAATCTTAAAATTTTCACAGAATCTTATTTTGGTGTATACTTCAGCATAATACACTCAATCATTTTATTGAACAAATATTTAATAAACCTAAAGGATGAATAGGGTTTCCTAGACAAATAGTTTAGAGAAAGAACATTCTAGGTAGAATGGACAGCATAGAGACCAGGCCAGCTTAGTAAACCATAGATAATTCAGTATGGCTTAGTGGAGGGTGAGTATGGGAAGGAGTTAGAGGGTAAGGGAGGTTGCAGAGGTATCAGCATGATCTTGGGGAAATTTTTATGTCACCTTAGTAAGTTTGGATTTCTCCTGTAGGTAAATCCCTTGAAAGATTTCAAAATCACAATTTGGAAAATATAACTATGAACATGATACCAGAAGTGGGTAAGCAGTGGATTAGAAGTGTGTAAGGCAGAAAGAGGCATAGAGAGCAGTTGGAAGACTATTATAATGTTCAGAAAAAGGATGACAAAGACCCAAATCTAGGTAGCAGTAGTGAGGTAGTGAGGATGGAGTAGAGATAATGTAGCCAGAAATATTTAAAAGCTCAGATTTTCAGAATGAATTCTAGGGTATGTCATAAGTGAACCCTGTGGCATCGATAAAAATCACTTAAAAAGAGCAAGTAGAGCATTGTTGCCGAGACTGTGAGACGTCAGCAGTCATTTCCTCTTGTTGCTCGGACTGTAGCTAGGCTACATCTCCCAGGACCCCTTCCAGTTGTACGTCGTCACGTGATAGGTTCTCACCAGCGGCGTGTGCGCAGTGTGACTCACTCTACCTCTAGACCTGACCTATGAAAACCTCTCATACACGGTCCTGCATTCTTTTTTCCATTGTCCAGCTGGATGTTGATGGTCAGGTTTGAATGACCTTAGACTAGCCTTGGAAGCCATTGGATGAAGATAGCAGAACTCCCTCAACCTGGGTTCCTGAGTGACTATGTGAAGCAGAGCACCCCCACCCCTTGCCATTCCCCACTTACCTGGCCTCCCTATTGGATGGCTACATAAACGTGCAAAATATTTCTAGTATATTAACCCACTGAATTATCGGAAGGGCTTTGTTGTTGTTCTTGTTACAGCAGTTAGCCTACCTTGCAAATATACTGATTTGGAGAATAATAAGATTTCTAGAGAAATCAGAAGAGGGGCTGGAAAGGAACAGTCAGTGAAGTAGAAAGAAAAGCATGGGAAGAGCATACTGTCATAAAAAGCAGGGAATAACACATTTTAAACACATACTTCGGATTTTCTCCTAAAGGAATAGACCAGTGCCTCAGAGACAAGTTAAGACATGAAAAAGTAGTGGAAATTTTTTTATTTTTAGCCATAAAGATAGAATTAATTTTAATCACCCTTTCAAAGAAGAAGGAATAATATGATTTTTTCCCCAAATTTCAAATTTCCTAATAGATCTCACTAATAAAATGATATTGCAAGTAACCAATTTCCTTTGCCTCTTTGGGACGTGGCCCCCAGTATGAATAAAATGTTGTCAGGTCACTTAACCGTATTGTTTATTTGTTCTCAAAACACACACACACACACACACACACACACACACACACACACACACACAGAGGTATAAGTATGGTTGCTGGAAAATCCAACACTTTTGTTCTTAAATCTGAAAATGTGCTCCATGTGTTTATCAGATTATCTGCAACAGAGGTTGTTTTGAAATCCTAAAATCATTTAAACCTGGTATTCTAAATTTAATCATTGTTTTGGACCATAAAACTAAAGTTTACATTCCAGGAATTTCACATCTCATTGAATGAGCATCTTATATGTTCTGTCAGTTTGGATTAAAGTTGTCTCAGATTTTGATTAATTAGAATTTCAGATTCCAAAGCAATCACAGTTTTTAAATGCCTAGTTTTAAGAGCTAAAAATTGTATCTAAAACACCAAGCTTATAGTTTCAAACTAATACAATTCAAGTAATAATTCCTAATACCTAGACTCAAAAACATTAGAGATACATTCACGGAAAAGTTTACTAATCAGATGAATGGTTTCTAATTAACTGGCACAATCAAACTTATTCCATCGTTGTTTTTTCTTTTCCTGCCTTTGAAACTTCATTAAAGGCAAATTTTTCTGCTTTGTATATCAAACTATAAATAAGATAAAAATAAGCTTCTAGCATATTCCATTGAAATTAGTCAAGCTTCTTACAGACACAGCAGTAATTTTAAAAAATATTTTTAGCCTGAGTAATGTTGACTATTAAAGTCCTGATATATTTCCAAACAGATTCATATGACTTTTCCCTTGCAAAACATAATATCCTAATTTCTAGATGGAATTTAATGATTTCTTTGATGGCTCTGTGCTTTTTTTCTTACTTTATAAAATAGGTTTATTCTATATTTGGTTTAATGAAGCATTTCTACATAATTAGAAGTCTCATGAAATGTACCCATCAGATTTCCTATTTAAAGAAAGCATTTTGTATTTCTTAGTCTCTAAAATGAGTACTTATGAACAAGCCTATTTTAAAGCTTTTAGATGGGTGAAATAGTTTTCTGACTCATTAATTCAACAGATTATGTTCGGATTTGAACAATAGAAACAATTAAAACTCAACAACAACTCTGTAGTTTTCAAATTTTTTCTCCTTAAAATTAGCACATTATGGAACGCTGTCCTAAGATAATGGGATAGCAGGATAATTTGATCTGATATTTCATGTCATCTTTTTGGCTATCTACTTTTGATTTTTAAATGAGAATATCTGGTTTTCTTTTGATAGTATACATTTTCTTTGGAATTTTTTGATTTTGACATTGGCCAGGACATGCTGCTATTTGTATTTTCCCTCTCATTCTTTTGACTAGAAGACATTTATTTCCCTAATAAGCCACCTTATCTTTTCATCTTCACTATTTTGCTTTTTTTTTTTGACTGCCAATCTTGCAGTCTCAAAAGGATAGATTTCTATCCTAACTCAGAACAAGATATCTGATTTTCCCAGTGTTATATTGGTTCATGCAGTCATTTCCTCTCTTCAACTTCAATGCTAAAGTCATTCAAGAAAACAATAAGTACCTTATTTATTTAATACAAATAATGGACATGTGAGTTGAAAGTGTTTTTTGCAATACAATCCCAAGTTAAATGCAGTAATTCTGGCTTTACTGTATAAAAGTTAGCTATAAATAAGCCCCCACTCTTGTATTTGCATCTTCAGAAATACACATCCATGGAACCTTACCTTTGGACAATCCCATGTATGCCAATCTTCCCTGAAATCACATATGGACAATACTGAAACATTTTGGATTCTTCTGAGCCACTGCAAGCATATTCTTTCATCTGTAACCCATGTGAGCCAACTGAAATAATAATCACTGCAAATAAATCAAAAAGGACAGTCACAACCATAAACTATTATATTCAAATAATTTCTTAATTTCTGTTTTCTAAAGGATATATTTTATTATTATGAAATACTTATTCCATAGATAAGGAAGGCAAAACTTTCCTTTCTCTGCAGAGAAAGCTTAACTATACGTGTTGACTTTTAAAGAATATCTGTAAGAGAGTTCTTTTATCTAAGGAATTGTATTATGCTTGAGTTTTCTCCCTATTCTGGAGTTTTACATTTCAGGAAAGACTTTAAGACATAAAGCTATAGCTATGGTCAATCTAGAGACGAAAAAGCATTAAACTAGTTATTTTGTATAGGTCAACTTACATGTTCACTTTTTAAATAGTCGAGAGAGAGCAAAATATAATGAAAGGTCATTTTTCTCTTCAGGCAAGTTTATGCTGGAAGCTGAGTTTTAACTGTGAGCATGGTTAGGGATTGAAATTCGGGTGGTATAATAATCAGAAATGATTTGTACAAAGTAACTCAAATAGTGACTGGCACATATGATATAAATTAAATCGTGGAGCTAGGAATGCTGTCTGGCTCAAATTCTAGCTTTACCTCCTACTAGTTCTATTACCGTGACCTAGTTACTCAACATACCTGGGCCTCTGCTGCCGTGAAAAATGGGAATGATAATATGACCAGTTTTAAAGGTGGCTGTAAAGGTTTGCCGAGAACAGTACGCCCAACTTGATAATGAGTGCTCAAAAAATGTTAGGTACTACTATTACACTGTTAGTATTTGACATATGCTCAAACAAAGCTCTTGACTCTCTATGTGGGGTACTTTTTATCACTCCATTTTTCTCCTAAGGAAAATGGCACTTAAAAAAATGTGTTTGGTTGAATTTTCATTGACTAGATTAGGGTGGAGAAATAACATATAATTCAAAAAATTAAAGACATTTTTTATTATCCCAGAGTGGATTCATCTTGGCAAGGTCCAGCAGGGGAATCCGATGCAGTCCTTTTCCCCGTTAGTGATCAATCCTGTGGCCCTGGCTGACTCTCCTTCATGAATCAGGAGAAGTCAAGCTTTGGCCTGCTGGAGTTTGGGAAGTGGTAAGGAGGCCCACCAGGTAAGGTACCCCTTTATCTGCTTCCACCGGAATGACCACAGAGGACTAATAGGGGGCTGGGAGGCTGCTATGATCAGTATTAATCAGATATGATCATACAGGGCACCATTCTGGGGACTTGAGAGCGTTTCATGGCCCTGTCTGCCTGCAGTGAATCTGCAAACAGGTAATTCTATAACCAGATAACTGCAAGTAGACTGGCTCCTTGTGAAAAATGCTAATATCTGGAGATGGTTGGCTTATCTCCTCTTGATTGTTATGCACATGTGATAAGCATAATCTAAAGATCCTGGGTTGGAGAGAAAGTAGGTCAAACTTGAAAGAAGATTGGAAGAAGACACATACAAATTTTACTTTCTGCCCATTGGTCCCAATTCGCATTCACATGTCTGAAGGCAATGTCACTTAGATAAATCACCACATGATCATCTTTATATGTGTGACAAGGGGCCACTGTTTTAAAACCAATTTAAGAAACTTATTTGTAATTTTCAATTTTGTATATATTTAGCTTTGCATGCCATTTTTATTTATATATTTATTTTTGTTTGTCGTATACACATCTTAAACTCACTAGAAAAGAAGTGCAAATACTGATTAAGAAAGTTCAATGTGAAAATTCAGTTTAAAAGTTGGGGAATATCTGATATTAGTTACCTGGAGGCTATCATCGTTGGAACTGGCACTTCTCTGGGACCTACATATTCGGGGTAAGTGGCATCGATAATAAATAACCGAACAACAGGATTCTTAGCTCCAGCCTGCCAAGAAAATGGAGATCTATAAACTCATACAATTGTAATTATCACCAACATTTTAAAGATACATTAGAAACCTAGGTTTGTTTTTATAAGCTTATTTTATAAGCTAATTTTGTTAAGTATATTACTGTTGGAAAATTCTAATTATAACATGACCAGGAATTTCATTTCAATTTCACTTGCAGGGCACTTACAAACATCGTTTCAACTAGAGTGAAAATACATATTTTAAGTGATTAAGGAAAGAACTAACTCACAGGAAAAATACTTTGGATATGAAAATGTAGTTCCACAATTGATATTCTCTCTCCTGACTTTCAAGACAGATATTTCCCATCATTTTTATTCATTATTAGGGTAATTATAATAATCACTTCTACCTGTGCTAGTAGAAGTATAGAGTGGAATTGGTTTGGGGAGGAGAGTATAAAGAAAAAATGATGAAAGATACTTTTTGCTTTTACTCTATAATTTTGTCTAGGACAATCACCAAACACTCGTTATCTCATTGGTTATATTACTACCGCTATCATCCTACCAAAATTAGAGAAATTTAACCTCCAAATAAAGTGTCCATGGGATTTACACTTTTCTTGCTTTGTGCTTTCTTTGCTATCATGTGCCCTAAATTTATATAAAAGAATAGTCACATCCAGGCAGCTTCTTAAGAGTTCCTCTGATATTTTACCACAGAAAAAGAGAATGTTAACATTGTTAAAAAATTTAAATCCATAAAGTTTAGGTACATAGCTTTAAATGACTCCATGCTGTTTGGATTTATCTGAAGAATTAACTGACCTCCTCCGACCTTCCTATCTCTCTGACCTTTAGCTGGGACACCCTGCTTCTTTCCAGATATCTCACCTCTCAGTCTAATGTCAGATGTTTCAGCAACTTCAGTCTTCAAAGAAACATGAGATTTTAGGTCCCTACTTCTCTGTGTGTTAGTTACTCATCAATTCTGGGTTTCTTCATCTCTTCCTGATCCCTTACAACCTCCTACAGATTCAAGGTCTTTCCCATCTTGGGTACCAAGTATCACACTTCTCACTTCCCAACATCGCCAGCTTTCAGGATTTAAACACAGTCCTTGAGGGGACTCCTACCTAGATACTCATCTCCTGTCCATTGCCTTTTCTTAAATGAATTTTAACATAAATGTTGCATAAATTTTAGACTATACAGAATTTCTATTTCTCTCACCATGCCCCCTTTGGCTTGTTTCCCAATCCGCCCATGTGTATGCCAATCAATCTCATCTTCGTCACATATGGAGACCCATTGGATCCATCCCTGGCTCTGTTCCCCTCGGCAAGTAAAAACAATGGGGACTAAAGGACAAAGACCTGCATTCTAAAATCACTTCCAGTCCCTGTGCAAGAGATCGTACGATTTGATTCTCTTTCATATTTCTTATCTAAATTAAATTAGGAAACAATGCTTCTTCACTGTGACCTGGCCATTCTCCTACTGCACATATGTGTTTCCTCTCTTCACATGTGGGACTGAATGAAAAGACTGTATACTAAGAGTTCTCAAGTCTTTATGTAAGAAACTTTGGGTTCATACCGTGTCTAATTCCCTCAGGGAAGAAACTGGGCTCACAGGTTTAACCTACTTTGTATGTCCAGTGAAGGTCATAACCCATGTCTGCTTCTCCCTAACAGGAACATCAAGTTCAACATTTGTGTTTCCCATTCTAGTCTGCATTAACATAAGAATTCAGGAGGGAATTGCAAAGTAGAACTTTACCCTGAATGTAAGGCATGAAATATGAAAAAAATTAAATGAAGCTTGTTTTTTCTCCATCATGTAAACCATATGTTTTTCATAGATTCTGCAGTAGATTTTGCAAAGACTATTTCATCCAGCACAACCAGATGTCTAAAGCAACAGATGTCCACATAAACAACAGAGCACAGATCACTGCACAGTGTTTGCCTTGCAATGCACGGGTAGGAAGTTGTCCAAACTTGTTGATCCCACCTCTATTCACGGTGTTTGTTGGTCATTTTGACACCAGAAAAATGAAAAAATCTGCTAAAAGTATTTAACATACCTTTGGGTATGGAATATTTATCGTTCTAGGATATTGTTCATCACCATAATAGGAATAGGCAATAACTGGTATCTCAGTATCATTAAATTCTGCATATGCCAAAAATTTTCCATTAGGAGACCACCAGAGAGCATATTTTGTAGCAAGCATTTCCTCTGACAAATAAATAGTAACATATTAATTATAATTACAGCTTACTCTTAAAATCAATGTACGTATTTTAAAATGTATATAGATATTTACTGACTGAAATAATTTTTTTAATGAAGATGTGATATATGTCATACTTTGGTTATTTAAAGAAAAATAATCTGGATCTAAAGGAATAGTTTAACCTTATACTCCATATCAAACATCAATTAGTCTTCTAAGGAATTGATATTCAAAAGAAATGTCACATAAAATGAATAATACACCTCTCAACAATAATTAATTTTTCCCTTTGGGAAAGCTACTGGTTTTTACAGTCACCTAAAGTGGCCAAAACAAGAACTATAAATATACTACAGAGGGACATAAACATCGAAAGGTGACTTTCTCTCCAGGATATATTAAAAAACAAAACAAAACAGAAACAGTCCAGCTATATATGTTTTAATAAAAACAAAGACTAGAAGGCCTTTTAAAGTCCAGCTCAGTCCTGGATCCTACTTAGCCTAAAAAAAAGGACAAAATTCACAAGAGTAACAAAAACTAGGAATATTTTCCCACAAATAATATTGACAGTTGTTTAGTTTTTGAAGAAAGACTTATTTCTCTAGAAAAAGTAAACTCTAGAAACTGCACTAAAACAGCATCTAAGAACCAGATACTTCTTGGAATATAAATTATTACTACTACTCTATAAAATAATACTGAAAATAAATTCTACCAGTTTGATAAAATTTTCTTTCAGAACACGTGATCCTGTTCATAACCTGATAATAGCTTTCAGAAATGCCACCATTCATCACAGTAACATCCACATATCTAAATGTTACTAAATGTATACAGTTATTTTCTATTAAAAGCTTAAAACAGCAGCAATAGAAAAATAATACAGTTTACCTTCATAAACCCAGTCAGGGATTCCATTAAATATTTTATTTTCTCTTCCATTGTATGTTATTTGAAAAGGTGGGTCTTCTGGTCTTTGTTTCAAATAGATATTGTTTTGATAGACGTAGGCCTAGAAGTGGTAGTAAGATAGTTAATAAGGGGAAATTCCATAAAATATACAACAAAATTTACAATGAAGTCTGTATATTTTTGTTAATTATTCACCTAAGACCTTTAAAAAGAGTGATAATCTGCATTCAAAAAATACAATTAAAATATCGTTTTTAAAAAGGCCATAAAACCCCAACTAACTCATATTAATATAAATTATGATTTTTAAATTTTATATCAAATAAAGAATAAAGTCTACTATTAGTTGTTTTATTACCCAAATAAATGTGCATATTGACAGGAAGTGAAATAAATCTCTGAATATTAATAGTTAGCCAGATCTAATCTTAATTTAGAGTCCTTAAATAAGAGCTTGGACAAAATTTCATGTTGTCTGAAGCTAGTCTGGGAAACTTGTGAAAACCATATTTTTCCTGAGCTTTCTGGCACAGCACATTCTGGCTGAATATAAGGATAAAGTTTTTGACTGCGATATTTAAAGAAGTCTATCCATGAGCTTGAGATTTTGCGGAATTCTCAGATGGGTTTCGATTTATCAAAACTCTTCCCATTTTTAACCACTAAAATAGTCATGATTTTTTTTTTTTCTTCCAGGCAGGGTTATTTAACAAAGGCCAAAATCAAATGGCTCCTTTTTTTATTTAAATGATTAAACACTTCTATACTTTAAACACTTACTAATTTACTCCCAACAGGCGACCAGCATAAATACTGAATTGGATGAGGAAGCTCACTTCTTAAAAATTCTCTAGAAGAAAAGAAAGACAAATAAATAAGTAAGCCTTGCTGTTCAATGCAAAAATCTGTGTAGACAGAAAATAAACACACAGTGAAAACAAAGGATCACCCTCTGCTTCCTCATCCAAATGGAAGAACTGTGGCAACGTGGGATAGGAAACGCGGAACAGCTCTTAAGTTCTTCTCTCCTTACTTACAGTCACTTAACTTTTCTGGGCCTCAATTTTCTGACCTTTCTAGTGAAGTGAATGGATGAAAGATTGGTAGACTGTGAATATGGGATTATCTCTAGAAATCACCTAATGGAACCCCCTCATTTTATAGAAAATGTTATGAGATGATAAGAATTTTTTAAAGCACATTGCTAGTTCTTGGCAGAACCCTAATTAAACTGAAGTCTTTTAACCCGCGGGGCTGTAATATTTGTACACACCAGGCTGAGATGGTCGTTGAGTGCCTTCCAGCTCTGAAACTCTGTAATCGTGCTGCAGTTGAATATGTACTCTTGCACATTCTCATTCACAACCCCCATCCTTGTGAATGCATATGCATTTCAAATTTTTGAAAATAAGATGCCATTTGACAATCTCCCCAGGGATCTGACTTGAAATCAGAAAAGGAAAGGAACATCTGATCTCAAGCTAAACTGAAAAACAGATCGTACACTGGGCAGTATGCCTTAGGCTTGCAAAGTCCTCCACCCAGGGGGAAATTTCAAATAGCCTACTGGCCAAAAATCTCACTTTGAGGCTAAGAGTCACCCTGGAAATACTCAATCAACTAACTGTCTTGTACTATGGAGCTTTCGTAGTTCTTCAGCAAGAATGTGCTCAGATTTTTTGGAGTTAACAAGTCATAGGATGCCATGCTTGAGTTTTGATTATTATCTTCTTCAGGAGTGCATTAATAGTTTCATCAAGGATGCTTTTGTGGAGACAAAAAACAACACCTGCCTCTAAAGTACTATATGGGGAGTTTGAAAAAAGACTCCTTGATCAGCGTCTCCAAAAAAAAAAAAAAATCTCTTCGACTTGGATCTAACATATGCCTGATATTTCTACTTTTCTCATTTTTTTTAAGGTTTGGACACTATGAAGACTTGTAATAATCATTTCTTTTATTTAACTTACTAGATGGTGCAGCATGAAGCCTAATGAAAATGAGAGAACATGGCACTAGACAGATCAGTTTTGACTGGAGAAAGAGTGCGGCCCCTTGGAGGAAGCAGACCGTCGGCGCTGACTGCCAGAGGGCAGGTGATGAGCATCAGGCTGGTGGAAGATCCAGACCACACTGAAAGGCGTGGGAGGGCGCAGGCAAAGGAATGACCCAGGGGGGCGGGCATTCTTCACCTGGTTTACCATCTGCCTCGAACCAGGATTCACTTTCCCTTTGACATTGTAACACTGCCTTAGGTTTCCGTATGCCGTGGAATCATCAATGCAATCATACAGATAGTGCCAGGCTGAAAATCTCAGCACACAGTCTCTTCATGACTGGCAAGTCACCACAGCTGCCATTTTCTGTTTTCTAAGTAATTAACAGTGTGACAGGAAGTGGGGAAGCCTGCTTCACAAAGGCTGCCATCGCCTCACTATTCCTTCTCTTGCTTGAAACCAGAACCATCTTTATTTTCTCTGTGGTAGACTTTAATAAACTCTTCAGAGGCACATCGAAGACTTGGAATTAGCAGTATTCAGTCTTGACTTGAATCTTAGCAAATTTGCCATCCCTCATTTCTAAAGTATGCTGTATTTACCTGACAAAAAACCAATCTGCCAAACTAGATAGTTGTGCAGAAAAAAAAAACTGCACAGAAGCAAAATATTTAATTTAACCTAGGCCATAAAGCTTATAGAACCGTTATTAAAATTAGTATTATCATCTTCTTTTCTGAATGTTGTTTAATCCGGTGCCCCTCAACATAGGTAAGACATGGGGAAATTCAAAATGATTAAAAGACAAACAAGGAATGATTAAAGACTTCACAAACTGTACTGGAGAAGTTAGGCTTCCATGTCACTAGTGTAAAGGTTTTTTGAGAGTAGGTTGGCATGTCCAGCTCATTTGTATTTTCCCTTATATGCTTGTCACATATTCAAGCTCAACAAAAAGCAATAAATACTTCTTGAATTTGGTGATGATATGGGTACACAGAAGAGAGACTGAGAGTGCATTAGATGGATTTAGATTGTACTTTACGAAGCAGTTCCTATTTCTTAATTTGACAGTTTAAGGAGATTAGTGTTACTCTTTTCCGAACATTTAAAAGAGGTAGATAAATTTTTTTTGAATTTTTGTGCTCTTGCTTGACAAAAGGGGAAATAGACCATAAAATTTTTCAATACCTCTTCAAGCCATATAATTATTTTTCCCTTTTACATAACAGCAAATAGGATATCACATTAAGATGAGTAACTAAACCAATTCATTGTCCATACTTAGTCAGAGTGATTTTTCTAAAGTGCAAATCTGATCATGTCATTTCCCATTTAAAACCCTTCAGTGATTTCCTATTGTCACCGGAACGATGTCTAAACTCCCTTTTTAATGGTTTCCTTATTATTTGGCCCATGCTTCTTGGCCTCAACCCCTTCCCAACCGTAAACCACCTCCCACTAGTCAGCATACCTTCCTCCAAATCCCACTCCACTGATCGGCTTTGAGTTCTGCAACACCCCATGCTCTCTGCCTTCCCTTTGGGACTTTACATACTACTACTTTCACCAGGAATTCTCTTTCTCAGTTCTTCAACTACTCATTTAATTTTTTTCTTTTAAATTGTAAATATTTCAAAGAGTTAAACAGACAAAGAAAATAATATAATAGATGGCAATTTACCTACCATCTAAATTTAAGAGATACTAACATTCTACAATTTCAAAAAAATTAATTTAGATTCAAGTACTGGAATATGTGCATAGATACAAGTAATGTTGTATTCTCCTCCCTTCTTCTTCCTTTCAATGAAGTAGCCACTGTCCTACAAATAGGGTTTCATTCCATGCATGTTTTGGTACTTTTACTACATATACTTACTTTCATAAATTGTATATTTATAATTAGGCATTCAAAAGTAGGGAAAATAAACTATATTGTGTATAAAAATGCAAAATATCAGTCAAATAAAAAGAGGTGAAATTCCAGAGAAGTACTTTCTTGAATTCTTAAGTTTTATGGGTACACATATATTGTAAAGCAAGAAACTAAGATTAGTAACAAGATAATGTAGTCTTAACCTCAGGTCAGAGTTTGGAATGAAAAAAATCTATGTACATTAGATTTTAAGTGTATTAATAAGTAGACATGAAGTTTTACCCATTCCTGAGGTCATAGATGTGATATGTTGCTGTGTAAGAGTATCTCCAAAGCTGTCAGAAAGAAGAGAGGTAAAGTCAAATTATGATTCTTAAAAGACACATCAATAATGAATAATCGTAGGTTATTCAGTTCAAGGCTCAGAATTGTAAAAGGACTATGTTCACACGGCACTAGGAAGGGTATGTTTCAGTTCCAAGCAAGTCTGCATTTAAAGAGTTCTACTGTGGACTTTTGCACTGTTTGTCCAAGTTCCAGAACTAATCTAAGCAATGATTCAACCCTCACTCCATAAAAAGCATATCCAAACACATTTCTTAATATAAAAAGCTTTTTCTTTAATATGCTTTATTATCCTAAGAATTTTCCTTTTGTTCTTTACCTTAATTGAAGTAAAACCACTATGATTTCCATGGCCCATAAGGATTATTCTCTACATGGGTAATTCATAAAGTGAATTTCATTCAGTGTATAGTTTTAATGTAAAATGGTTGCCTTTCTTTGACTATAATCCTGTTTCTAAATAATAAAATTGAAGAAATAAATAGGAGATATATAGTTATAATTCCTCCTGCTCTTTTTTCTCAGTAAGTATATTTGTGCCATGGTTGGTGAATAATGCAAGCGTTACTTTGGATTTTGTTTTTTAAAATGCTTTCAAACTTTTGATAAAGAAGCTCTAGCTCCTTGAAACAAGTCTTTCTGAAGATTGATGGCGACTAGGATCTAAAAGTAATTGTTAGAATTTTAATTCAGCAATACATTACTTTGCCCTTTTGCAAAAAAAAATCATATTGAAGATGTATATGTAGAAAAGATAAGATGATGAACTTCCCTCTATAAGTTTATTCAGAAAAGGGAAATTAAGTGAGAGTACGTGGTCTGGTTCAGTGGGATATTCCTACCCTCGGCTTTTGAAGATACAGATTTAAATCTTGGTCTATGACTGACTACTGTTCATTAATCTTGCTTGAGCAAGTGAGCAAAATAAGCAGTATACTTATTTTTTCATTTTCAGTAATAAACTTTCATGATTAAAATATGGGAGGATTAACTAATGATTTATGATGTCCTATAGCTTTAGAAACATCAGTATAAGTCTCCCTTTCTGATGAATACCAGTGTTCCCAAAAGAAGTTTTCTCCCCATCTGAGGAAAGCACTTTGTACCACTAGATTATAACCAGACGAGTATGCCAAATTCTGAATTGCGTATGTTTCAGTTAAGCTTTCTGGGCTCTTCTAGAACCCACATTAACTTCTTGAATATTTAGAGTGAAAAGTAGACTCTTGCTTCCTTTTACTTTTTTAACTCAACCTGTGGATTAGTAGGCAATATAATACACCCAAATTAAATAGTCAATACCTTTGAATAATCACTCTCTAGATATGCAAATTGCCGATCAGGTGATAAGGCATAATCTGAAGCATTCACACTTTTCTGAAATTATGAAGAAGCTGATTAGAGTACAGAAAAAAATAACAGAGTCATGTAAATTTGAGTTCTACAAGAATAATGAATCACTGATCTACTCCTACATACATATTTTTTCAATATAATTTAAAAAAATGTTTATTTAGTACTTTCTAGATACAAAGAAATTTACTAGATACTGTGGGAGGAGGATGTGATAACCAGATATACTTTGTGATTTCAAGAAGCTTACAATGCTAAACTTGAAAACAAACAACTTATATTACAAATTAGAAAGTTCTATAAAAGAGATATAAATGTAGCATTGAAAAAACATTAAGGAAGAAGTGATTAAACCCAAAAGAGAAGATTATTGATTGCACAGAAGAAAAGTATCTTCTGAGTTTGACTTTAAAAGATTAGTAGGCTGTTGAGGGTGAAGAAAGTGGGAAAACTGAGAGTCTAGGAGGACTGAGTAGCATGTGTCTATATATCATCACTACCATTTATGGAGCATTTATTCTGTTAGGTACTGTCTAAGCATTTTCAAATGCTTCTTCATTTAATTCATACATTAAGCCAAAGATGTACTATTATTTCTACTCTACAGAGGAAGAAACTGAGGCACAGTGATGTTGGTGTCACGAACCTTTCTCAGGGTTCCATAACTAGTAAGTAATAGAACCAGGATTTGAACCTTGGTTTGCCTGACTACGAGGACTGAGTTCTTCACTCTTATCTCATGCCATACTATTTCCACAGAGGAAGAGAGATGCTAGGTGACTTAGAGGAGCCTAGGGCAGTAGTCTAGTGTGACTAGAAGAGAGAACTGGGGAACTGTAGTGGGGGAGGGAGCTGAGAAGGCAGGTTAGGTCCAGATCAGGTGTAAGAATGTAGACTCTGTTTCTTGGTCAGTGAAGAGCTGGCAACAAAGTTTTTGAGGAGGAAGATGAGGTGGGATACATACCATGGTGGTATTACTCAAAATGGTATATGATTCTCCTGTTTCAATGTTATAATATACTACATTATTATCTGTAGATTGATGAAGATATTCTTGTCCTTTAAACAAGAAGGAAAACAAAGCATGAAATGATCTCCCTAACAGGAAATAATACATTTATAACAAAAGGAAACCTCTGATTTCACAGACTTACTTTGTTTTTCCTCCCTGCCCAGTGTATATTGCTTTGTAAGATTTAAAATAATAAATGGACGGTGGAATGAGGGAAGGATGTTTTTTTCTACTTTACACCAAAAATACAATAGATGCTACTAGCAGTTCTATTTTAACCACATCAGGGTGCTTATAAATAAATTGGGTTTCCTCTGTGTTACAAGAGGGATGAACAAGTCTAAAATGGTATGCTTCTTCTGCAGTGAGAAAATACACTACATTTGGGTTGTATTTGATTTAGTTTAAAGTGTATTCTATATTTATGTGTTTTTTCTATTTTGTTTCCTATAGAGTAAAATGAAAATACTTGATTTTGATTAGTGGCACTGTAGATAAAACCTGTAATGTCATGAGCATGTTAGTTGACCTTACCATTTGTTTGCTTAGACTTACTTGACATCATCCCGTTTTGATAATCTGTAAGGATATTTTGTTGAGATGGGATTTGTCTGTTCCTCAGATTATCCAGGTGAACAATGGAATTTCTCTTTGGGCAACATTCTCATGACCGCTCCTACATGAGGGCGTATCTCCCATTCTGAAAAGCTATTCAATAAACTTGGATTATGCTCATGATGTATTCCCAACTTGTTTTGCTAAAGCTCCAATTGACATCATGACTGCTGGGAAAGTCCACTCTAAATGGTTCTGTCCAAAGTGCTTTGGTGGCCTGATCAAATAATTGTTCTTTTTTCCATTTCAACTGATATAACTTGTTACCATAGAGATGTGTTGGCACTAAAAACAAAAACCAAAAATACGCATTTTTAAAAACCCCAAAAAGTCAAGAAATAATTTACTCACCTGAAATCCAGTTTGGAAAAAATGTTTTGTAGGAAAATGTCCCATTTAAAATATCCTTCAGTGTGAGTGTTCTTGTTGTATTTCCTTCAGAGTCAGGAACTTTGGGGGAGGAGGAAACACATCATTACTAAAAATAACATAAATAACTCAAGTAAATAATAAGCCTCCCTCTCATTTGTTCTTCCTCATATAATGAGACACAAAATATTTAACAACAGTAGGTTATTGTATTCTTTAAAATAATCATCTTATATTCTCTTTGCATCTTAAGTAAAGTTGTACATGCCCTATAATTTTTTATTATAAAAGCTCTTCCATTTAATTAAATGGTCTTGAACAAAATTCATACCACTGATTTTATAATTCCCATTCAATGAATAAAAGATCATTTTACTACAACATGATTAGAATAATTGCAAACTATTTTAATTCAATTTTATTTTACTCTCCTAAAGCAAATTACAATCTATTCCTAATGTAGTCAAGGGGAAATTCTAACACTATTTGCAGTGGAAATCATTTTCCTTTTGAGATACATTTAATTTGTGTCTATACCATGAACATATAGTTGAAATTTCCTATTTAAGTATCCTTGCATATAATTTTCCTTACTTGCAATTATGTTTAATTGAGAAATTAATAGCTTTGATTTATCTTAATTTTCATGGAAGGTTAAATTAAGTGGGCTAATTCAAGAGAAACATTTAGCTCTATATTTGGCACACAGCAGTCAATAATGTTAGTAGCTTTTGCTGTTGCCATAACTTGTCAGTATTCTTCAAATAAGTAATTCTGATCAGTATTTCACAAACTAATTTGATTTTGAACATTGGGACTTCTACATTTTTGTTTTAAAATATCTGGTAAAATCATAGAATGGGAAATGCAGTTTTAGATTAGGCTATTATACATATAATAAATGTTTACTTTTATTCTAATATAGTGAAATTCATCAGCTGTACTTGAAGTCTTGTGTTCATTGTACAGCTTCATAACTGAAATATCACAATTATGATCATAAATACATTTAGTACTAATGTCACATATATAGGTAACTAAAATTCATAAAACATAAGTTCCGCGTTATTTTTAAATACTTATTCATTTTCCTTTTCATGTCATTAATAATCATGCGGATCCTTAGCAGATTTCTCAAAAAGATTTCAAGGGTTAGTTATTTACTCTTTTAGAACTTCTAATTTGGATGACCTAAGGAAGTTACATGGGAGTATATATCATATTCCTTCCTAGTTAGTCATTTATTTTAAATGGGTGCACAGTAGCTATAAATGCCAATAATCTATATGGAGAACTTATATGTATATGTCGTACTATGACTCAAAATATCTGTGAAGCAATTTTAAACACATATTAATTGTACCGCTAATTACCATAATGATAATAAGCTTTACCAGTACCCAAGAAGTGATGAGTGAATGTACAGAAAACATATCTAGAAGAGCCAGCTATTTTTGTGGAAATAGGGTTCACAGCACAGACTGGGCTTTGCAAGTACTCCTGGCCTCACATGTGGTGCAGCCAGAGCTTTGAAAGAGTGGTTATGCCAGAGTCAGGCTGGGCTCAGAGTGATGCCAAATCAGTTGGGAAGAATTTGAACTAGGCCTTTTTTTCTTTCTGCTGAAAATGACCATATGTTAATAAACGTAATGGAGTAATATGTCTACCCTGAAATATTGCACTAGTCACATATTAAGAGTTATGAAGCATAAGCTTACTTAGAATTTCCAATCCAAGCTCTCATTCTTTGTATATCTGGAAAGATAATAAACATAATAATGTTTCACTAAACTATCAATGCTGACCCCTCCATCAGCCGCCAGCAGAAATGACCTTACCTTTGAGCTCTAGGAAAATGTCATAGGCTTATTGCTTTCCCCACACTTACCTAAATTTACTGAACATGAATCTTTTTCATCTCTATATTTATGTGAATTGTATAGAGCATAGTTCTATACCCATGAGGGTAGTCTGTGCTTGATTTTGCTCACTATTATGCACCTAGTAGCTGGTATAGTGTTTGGCATAGAGTAAAAACACCATAAATACTTGTTGCATGAAAAAAATAAATCAACTGGATAGACTTTATGTTAACTTGTTTTTCAGTAATGTTCCCCCAAAGACATACCTGCCCTTACTCTCTACCATCCTGTCCATGTTGTGAATTCCATGTGTACATTCTCCTATCTGGACATTTCTTCATTTACATATGTATCAAAATTACATATGTATCAAAAAAGTCTTTGGAATGCTTGTTTGAAAAAGATTGCTAGTCTGGGAATGAAGCCTTAGTAGTTTTCAGTTTTACCAAGCTCCCTACCCCCAGGTGATTCTTATGCAAATAATCCAAATTTAGTGATTGCACTGAATTTACTCAGTTCAATGTACTCCTGCATCTATCCATAGTTGCTCCTTGCCTACTTCTGGCAGGTGGGTGGGGCTGGCCAGCATAAATATCCACACCTCATGGATACAGATTCCCCACACCTAAGGGTTGATCATGGCGTTAAAGGAATGTTAATCGTCTCCTTCAGTGTTTCTGCCCCTCTTTGTCGTCTGGCTCATTGTCTTTGGAGGCTATGTCCAGAAGGACTCTTCTTTGGGTACATTCCCACTCCCATTCCCTAAGGAGAGAGGGCAAGGGGACTGATTCTGCCCAGATGAGTTTTTAAACAAGACTGCAGGGAAAGCATTGGGAGTGCAGGTGGGGTACTTTTGTTTTCTAGTGTTTTGAGTGTGTGTGTGTAAATCAGTATAAAATGCATCTCCATATCATCAATCACAATAAACAAGTTCCAGTCACCTGAAAAATATTCCACTAATAACCATTGAATGAATAAATAGTTTTTCATGTCTTTTTCCAAATAATGCTTTTATATTGAAATAAAATCTTTTTATTATTTTAGATGTTTAGTTTTGGCATGTAGAATGTTAAAACTAAGCAGCTGAGCAGAAGTAGAAATGAATTCTGAAAAGCATATCACTCTTCTATACATAGTTGACACTTGATTAACACTTAATTCCTGATAGTGCCGTTATATTCAGTTTGGCCCATCTTTAGCACAGTTACTCATATACCACTTAAACACTCTAATTAACTATATGTTAGTTATTTGCATTTTCAACTTATTAAAGCAAGCTTGAAATTACAATTCACAGAAATGAATCACAAGTATGGAATGATTTACTGTTTCCCTGATTCTTTCGTAAGAACTATGTGCTTATTCTTTATTACAATTTTGTTTCTATTTCTTTCATTTAATTTTCTGGTCCTGAAAAACTGGGACTGTGTGTCAGAGCAGGGACATCTGATGGTAGCTTTTATACTCATTATAAGTGCAATGAGAAAATACGGTTTATTAAGTGAGCACACAAACGGCTTGCAGGTGCTTTTGTTCTCACTTTGGTACTTGATTTAGAACTGAGGCTTATGACGTCACCCCTGAGGTGGGATCCCAGCACACTACACCTGTCTTTCTGCTGGCTCTACAGAGATGCTATTTATCAGAGGGCATCATCCCCAGCAATCACATTGGGTCACGTTTGCTCACGGAGTGAACACCACAGGGCCAAGTGTAGGAAATATTAGGGTGGGAAATACACTATTCACATCCTAATATGATCTCTGGGCAAAGACTGACAACTTTGAAAAAAATGGGTGTGAGGTAGCATTAGACCAGTAATAATTTACTAAGTTCTTATACGGTATTAAGATCTCTACATGTATGGTCCCATTAAATAATCACTGCAACTCTGTGACATAAGTAGTATTATTAACATCACTTAACAGATTAGGACATGGGAACTAGAGGGGTGAAGTAGCTTACCTAATACATAACAGAGCTGAGATTTAAATCCGGCTTCATCTGATTTTAGAGGCTGGGTACTTTATCACTATACTATGACTGAAAGTGAAATCCCACATATAAAAACAACATGAAACAAACACACAGAAAAGCCCAAGAACCAAACAACACACAAAGAGGGTAGAATAATTATATCTCAAAATGTAAGAGAAAATTGGACAATTTGAACTTTGTCAAAGCAAAGGGGTCACTTTAAAGCTTTTAATGTCTCATTGCAGAATGTAGTTTAAGTCTCAGTTCTGAAAGCAATTTTCCATGATTCTCTCAACAAACAACACTGAACAACATGTTATTCAAATGAATTGTTTTCTCAGGTTATTTTTAGTCCATTTGTGTATTATGTTACTGTTGCCCTATGCTATTTTACTTAGGGCTATTTTTTTCATGATCTCTAAAGCTTCAAAGATCATAGGACATATAATGCATCAGACAAGGTATGGCAAATGCTATGTCAGTGACTCTGAGATGAAAGTGAATCTTGTGTAGTTTTGAAGGCCCACTTAGTCTCCTCTGACAGCTCATCTTCCTCTAATCTCTACTTTGAATTGTGGTGTGGTTCTTTTTAATGTTACTTGGGGCCTGAGGAAGAGCCATTTTCCCCAGCCATTTCATTCTCCCAGGGTTTCTATTACATATCCGTAGACTCACTCACACCCACATCTGGCCCCCACTGGATTCCTCACTGGATTACAGACCTGTATTAAACTTCCTCCTGAAATCCTCCCTTGCATATCTGCCAGGCACTTCAACATCAGTATGTCTAATGTTAAGAAAAAAGAATTCCAAGCTGTCCCTCCAGATTTCTCCAAGTCAATGCCACTGTCACCCATGTATTTCCTCAATTCAAATACCTGAGAGCTATTCCTGACTTTCCTCTTACTCAAATCACCTCTTTGTTCATCACTCAAGCCTGACAACTCTATCTCTAAAATCTCTCCCTAGTGTGTCTGTTTTTACCCATTTCTACTGCATCCCCAAGGCCTAGCCACTTCTCACTATGTAGGCTCTAATGGGTACCTAATCACTCCACCTACAATTTCATTCCTGATATTTCAGTGTGGTTTTGATTTTCCTAATGACTAACGATGTTGAACATCTTGTCATGTGCTTATTGGCCACTTGTATATTTCCTTTGGTGATATGTCTATCTGCTGCTCATCTTTAAAATGGCTTATTTGCCTTTTAATTATTGATTTATAAGAGCTCTTTATATAGTCTGGTTACAAGTCCCTTATTAGATATGTGACATGCAAACATATTTTTCCTCATTTTATGACCAAAAGCTGTTAAATTTCAATGAACCCAATTTATGTACTTTTTCTTTTGCTGTTTGTGTTTTTAATCATCTCTAAGAAACTATTGTCTAATCTAGACATAAAGATTTGTTTCTGTTTTCTTTTCAGAATTTTATGGTTTTAGCTCTTTCATCTAGGTCTTTGATCCATTTTTAGTTAATTTTTACATAAGGTGTAAGGATCCAGTATCATTTTTTGCATGTCAATATCCAGTTGTCCCCGAACCACTTGCTGAAAAGACTTTTCCCTGTAAATGGTAAAGCACTCTTATTGAAATCAATTAATTATAAATGTAAGGCTTTATTTCTGGGCTCTCAGTTCTATACCATGGGTCCATGTCTCATTACGCCAGCACCACGCTATCTTGTCTATGGAAGTTTTGTAGTAAGTTTTGAAATAAGGGAGTGTGATTCCTTCAACTTTGTTTTTTATTTTTCAAGATAGTTATTCTTCCTCCGTTGCATTTCCATATGAATTTTAGGATCAGCTTGTCAATTTCCACAAAATAGTCATTTGGGATTTGGATAGAGATTGCACTTAATCTGTAGACAAATTTATCTGTAGATAAATTTGGGGAGTATTGCCAATTTAAAAATATTGTTTTCTGATTCACAAGTATAGGATGTCATTCCTCTTCTTTTTGTATTGCATATTGTTAATGTATAGAAATACAATTGATTTTATATATTGATCTTGTATCCAGCAACTTTTTTGAACTTCTTTATTAGTTTCAGTAGTTTTTAGTTAATTCCTCAGAATTTTTTATAAACAAGATCATGTCATCTGCAAATAGAGATAGTTTTACTTCTTCCTTTCCAATCTGAATACTTTTTATTTATTTTCCTTACTAATTGCCCTGGCTACAACAACCAATAAAATATTGAACAGTCGTGGTGAGAACAGACATGTTGTTTTATTCTTGATATTAAGGGAAAACACTGAATCTTTCACCAATGTGATGTTAGCTATGAGTTTTTGTAGATGCCCTCTATCAACTAGAGGAAATCCTTCCTATTTCTAGTCTTCTGAGTGTTTTAATAATGAAAGAGTGCTGGATTTTGCTAAATCCTTTCTCTGTACATGTGGTCTTTGTCCTTTTTTTCTATCAATGCAGTTATTATAGTAATTGATTTTTAGATTTTAAAGCAAACTTGTATTTTTGGGGTAAATCCCACTTGGTCCTGGTCTATAATTCTTTTTAGCTCTTGCTGGATTTACTTTGCTAGTATTTGATGAGGTTTTTTCCATGTATATTCATAAAAATATTGGTCTCTAACTACTATTGGTCTATAACTTTTTTTCTTGTGACATACTTGGTTTTGGTATCACAGTAATACTTTGGATAAAATGATAAATGTTACCTACTCTTCAACTTTTTTGAAGAGTTGTGAAGATTCAGTAATAATTCTTTTTTAAATGTTTAGCAGAATTTACCAGTAAAGCCATCTGACCCTGTAATTTTTCTTTGGGGGAAGTTTTAAAATCACCAAATCAGTCTCTTTTATAGTTAGTTCTATTCAGTTTTCTATTTAGTCTTGACTAAATTTTGGTAGTTTGTATCTTTGCAGAAATTGGTCCTTTTAATCTAAGCTATCTGATTTTTTTGATATACAATCTTTCTATCTGTTTCTTTTAAAGAGTCTTCTCACACCAGTTTTTCTACCAAGTATAAAATAATAATCTGTATGGAAAAATTTAATTTAGATACTAAGAAATCCTATTTTTTTATTAATAGGAATAAGAGTTGATAATTATTGTATTGTTATTCTGTTTTACTACATAATTTTTGTTAACTCACAATGATACTGAAATGACAGGTAAGTTCTTTGCTGTATATATAATGACAATTTTTTAAAAAGACTGATTGTTATTTGATTATTCTATGGAAAGATCATTTTGATTTGTGCCTACTATGGTAATTATTTCTATATTTTAAGACTTAGCTTGACTGTTTCTGGATGCTACAAACTTTCAGTCTTGATTCCACATTCTTGATTTGAGCTTTAGAACATGTTTTTCTCAAGGTGTATCTATGACTAGATATTCTTGTATAAATTGTAACATACTTCACTTTGGAAATCAGAGACAGGTAAACTCCTCTGCATTAGGGGAATCACCCAAATACATGGATTATTTTCAAAAATACTTAGAATCTGGCCAAACTCAAAAAGAGTTTGCCAAGAGACATCGTCTTTGATTTAAAAATTCAAGTGCAAATTAAAGAAATATAATCTGCAAAGTTGATTTATTTACACTCAACTCAAAAGCTCCTTTATGTCCATGAACTTTCTGAACCTTTTGCCCAACCCTTTAGACTTCCCCGTATTTCCTCAAAAAGAACAGTGAATATAAATAAGCTTAAAACTCCTAAGATGTTTGAAGGAGTCTATTTCACAGTTCTGAATGTTGATACTGGGAAAATTTCAAGCCTTAAAAATATGTTCACTTCTCCTTTGAAGATTATTTTCATCTCACGTACATCTTCTTTTACAAGAAGTGATTGCTGAGGTTAACAGTAGTAGCAATGATAATAATAATAGTGATAACAATAGTAGATTTCTACCTAAAATGCAAACATTCTAAATGATATCTCTTCTCACAAAATGTTGATTTCTGTTTTATCTAACTTGTCTGTGATTGAGACATCTTCTGAAATAAGTTATATAAGGCATTGTTTAGCTAAGTAAACAATCATTTTTAAGTTTTACATATGTGTGTGTAAAATCATAAACAGATATAAATGTCCATATTTTCCTGTGTTATTTTCCTTACATAATACTGGCCTCACAGCTCTCAGTGTCCTTTCAGCTCCTTGAACTTCCTAAACATTTTCCTGGGTCGGGGCCTTTGGTACCTGCTTTTCCCTCTGTATGAGGGCATCCCCCATCCCCCAGCTGTGTCCTTCCTGTCCTTAAGATTTCAGGCCAAATATCATTTCAGAGAAGCTTTCACTGACCACCTTGGTTATAGACTGGCTTGTGTCCCTCCAAAACTCATAGATTGAAGCTCTAACCCTCAGTGTGATTGTATCTGGACATAGGGGAGTTAATTAAGGTCACTACCTTACGGAGGTAGATAAGGTTACAGAAGATCATAATGGTAGAGCCCTAATCTAATATAACTGGAGCCCTTATAAGAAGAGGGAGAGACACCAGGAGTGTGTTTGCACAGAGAAAGGCCATATAAGGGCACAGCAAGGAGGCAGCCATCTGTACGACCAGGGGGAGAGCCTCCAGAGAAACCAGACCTGTCTACACCTTGACCATGGACATCTAACATCCAGAACTGTGAGAAAACCGACTTCTGTTGTTTAAGCCACCTAATCTGTGGCATTTTGTCAGGGCGGCCCTAGATGTCTAACATACTCCCCACTCCAGTTGTTGCCTATATATAGCTCCATATGCTATGAATTTATTTACTTTCTTGTTTATTATCAAACTGTTTTTTCCTAAATGCAGGGACCTTGCTATTCATGCCTTAGACCAGACCTGGTATTTCGAAGGTGTTTAAGTAAATAATTGTTGAATAGATAGCCAAAGTGACCAGGAGCTGCAGCAGACTGGACAGCATGGATGACGGATGACCATGGGATGCTAACCTCAGGTTTTTCATATTCAATAGATTGTTATTTTTGATCTTAGTAGGAATCCTATACTTTCTTCAGCTCAAGCGTTAAAGATCCAAATGTTTATAGCAGGTAGATATTGTAAAGAATATGGTATCTTACATATATTAAAATAGAAAGCTGTAGAATCTGTGGCAAATTGGGGAATGTGTTGTCCACCTAAGGACAGTGGCTGCTCCTCAGCTACCTATTACCATGGGCCCAATGTTGTCAGATTCAGTGTTTAAAGAGAAGCCAAAAATCTAAATTTCTATGTGATGTTGTCTGATTGTTTTAAATTGGCAACTTATATGGCAGGCCCAAAGCAGCCACAATAAAAAGGAAAGTGATTAAAGGTAGATGAGAGGCCCGCAGGCAGGCCTGAGCCGAGGTGAGCCATGGTCTTGGTGCCTGGAGAGTCGCTGGAGGCACCGACAAGGGGGACTTGTCATTTCTCCACACCGCACACCACCCCTCTGCGTTTTCTGTCACTTGCTTTCCTCTCCATTCCCTGCCTCCCACCTTCCTCTTCCTTCGTCTTTCCTCTCCTCTTCTTGTCCTTTGCTTTTGCCCCAGAGCTGCCAACATCCTGTAGGAGTGCCTTGCCTGCAAAAGTTTCTGAAAAATATTTGTCGCTTTTGATCCAAGCAGGTGGGGGATAGGCACACGGGGTGATACCGGAGATAAAGATCCCCTACTCTCAGAATTAAGAACTGTTGAGATTGGAAAACATCACACAGAAGGGCCCTGTGGCCATCTTTGCATGTATAGTATATTGAGAGGAAGAACAATGAAATTCTAGCTATTGTTTATTAAGTCGCTACTACATGTTAGAAATTGTATAAAAATAATAGCTGATATTTGAGTGTTTATTCCTTACTAGGCACTCTGCAGAATTCAAGGAGAGGGCAGGTAATGCCTATGTTTCCTTTCACAAATGGACTTCACAAATTTGGGTCCAGGAACTCAGAAACTATAAATCATGAAGCAAGGCCGTATAGAATGTACTTTTGAAGTTCTGGAGCTGCTATCACTTTCCAATGCTAGGATTTTTTTGTTTAGTTCTGTTATTATCAGCCTTGTATATCTCTTGAAACAAGAAGGTCTGGTGTGTTTGTCCTTGGGGTTGGCGAAAGTGGGGGGAAGGCATGGAATTCGTTTGCCACTCTAAGCCTGGGTGCATCTTCACACAGGAAAAGGGGTGATGCTTAGGAAGACGAGAACAAGTGATGAGAGGCCAGAGAATGGGAGGGGATAGGGGAGTAGGCCAAGGTCAAGAAGCTAGCCTGGTACTATGGGGTAGAAAAGCATATATGCTCCCCATTTGGTGAAAATATAAATCAGAACATTCGAAAGTTTCAAAAAAAGATGTCCCTTTTTTTATTATTATGTGAGTGATCTCAATGAATCTTTCTCATTTCACGACATTTTCTCATTCGTTCCTAAAATCCTGCCTGATTGCCCCAGAGCCCTTTTAATCCCGAGCTGGGGTTCCTGCTCCCCCAGTGGAAGCGCTCCTCTCTTTGCCCCCTCCACGGAGACCTTGTGGGGAAGGACAGAATCCGAGGGCAGTCTGGCCCACTGCCCCGCTGTGTGCTCAACACCTGGCGCAGCGATGGGCAGGGGGTGGGACTTGGCTCATTCATGCATAAGTAAGTGAATGAACGTTCCTTAAGTGGGCGGTAAGCCTCTCAAAGGGAGGCCGTCGTTACGCTGGGGCATAAATCCTGGGCTAGGAACACGAGGGCGCCTAAGGCAAATGTGAGGTGATGGGATTTCTGAGGAGGCGTGCGCAGCCTGGCTAGAAGCTTACTTGGCTTTTTGAATTTTCCATTCCTCCATCGCCTTGCGCCTTCCTCCTTCCATTCATGCCGCCTTAGACCCCATCCTCCCCAGGCCCTGGGCACGCGTACGAGTGAGAGGTGGACAGGAAGCCGGAGACTGGGGATGGGGGAGGAGCGGGGTGTGAAGAGGAAGGAGGGGGGTCGGGGAGAGCTCAACGCCAGGGCTGCCTGTCCCCTGAGTTGGGGCGGAGGGGGGCCTCCACCCGGTCCTGCTCAGGAAAGTCAGCGGATGAATAGTCCCATGTGTGAGTTAAGGGACCTTCTGAGAAGTTCTTCAGCCAATTTAGAATGGAAAGAATGATATTATGGATAAAAAAATACAGTTTTTAGTGTTTTTATGATATATCTGTTTCTGAGTGAGTAATCAAATTTCATCCAAAGTTTAATTTCCTTATTTCACTCTATTAGGAAATAATTTTGTTCTGAGAATTAATCTGTTGGTTGAATCGTAAAACTAAGTTATAGGACTTTTATAATATATATGTAGTTTATAATAGATATTTGTATATATAATAGGCATATCTAAATTTGGGAGTGTAAGGGTTAAGGTTATACATAGTTACCCCAATGTCTATTTGTGGGCATACTCATATGTCATTTGAAAATGTATAACTATAGTATATTTCTACTACAAATTATGCCTGAAATTCCGAAGTGCAAATGCAAGCCATCCTTTCCTGTGGACATGGAGGTAAGTTGTCGGTAAAATCCACACACTTTTGTTCTCAACATTTCTGAGCAAAGTATCAATTTCAAGTACTGGTGAGTTACTTTCAAAAATAAGGAGTTAAATTTGAACAGATTAGCATTCCACAGGTCAGTAGGACCTAATCTGTCACCTGACAATTGCTGATAAGAGGGAAATATGGCCCCCAAACCACTGAGGTGAAACACTGGTCTGAAAACAACTTTAACCTGAAAAAATATGAAGAATATGAATGCACTATACATTTTAGCCTAAGAATAATTGTGTGGTAGCAGAGGGCAGGAATAAGGACTGAAGATTAACACCAAAGTTATAAGAACACTACTTTCACCTTATTGCTTAACGTCTTCATTTTATAATTCTGTAAAAATCCCATGAGCATTTTGGGTTTTTCAAAATATTTTTCTATATTTCATTTTTTAAAACAACAGATTATTCAGAACTCAACATTCTTTAGCTGAAAGTTTATCATTGATATTCCTTTACTGTCTGTGAACTTTTAACCAAAGAAATTTCCCACCTTAGCTATCAAAAACTTTAAATATTTATTGGTACAAACTTCTCCTGTTTCCCTAGACCCCAAGGCACAAGACCTGGTATTAATGAGGTCTTTTTTTCCTGTTTTAGAACTTGAGCTTCTTTTCATAAATTGTTTCATGAAACTTATTCCCCTAAAACCACTGGGTTATTTATAGGTAGTGCTTCATTTAAATTCAAACTATCCCCAGTATTAGTCTTCAAACAATATAGTATCTTCCAACTTTCAGCAAAGTGAGATCAATATTAATCTTTTTTAAAGGATTGATTTATCATTAAATATAATGCCTGCTTAATACTATCTAGTCTTCTGATTTGGTTGCTCATTGCTACTGCATCTAGAACAACAATTTCACTTTTTGTATACAGCTGTTTCCAAGATTTCTATTCTCATCTGCCTTTCTAAATTTTTGGGAAGTCTCATAATAAAAAACTGTAAGTTCTAGGTTAACTTCTCCATTCTTACTCATTTTACTATTTTACTCCATGAGGCAATCCAAAAGTGGAAAGTAATATTAATTAAAAATATTGTCTCTAAAGGCCTGTCAAAGCTTGTAATTTAGCATATATTTGGTGGGGGGGGGGTGGAGCTGATATAAAATAGTGCTTAGGTTTTTCTATTGCTGAAATAATATTGGAAATCTCTTTTTATCCATGCCTTAAATTCTTTAGGACTTCCGGTTGCTCAACAATTTATCTGTGAGCTTACATATCTTCTTGGAAATAACAGACTTACTTTGGAAAATAAGCAGTTGGAAAATGTTCAATCACTCATGGCCATGCATTAGTGCATTTTCCAAGCTATTCTAGGCAGAGCAAATTAGAGAAAACTCTCACCTCTTGAAGGACGTAAGACAATGCACATCACCAATAGAGCAAGCACAGCAGAGATGGCAACTCCGAACACAATTTTTAACCATGTCTGTATAAAAGAAAGAAAAGTCAACATATACACAGTTTCTGATAATAGTAGAAGTGGCAAGATTTTGTTTACACCTAAATCCTATTTCCTCCTCCCCACAAAGTTTTTGCTTGTCTTCCACTGATCTGGCTATAATTGCTGGAATGCTTCCAGCTCTACAAGGACAAATGTTTCTACAGTATATTTAGAAAAATTTTCCAATTCCAACCCACTCCAGGAAGTACATACGTATGTACAAATCCTTTCCTTCTAAACAATAGAAAACTCTGATCGCTCAGTTCGGTCAGTCCTCGTTCTTTAGCAGTATCTGAAGCTGCATATACTGACCTTCATTTTTCCAGATGTTTTTGAAAGTTAGCTAAGTCTAACTTCAGAGCGTGGGTCACCGGATCTGTGAAAACCGTTGAAAAGAACAAGTCTGTCTTCAGAGCTGGAAGCTGAAGCTAGGACAAAGTTTTTTTCGTTCCACGGACGTTTGAATACCGGGCCAAATTTCAAAAGATTTCTGTAAAATTAGAAACAGATTTTGGGGGCGTTCTTGGCCTCGAAATGAACTGTGAGTGGCTCAAGGGAGGTTTTATAACATTCTCATCCTTGTAAATTCTACACCAACATCTGCTTACGTTGACATGCAGAGGTTTTAATTTTTTTGCAAGTTCAGGTTTATGTTTCGTTTTCTTCTAGAAATCACTCATGGATCATTTTGGCAGATGATTAGGTTTTGTACAAACTTTCTATTTGTGACCAAGGGAAGAACTAAAAGTCACACGACTTCCATGTATGTACAGTACACATCTGAAGTTTTAGCAGAGGAAAAAAAATAAAGCTGTGTAAGATTTTACGAGAAATACACCACATAACTGCACTCTTTTCCCCCTCTGGGAGATGATGAGGTACTGCAGTCAGAAATGTATTTCTTCCAGCACAATTTCTTTGTCCATATAGCACCATATGCACTTTCAGTAAATACAGCAGTTTAAAAATTCAACTGTGTAAATCCATGACTGCTTTACTTGAAAGAAATAAAATGCCATCTGGTGAAATTTAGTATGGGTTAGGTGTGTATGCACGGGCCAGAAAGATGGAAAGATCAGTAAGAATAATTTACCAGCAGACCTTTAGAAGAATGGAAATGGCTTTGCAAAAGTGGTATTTTTGCTTCCCTCTCAGAATATCTTCTGAGAGAGAAGAACATTCCGTAATTATAAAGCCTTCAACATAAATAAAAAAGCTTTTGAAAAAGAGAAGTAAGTTTTATGTACAATTTCATTTTGGCAAAATCCACATAATCCCAAGCAATTGTTCAACTTTACAAATCAATAAAAGGCTGAATTCACAAACACACACACACACACACACACACACACATAAATAGTTTCTTGGAGTATTTTGGCTGGTTCAGTGCAATTCACTTGAATAGATTCTGTGGTTCCACATAAATACAGTTGTTACCTTACAGCATCATTAGTTTTTCCACTAATGGTTTTCTTCTTTGGAAGTTTATAATGTTCTCAATCTGATGAAAACGAACTCCATGGTAACCTTGCATGAATTGTTCATAAAAGTTAATGAGGAAACATCACTGAAATCCATTGCTGTTTGCTTTAGTCAACTGGTCTGGCAACCACAGGAGGCTTTCTCCAGCAAACAGCCGGACAGTGGCTTGAGAACTTCCTCTCAGACATTCTCCAGACATCCCTCCCAGAATTCCAGCCTTATGAAAATTCTGGTGAGGAAAGTGAGTCACTGAGCACTTACTGGCTTCTAGATGAGCCCCCCTCCTTTGCAGTTGATAGAGCCTGGTCTTTACAAACAGAAGCAATCATTAAGAGAGATGTCCAAGTTATGCTATACATTTGCTGGTGTCACCATGAGATTCTGAGGTCCTCAAATCCAAGATAAAAGCCACCAGCCAGCTCCCAAATGAACCACTCCTATATGCGTCCTCTCAGATTGATTACCTTCTTTGGAAAATTCACACAGCATCTTTTCAGAAGTTCTGTTTCAGCCTGCCAAAGCCCCAGAGTCTTCCAGTACTTTTTAATGGGTTATTTCCAAGACTTTACATTCTGAAGAGAAACTGACTGTAAGAAATGATTAGGGTATAATTAAAATGGATATGATTTGCTTTAGCAATTAAAAATGCACTGACATGTGACTGGTCTGAGTACCACTTAGAATTGAAGCCAAGTGTGGGCGTCCATGACAGATTTATTTGACAGTCTCTGTGGAGAAATGGGGGTGCTTTAAGGGGGACAAATTTAACTTGAAACTGTTGGTGAGGGGGAAAAACTATGAGGCTGAAACATGTTTATTTCATTTTGTTTGTCTTTTCCTTGGAAGGTTAGGTCCTTCAAACTGCAGCTTCTGGAAACTTCTTATTGGTTTAAACAGCTTTAAGAGAAATGAGCCTGACTATAGAAATAAAGGTGGTAAGAGTTTTCCCACCCGATGTCAGGGGTTAGAAAAAATTCTGTCCATAATAGACTTACACATGTCCATCTCTGTGAGACAACGTGTAAGTGTTCTAACTTTTATCCAAACAGGGACTCCCACCATAAACTGGATTCTTTTAATGTTATAGCATTTTTATTGGCTTTTCCTTTTAGAGTAAATTAAAATGCTTCTGCTAATATTTTAAAAATATTGCATGAAGTGACTACTATTCTTAGTTTACACAGTTTATTAACAAATAGCATTTTTGTCAGGAAAACAAATATGAATACACTGAAGTCTGTGTCTTCAGGGAGCTTACGTTCCAGTACAAGGTGGCAAGTAAATTCTTCCATGCTTGGTTCTTTTCCTGGAGATCGTGCAGAGAATGAGTGTGAAGCTGGGTTGGGCTTAGTGGGAAAGAGTGCCTCTTGGCTGTTGATTTTGCAGGCGGGTCAGAAAGTACACACAGCACATGTTTATAACTCTTCACCCAAGTCTAACTTTTTTCAGAATTGGGGCTTTTCTTAGAAAGCAACTCTGGATCTACTCAGATGATAAAAAAAGGGAAGTGTGATTTCGGCCTTGTAAAACAATTGTGATCAAGAATTAGGATAGTAAAGGTTCTACTGAGCTTTTTCCAGACATAGAACTTATAAGGCTTAATTTGGCATTTGGCTACATTCTGGCAAGCCCACAGGGTCAATTAGCTATAACACATATCCTTAGTTTACTAACTTACATGAGCTTTCTATAACTATATAGTAATAGCCATTGTATGTCTGCCAAAAATGCTTTTGATTTAGATGTTTTCCCAGAAAACACATTCGGCTATACATTCCTAGAGTGTGAAAGTAAGACTATGCTAAAAGCATAAATAAGGATGTTGTCTTTTTATTTGTGGATGGGGAGATAAAGAAAGGGGATGCATCTATTAACCAAAAGTTAAGACAGATTATTTAAGGATAATTGATAAATAAAGGGTATGAAAGCAGGAGTGGCACCAATATAAGCTTTGGTTTTGTACTCTTTCAAACAGGAATTTGCTCCTTAAAAGGTTATGCCTGTCTGTTTGCCTCCTTATATTCAACAAGCAGTTTCCTGTTCACTGTTATATACGAGGTGCTTTTATGCATTATTTTACTTAACTCATCCCCAAACTCATTTTATTGATTAGGAGATGGAGCCCAGAAAAATTAAGGAACTTGCCCAAGATTCCAACAAGACCCACTGTTACTTTATTATATTGTTTCTTTGTGATACTTTCTGAAGCTGATACTAAAATAATAGATTTGTTTTAAATTTTAATTGACACCTCACTGACAATCTATTGAGAAACATCCTGAGAGTGTGATGCTAGAATCATTACAACTAAAGTGTGCACAATCCTCACATCTTTAGAGGCCACTGTTACATATGTCTTCACCAACCACAGTTTCATGCTACAGAGCTGGTGTCCCAAATATGAACTCGGGTAGGTTTTCTTACAATTGGGTTCTGGCAATCAGAACAATAGTTATAGAGTACCAGGGGTTAACGGGACTTGCTCCAGTGCCTTATTTAAATTAAGGAATTCAGCAGAAGACCCACAACAAAGATTTTGAGATCTAAGCTAGGAAGATTACTGAGATCTTTGAATAACTATCACATAGTTACAGATAGTTATAGATCTGGAAGCAGGAGTATAACACAGCATCAATGAGAAATGATAAGAGTTTAAACTCCTTTTTGAGTCTAGTGTATTTTCTAAAGCCACAATTGTTACAGAAGGGAAAATATGAAGCAACATGCCTTCCAGTTTGTAATTGGTACGTGCTACCTTAATAGATGTTTTAATTAGATGTCAGTAGTTTATTACCCTATTGTAATTAGGGCAAGTTCTTCTTGGAGGTGAAGAGAATTAACTCTCAAAGTTGGATTAGGAAAAAAAATAAGAGAAATAAAAGAGAAATAACCCGTTTCTTTGGGTTCTTTGGTGTAGTTGAAAAGTAAAAATATCACATCTCTTTAGAAGTGGTTAATCAATAGGAAGACTGATTAAATAGTTCAAACTGAAAGTATAAGCCCACTGTATTAGTCTGATACAACTTAATAGAGCACACTGCTACTTCACAAGCATTTCTAGATTAGAGAATATTATTACTAGCTAATATTTCTTGAACACTTATTGAGACTGACATCTCTCTAAGCACTTTACATATACTATTTCATGTCATCCTCAGAACATAATGCTATTATTATCCTCATCTTAAAGATGAGGAATGGATGCACAGAAAGTACAAGTCGCTTCTCCAAAGTCTCTGTGCTTATAAGCCATGTGGGTGGTAGAGATGGGGCATGAACCCAGAGAGTTTTACTCTATAGTGCAATCTGATTGGTCCATGTTCAGGGTTCTGACAGGAGGGGTACAATGACGGGATGTGTAGTTGAGGCTGGATCTAGAAGTAGGTGAAATGGGAGAAATTAAATGGACTAATAATCTGGAGTATCTTTACAAGGCCGAAAGCATGTGCTGTTCTAGTAGCTTAGTGACAGAGTGGGACATAAAAGTTGTTACCGGGAAGCAGCACGTTTCAGTTTAAAAATCTCAGCTCAAGGTGCTGGCAAAGCCTAGGGTGTGGATACAGAGTGATTGGCAGAGGTAGAGGAAGTGAAGATGACTAGGGATAGAGTGGGCAAAACAGTGAGAGGTTAGCGTGTCATTGTGATATCTATTTGGGAACTGAATTCACCCCAAATTATGGTAATGCTTGTGAGTAGGGGAGAAATACACTGAGTCACATTCTAAACTCTTTACAAAAGAGCTGGAGACATTTCCAGTTCAAGATGGCAAACTGAACCTGCAGATCAATTTCTTTGCCTTCTGAAGCGCCATTAAATTTACTGTAAAGGGAGGAAAGGTTAAAACATACAACAATGGAGAAAACTATCAGTGGGTAAAGCAAAACAGAAATAGTAACTGCCTGGGACACACCCAGAGAGGAACTTGCATGGAACAGTTCCAGAATTGAGGTGGCATTTAAAACTGAGAATAGGAGAGAGAAATGGAGCTGAGAAAAGGGAATTAGTTAGACATCCATGTATGGACTTTTCCCTTCTGGATATAGAACAATTTGTAGTTAGGCATTTATTCCAGGCAAAAAAATAGGAGATTTAATTTTAGGAATATTTAACTATTACTGGAGAGTACTAGAGTTTCTAGCTGGGTAGTCAGTGCATCGGCAAATCTAGTCCCCCGACTTACTGGCTTCCTGACTTTTTATTCTTAAGCAAAATCCACTAGCCTATAAGCCCCACCTACATACTACAGTCTCTCTATTCTTACCTCAGTCTTACATCTACATGAAAAATCAAGAATCACTAGACCAGGTAATAAGTGCTTTTTGATTTTAAAAAAGGGGACTCAAAGCCCAGAAACATGAAAGAAAAGTAAAGACATTGGTAGGAATGTAAACTGGTGCAGCCACTATTTGAAGCAATATGGAGGTTCCTCAAAAAACTAAAAATAGAAATACTATATGACCCAGTAATTCCACTTCTAGGAATTTAACAGGAGAAAACAAAATCCCTGATTTGAAAAGATACTTGCACTCCTGTTTATTGCTACATTATTTACAATAGCCAAGATATGGAAGCAACCAAAGTGTCCATCAATAATGAAGATGTGGTACATATATACAATGGAGTATTATTCAGAAAAAGAAATCCTGCCATTTGTGACAATGTGGAAGGACCCAGAAGGTATTACACTAAGTGAAATAAGACAGGCAGAGAAAGACAAATACCATATGATTTCACTTATATGTAGAATTTAAAAGCAAAGCATAATAAAACAAAACAGCAGTAGACTCACAGACACTGAGAAGTGACTGGTGGTTACCACACAGGGGAGGGGTGGGGATGGGTGGGTGAAATACGTGAAGGAGATTAAAAAAAAAAAGAAATTTCCGTAAGAAATTCCCACTATTTTTTAAATGGGGAAAACACTCAGCTACTTCATGGTGATGTTTTTTTTGTCAGGGGGAAACTTGGGAGAGGTTGGTATGGGGGACGAACTTTCAGTTGTAAGAGGAATAAAGTTCTGAGGATGTAATGTCGATCATGGTGACTATAAATGGTAATATTATAGGGCACAATTGAAATTTTCTAAGGGAGTGGAATTTAAAAATTCTCACCAAATAAATAAATAAATAAGCCAGGTGATGTGTGTGTCAATCAACTAGGTGAGGGGAATCCTTTCACTGTGTATGTGTTTATCAAGTCACTATGATGTACACTTTAAGTATCTTACAATTTTACTTGTTGATTATACCTTAATCAAGCTGTATAAAGAAATGAATAAAAAAGCTTGAATTAGTGTCCTCAGTTTCAGAATTTAGACACCAGGTTATGAAAAAATGACATTTAAAAAAACTCTTACCTATTGAAAATATTTTTCCAAATTTGTAACAAGCAATTTAGGTTTTGGGAAATAAAATGGAGGAAATAGCTCAGAACAAGAAGGCAAAGATAGATAATAGACTGAACAGATAAGAGGCACAGAATATAAACTCAGGAAGTTCTACATTCAGTTAGTAGGAGTTTGAGGAAGAGTCAAACAAAACAGAGGGATAAAGGTTATTATTACAGAATAAACACAGGAGAATCCCCCAGAGCCGAAATACGTCTTCAGAGCCCATCACATACCCAGCACAAATATGAGAACACTCAGACCTAGACACATAATTGCAAAATTCCAGTATATTAATTATATAGAGAAAATCCTAAATTATTCCAGAGATTAAACAAGTCCCTTACAAAAGAATCAAGAATTGGACTAGCAACAAACTAGAGGCTGTAAAACAGTAGAGTATTGTTTTCAAAGTTCTGAGAGAAAATGCTTGTCAAGCTAGAATCTACTTAGCCAAGAAACCAGTCAAATATGAAGAAAATATATATATATATATATTTTCAGGTGAGTGAGAACTCAGAAACTTTACACCCCAAATATCTTTTCATAGGAAGGAAGCTGGAGTGATAAAACACCCCTTTCTCCTGAAGCAGACGGCTCCACTCCATACCCCACTCCACCATTGCGGTAGCCTACTGAGAAAATAGAATTAGATCAGAGGGTCAGTTGGTCAAAAAAATTGCAAGGCACTACATTTCTTTGTGGGAGTAAAAAATATTCCTATGTTTTATTACACAAAGTATATGAGGCCAAGTTTAAGACTTGACAATTCTTGTCTGGTCTCTATCTATACTCTGCCTGTAGCTTCTGCCCGCCCCTGCTTCAGACACAGGCTTTTTCCTGCATGAATTGTGCATGTTTTTTCTTGCATTTACTCCTGTGGTAAATTTGAATTTTGAAAGAGAATTGTTAATAATGCTATATTTTAGTATAATGAGTATCTTAATGGTGTTGAATTCAGACTGTTTGACCGATGAGAAAGCCATGGAAGTAGATTTTAAAACAGTAAGCACATCTTACCACTTAGGAACCATATACTGCTACCATAAATAAGGCCAAGCCTCAGGTTTTCAAGAGATAAATCATATGCTATCATGAAAAGATCAACTGGCCTTGACTTGAGGTCTATGCAGTGTTAAGCCTACATATAAATTATCTTTCATATGTGTCTAGTAAATGATATGAGGAAAGATACTAGTAGCAAAATAAGATTTATAGATAAGAAAATAGGAAAGATTTTACCAACATGGGCTCAAGTCCTTGCTCAAATATCACCTTCCCAGTGAGGCTGAATCACTCACTTCAACCCACAGTTTTTCTTAGCTTACTTTTCTTTTTTTCCCCATAGATTTCACCAGCTCCCAATATCGTGTACTTTATGTATGCATGCAACATTTTTGTTGCTTATTCCTCTTTCCCCGTATGTAGCTCCATTTTTGGTTTGTTTCACTTACATATGTCAAGGGTACAGGAACAACACTTGGCATAAAATAGGTGCTTAATAAATATTGCTGTCTGAATGCATGAATGCATGCATGCATGAATGAATGAATAAATGAATAGATAAAGGGTATGGAGCTCACCTGCTGCTCACTGTGGGTCCAAGCTAGATAATGCTCAAGGAGAGCACCTCCAGGTGTGACTAATAAAAGGCCAAGCTCATTGTTGTTAAACGATCAGATATTAACCATTGTTATCAACAGTCATTTAATCCCTGTGCTATTGCCTCAGCGCGCCTTTCAACATGAATTGCAGTTCTGTTCATTATAACACGGAGCATTAGTAATAGGAGACTTTACTGCTGCTATTCAGATGTTTCCTGAGAACTGAGGAACGATTACCAGCTATTTATGAGAAGTATCTGTTTTATGGATTAGTAAAGTGAGAATCAGTTGAACTCCATGTCTACTTCCTCTTGACATTCTACTTAGTGAAATTTCAATGAATACATAATCTAATCAATGCCGTGCTGCATTCTCATAACTTCTTTAGCAACTTGTAGTTTAAAAATGCATACATAAAATCATCAGAATATTATAATTAGTTACAAGAGAAATCGTTTGATTAACTTCTAGAAATGCTAGAGATCTAGAAAAAAATCTTTGTGGGGTTCCTGTGCCAGAATTGTGGGACTATTTTTTTGACAAGTGATTTGCCATGCTTGTGGTGAATGGCTAAGATGATGGAGTCAGGGAGCCTGAGGGCTCTGAAAAGCTTGTGGGACTCTCTGGACCATCCGGCAGCTGAGGGATGGGGCGTTTCCTGTAACTGGCCCAAACTCTGGTGCACTAAGTTCTCCCTTTCATTCTCCTCCTCCCCCTCCAGGCTCATAGTGAGGCATCATCATTACCTAGGAGGCAGTCAGGAAGAAGGAAGGAGAGAGCAGTGGGCAGAACCGAGCAGCAGAAGGCAGACTCTGCCTCTTGTAGCCACACGATCTGCCCAGGCACTGATTTATTGTCCTGCAGTGTGATTCCACAGCAATGGCCACAGTGAGGTCTGAGCTCAAACCCAAAATTTCTCTCTTGATGAACACTGAAGCCTAGAGAAATTACTTTTTCTGTGATATTGAGGCATCACCTTTTATCCTCTTGTGATCCTGTTCCTACTCTCACAGTACAAAGGACCAACAACATTCCCTGCATCCAACTGGACTTCTATCATCTGATGAAAGGGCAAAGAAATCTCTTATGAAGAGTGTAAGAGGGGCCATGTGGCTGCATGAAGACTTGCTTTAGTTTTGCTTTTATTCAACTAACAGAAGTACCCAATTTCCACTGTGAGACATTCTCAAACATACTCTCAGGTCCTGAAGTAGGTGTTATTCCAGAATCTCCTTATCCCTATAATTCCTGCAATTTATCCTTCACAACGTAGGGCCCCTCCTTTGAAAGACCCCTCATCACTGACCTCTTGGTCAAATTAGGTCAAATCTAATTTCATAGAAGCACAGAAACTTCCATGGTTTCAGTATTTCTAAGTCATATCTTAGTAACAGACACAATAAAAACACTCAGAAAAAACATATTTTTCATACTTTAGCAACATATCTATCTGCTCTAAAATTCTTTTCCACCACCCCTCTGAACTATATCAAGACTAAAGTGGCAGCAAGATTTTTAAGGATAGGAAACATCTCCCACCTCGTATAAGATTTTATCCAGTCTTCTAATCTGACTTTATAGGCTAGATAAATTCTTTTAGGAATGAAAGAGCACTTCTAATCATCATCTTGCTACAGTCTGTGTAACGGTTAGGTAGCAGAACACCCAAGATATGAAACCAGTCACAAAAACTTCAGTAAGAGCCCAAATCAGATGGAGACTCCTGTCTCCTAACTCTCAGGTCAGGTCTAAGCTTTGACTACGTCTTCTTATTTAGGGCACTTGAGATACAGGGGAGGGTTCCCACTATATATTCTTACAAGTAATTGTCTTATCAGATATAAAGATATGTACAACCAGGAAGGCAAGAAGACTTCAGAGAATTAAGAGAAAATAAGAGAATTCAAAGCTAAGTGATAACTTACAGGAAGAAAAGTGGAACTTCATGTTTAAACTGAATTTTATTTATGTCTTTCTTAAAAAATAAAATAAATGTCTACAGTTGCATTATACACTATACAGGCCATTAGCCACAAGTGTCTATTGAGTCCTTGAAATGTGGCCAGTCCAAATTGAGATGTGCTCAAAGTGTAAAATGCACACCAAATATTGGAGACTTAACTGGGAAAAGAATGTGAAATATCTTATTAATAATTTTTATATTGATAACATGCCATTATTAGTATTTTTCTATATTGAGTTAAATAAAAGTTATATAATCTCATCTGTTTCCTTTAACTTTTTTAATGTGCTATTAGCAAATTTGATATTAGTATGTGTATCATACTACAGTTTTATTGGACGAGCTGGCCTAGAATAATCTTGAAGTCTGAGAAAGGTGTAATCATGTCATGCCACAGCCTCAGACAGAGCAGCGCCGAAAAGGGCCACTGAATGGGGAGAGCAGAAACCCTCCCCTCCATATTCCCAGAAACTCACTTGCCCGGCCTTGTTAGAACAGTAACCCCAAAGCACCTTCTTCAGTTCTTGGGAGACTGAGGTAGGATCTGGGTCATACAACTCGTCTGCCCCCACGAGTGGGGGAATGTATGTCGGAAGTAGGTGAGAGTCATTGTGCCACAGGAGGGAACTAGAGCTTTGGGAAGAAAAAGGATTTGCTTTATTCACAAATCAAGAAATTCTGTCTCCTTTTCTTCAGGACAAGGGAACTGAATCTGCCACAGCTCAGTGATCACTGTGGGTGGATGAGGAAACAGCTGGAGCCTAGTGAGCAAGTTCTTGGGTGCAATCAGACAGTTACCCATATGCCAGTGATAAGACCACCCGCGGCATTAGATGAAGACCAAGTAGAACTATGGATCATATTAAAAGCAAAAATAAGGTTCTTGTATGTGCTTCTGTCACCAACTGTGCTGTACTTTGTATTCCGTGCAGCTGTTTCCCCCAGTCCTGACTTTGTATTTCACCATCGTCCAGAATATCATTGTTCCCACTCTCAGTGCCAATGACCAAGACCGGCTTTTTATTACCTCAGCCTGAATAGTGTCATCAGCTCCTTCTTTCATGTTTCTCCTTCCAATTCTTTTTTTGTTTTTCAATATGATTTAGCCTATTAACTCCTTGTAGATCATCTTTTCTAAAACATGCCACGCCACTGCTCAGAAACTAGAATGACTTCATATTAGGTAACTGTTAAGCCCAGTTGCAGGCTGGCATGCCAATAGATAAGCAAAAATGCATTCATTTTTGTCTTTCTTCTTCCTCATTACCTCTTTTTGGAATGCATTTCCTCTTCTTTCTTTTTTAAATTGTTTTCAGAGAATTGTGAACATCTCATAACAAGGCAATATTCACATTTCTTATTCTCTCTAATTCAGAAGCTTTTTTCAATTGATCCCTGACTTCTCTGAGTTATACAATACCTATAATCTGCATACCACATGGTTTCTTGTATACTCCTATTAAAAAAATTTTTTTTTGAACATTTGTTTTATTTTTCTTTCTTTGATTTTTTGAGCCTGTAATCATTGAACTCTCAACCACTTTGAATCTCAGGGATTATATCTTAACAGCTCAAATCAGAAAAGGAAATTAATCTTTACTGAATGCTGTCTTTGTGTCAGTCTCTGCAAACTGTGTTCACCGTTTATTATCTGGAATCCTCTGTATTCCTTTTTCCTTCTGTGTGTGCTCTCCCTTCATCGTTTCCATATGGCCCTGCCAGGCCGCCCTCATGACTGATGCCAAGGAACACTGACTCAAGTATGCAAGCAGCAGATTTACTGGTGTGTAGGGACAGGAATAGGGGAATTTCCACCAGTAATTTCCATTTGACTGCAGCCTACTGTCTTGCTCCTGGAACCCCTTCTGTCTTGAACATTTTCTTCTTTCCTCTCTAGCTCCTTCTAACTGATCCTCCTTTATGCAAAACATTTTAAGGAGCTATAAGGCAGGCTCATCTTCAAAAAAGAGAAAAAAACACTGGGGCGGGGTTTCTAAAACAAAGATAGTTTTCTCTAAGAGGTATTTTGTGAGTGTTACATAATTTTAAAGATGTTATATATACTTTTTCTCATTTAATCTTCTCAACAATCAGTCACATGGTCTTTTATGTAAGAAAGGACGTTTTGGTCCCGTTATTGGTATTACAAAACTGGTTGTTTGGATTCAGAAAATGAAATTACCTAGTTCCAAAATACATCCTGTCCTGATTCTAAATTGTTTGGTTAGAGACTGGTCAGATGCATTTGACTCATTTCCTATGTGAAATACAGTGCTATACATAAGAGTAGTTGGGTATTTGAAAATTATAACTTCTTACGAACTAATTCTCATATTTCTTTACATATTATTGTGTGAGTCTGAGTCTAATCTGGTGGGAGAAACTACAGAGTGATCTGAAGAGATAAAAATTTAATACAAATAACTACGATGGGATTGGAGTAACAAAGGATTAGCTAATAAGAAGTAAAAAGAACTCTAAAAAATATAGAAGTAGCAGAGATTTGAAGTAGCCACTTTCCTTGTGGCTGAGATAGAGCGCCCAAGGCTGAGATTCAGACCCTGTGGGGGAGGACAGTTGTAGATGACTGAAAGCAAAGAAGTTGCCTGAAGCTGCCTTTTTGGAGCTTGCAGGAAAGTACATTCCAGATGCCAAGGAAAGCTGCTCAAGGAGAGGTGTCTTACTAAAGGCATTGTGCACAAAAACTGGCTGAGGAGATGCAGTTGCTGGCTACTGACTACTGCTGGCTGCCGTGCAAGACCCTGGCGCTGGAGGAAGACACATGTACTGCAGGAACTGGATGCTGGAGAAGCCACCCACACTGCAGAAGCTTGCCAAGACAGCAGCAGAACCAGGAAGCGAAACTCTCTCTCTCTGTATTTCCTCACCAGCGCCCTCTACAGGCAAAGTTTAAGTTATGCCCTCAGGCAGAGCAAGAATATTTAAAGGGCACAGATTCATGTTTAGGGAACAGATAAAAAGGTTGAATTTGGAGATGAGGGGCAAATACACTGATAACTGGCATTGTTAGTTTCTGATAGTACAGGAACCAAAAATTTTTAATATGATTATTCACAAGTTTCCCACGTCCGGCACGAAAACTCACTTATGTTTCAGGCATCAGTCAAGCCAAGGATAATGAATGGAGAGAGGAAAATGAACACAGTAAAATTATATTGATTTACATTATAAAAGGAAGTCCTGGCCTTTCCCCATGACTGTTACATCAGAAGTCAGCATCCTCTTTCACTAGTTTGTTTTTTCCTCAAACCCTTACAGAGGAGTGAATCTTAATAACAATTTTACTATTGTGTAATTAATGAGGTAAAGTTTAGTAATATTTTACAATCAAATGTTGTGTACAAAATTATCTCAAAATAGTGTATAAATACTTTAAGCCAAAAAACATCTAAACATAGCTAGAATAACTGTCTTTTCTAAAGGGAGTTTATTATAACCATATTTGATGGTAAAATTCTCCCGTATGGATTGTCACATGTTTTCCTTTTTTCTTATGTCCACACTCTCCATATTCAACACTTTCACCTACAAATGGGATAACCCCAAAACACATTGAGAAAGTTCCTGGACACTCCACAATCCAATTCAATCTCTCTCCTTCCCTTCTCTTATGGTATTGATCACTGTCTTCCATATGCTATTGATACTTTTGAACATGGCTAATCTCTACAAGTGAATCCTAAAAGCAAGATTCTTATTTTACTCATTATTGAGTAAAAGATCCTCACTATTGGGCAAGAGATTTTGTGAGTAAGATCATTATTTTACTCACTAGTCTCTATGCCTAAAATATGGCATCTTAAAAATGTAGGATTTAAAAGTACTTAATAATAGCTAAAGAAAGAATTGGTCATTTATAAGGTGTATTATAAGGTATATGTATAAATACATGTCTCAGTTAAGTTTATTTTATTTTTCCTTCTTCCCTTCTCATTTCTTTGTCTATATGTTTTAGTGTGGCTATCTTTTTATTCTCTTTGTGTCTATCCCTTTTTATCTATTTATTCCCTTTCTTACCTTCATTTTCTCTTTTTCCTCTCTTGAGCAGAGCATAACATTTTACATGAAATGAAACTTTTGAAAATGTGTTTGTTATAGTTATTTGAGATTCACATTTTATCTCAAAATAAATGAGTGATAGAAATCAAAACACTGAATTAAGCTGTTTATGTAAGGCCTTATCTTTCTCCATGAGGTTAATGGCTTTCAACAGAAAAAACTATTTGGTCTAATTAAACACAAGAAACATCATGTTTTAGGGAAGAATTTGGGATTCACTTGTCAAATGAGATAAATACTTTGAAGGTTATGGTAAGTTGCAATTTCGAACTCAACAGGTTATTTATCATGAATTATGCAAAGTAAAGTCATGAAATTATAAACCTAAGTCAAATACCAAGGAAAAAAGTAAATTTGGTTGTAGAAACTTTGGTGTGGTATTGAATTAAGACTAATCTCCGGTGGACAGCCCTAGTCAATGTAACACTGAATCAATTGTTTTGGTAATTTAGTATTACACAGATTTTTATAGCTTGAATCACGATCATTTCCAACTTTGTGAAGGGATTCAAAATGGAAGAACTAACCCATTCAACAGTTCACTGATCCTATGTGTATACAATAAAATACATAAAGGACAGCAGAAGACAGGGTTTGAAAAGGATATTTCAGTTGAAAAAATACTCACCTTTGGTTCATTACTCTATACATACATAACTGAATTAAACATTTAAATTTTTTTCATAAATGTCAAAATATCAACTTTTGAAATTAGTATATGAAAAATAATATACTTTATACTTCATCAAATAATACATCTTAAATAGAGTACCATATATATTGTAAGAACTTCATGGTTAAAAACTATTGCCTATAAATAGTCTGTTCCTCTTCCCATGGCCCCACCTAGGGTATGGCCTTTAATTTGGTTTAAAAATTATGAACTTATAGGGCTCATCACTGTTCAATTTCATCTGCAAATGAGATGTTTATGGAATGAATAATTTCATATAAAAAGGGATTGGTAATACTCTGGAATATATCTAAAAATTACAAATGATGTCTTCAATGCTTTCTATATGTCTTTCATATTTTATAACCTATGACCTGAGAAAAAAGTTCAGAGATTTAGAACAAATAAAAACCACCACCACTCTTTAGGTCGGTAATTAATGTTTAGGTGTTACAACCCAATCTCTCTTTTTCTTTTTCATGGGATTTATGACTGGGTGGCATACAACAACATTATTATATTAGTCTTGAAGATGAAGACAGAATATAACTAAAATTGTATTTACATAACAGACCTAGTAAGGTCCTATAATCAACTTGATAAATAAGTGTTGAGCTCTATGTTTATATTGATACCCATATTTGTTGCACATACAGAAGATATGGACTTCATACCTTCCCTCTAGCTACACTGATTAGCATATTCATATAAACTATGCTTCATTAAATCTGCTACTTCTTGGATTAAGCCCTGTAGATTAAACATTGGATGTGGGGGCTCCAATTCTGTGTATGTCCTGCTTATCAGCAAACACTGGTCTGCAGTTTGCTATTGTGCTACACTTTCAGCTAATCTACAAGTGCTGCTACTTTACCAGCAGCCCCTGCTACTGTATTTTATACACTGATTCCTTCTAAGTGCCAACAATACCCAAATTCTCATGACAGTACCTCAAGGTTGGTATTAATTCCCTGTAGTCCAAGAGCGATTAAGTGAATTGCTCAAGTCACAAAACTAGTGAGGATCCGAACCCCAGTTTTTCTTGCTCCACGCTCTCCCCATAAAAACAAAGATGTGATGCTCAGTGAAATAAGCGAGGCGGAGAAAGACAAATACCATATGATTTCACTTATTTGTGGAATATAAAAACAAAGCAAAACAGAAGGAACAAACAGCAGCAGACTCACAGCCACTGAGAAGTGACTGGTGATTACCAAGGGGGAGGGTCTGGGGCAGGTAGTGGGGGAGGGGGATAAAAGGGCACAATAACTTGCAATCACAATATAAGTTGATTATGGGGACTGTTGAACCACTGTGACGAACATTTGAAACCATCATCAGATTGTATATTAACGATACTTTCATTAAAAAAATGGCGTATCTTGTACAACTAATTAAAGAGGAATTCACAAATGGGAGAAGACTGAAGCTTACTGTGTTTCAAATCAACTTCATAACTCTTAGAAAGAAACAAAATACTTCTCTTTGTTTTTCTCTTTATTGCCGTGACTCATGCCATTGTTTAGCAGCTTTGGGAAAGGAGCACTTTGTCCCGCTCAGGGTGAGTGATGCCTGCTTTCCCTGTGTGTCTCTCCCTTAAGTTCGGAAAACCTGACGGGCGGGCACTGAAGCTGGGGAGGGACACAGGAGCTTTTTCTTTGGAGAACATGAAGGATGTCTGCTGAAGAGGTGGAGAGGAAGGGCTTCTAGCCACTGCAAAGGCACGCATTTGAGGGAGGATCAGGGTGACGAGAAAAGACTGTAGCAAGAATATTTGGTAGAAAATATCAACAGTACCCAAAAAGCAATTTACTTTGGGGTTGAACATTGCTAGCATTTTCTCACTTTCTATTGTTCTTTCCTATCAGCACATAAGTCTGTTTGATTGTTTTACATCTTAAAAGCAACAATTCCTACCAGAAACTCCAAATCCTCTTTAGCTGTATGTTCAACTGAACTGAAAAAAATAAACCACCAAAAGTCTCCTTTCCCCTAAGGCTTAACACTCAGATGTAGAGACTATTACATTGCAGAGAAAAAATATTTACCTCTCTGAAAGCATTTTTCACTTTTAACAATTGCCTGTGATATAGACAGACTGTCCTCTGGAACCATTTGTTACTCATTGTGTGTGCCTCAATGCCTTACATTCAAGGTATTTATATAAACTACAATTTACTGTATTTTAATTTTATATGATTTGAAATGATCTCAAACTTCTGGCATAAACCTTATGTTTCATATGTACAAAGTTGGCCAATGATCTACCGTTTTGGAAAAACTTGTTCTAAAATTCCTAATACTTACAGGCCTTTCAAACCTGCCTTGAGACACATGCCTTTAGCCAGTGTACCTGTTTTATGAGATGCCTGCAACATCCTTTGGCAGATATGAGCTATCTTCAAATATGTAATGTACTTAGCAGATATTTAGCCCACAGCTGATATTATCACCAGTCACTGGACAAGCTCTTAGAATGAAAGCAGCCTGGACATTCAAAGCATGGATTATAAGAAATCTAGAAAAAAAAAAAAAGAAAGCTAGAACAGTAAGTAACATTTGATATCATTTAATCCTATCTCTCATTTTCTAGGAGAAGAAACATAGGACTTGTGAGATAAGGTTCTCAAAGTTGCCTAACTAACTGAAAATTTTGTGGGGACTAAAACTTGGCATTCTAACTCCAGGCTGGCATCTCCATGTCATGAGCGTATTCTGTAAATGACTCTAAAATACGGTAAGTGTTAAATTGTTCAGTAACAGTCCATCAAAATGTTAGGGCTATTGCAACTGTTTTTGAATGAAATACATGCACCATAGTTTGAGTTTTCAGGTACCACCTCCTATTAAAGTTTGTACCATTTGAAGCATGTATTTTAAAACTTTGAAGTAGAAATGACACTTCTTTATTGAAAAGAAAATGTCTGGAAAACATAAGTGAAAAAATCTGATATTTGTTGATACCTCAAAGAGTCTATATAAGTTACAGTAGTACATTTAGCTATTTTATGCATTTGGTTTCTTGCATAGTTTCCAAAATGTTCTAGAAGACAACAGTACTTTAAATGGAGTCAGCTGGAGTTTAAAAAATATTTTCAGAAAAACCACCATCTTTTTTGTGCTCTTGCATTCCAAGAGCTCTGATTGGTTAGTATTCACCTTAACTCTTAGGTCTTATCAAGAAAAAATTCAAAGCTACTGTTATATTGAATTTAATTGATCTATGAAAACCACAGAAAAGTTTTCTTTTTACTCCCTCTAATAATTTTTTTCTCCTTAGCCATAGGAGGTGACTCTCCGTGGAGCAGACCATCTGTGAGACTGGATCAGTAAGTGTGGTCACAACGGCCAGCTGCGGCTCTGTCTCAGTCGCGTGGCTCTTCCATGCAAAAACAGGCTGCTAGTCTCCTGGGAGAATGTTCTGAAGTGCTGGGCCCTGTGTCCATCTCCAAAAGATCACACTCGGTTCAGAAACGCTGAAAATGTCACAGCCACAGACTTACTCTTCTGCCTGGGACTAGGGAGGGGTGGGGGGTAGATAGTTCCTCTTTATTCCTTAATAATGTCCAGTATCTGCTCCCTAAATAAGTAAATCCCTATCCATAGACAAATCCTATGTGAACCCTGGACATCTCCATGGATACAGGTCATCTTGTAGATATTAATAACTAGTCAGGATGTAACCACCATTCCCGTTGTTAGGCAGTTTTTGAGCATCCTGTTACGTTCAGGGAGGGCATGCTGAGGAGGTAAGTCTCCAGCTACCTGATGCTACTACCTAATAATACCTTCCCTTTTAAGGAGCTTCATATTTTTTGAAGTACTTTCTTATGTACACATATATCCCTAAATCACAAAAACTGGTGCAGTGAGAGAGACGGAATTCTAAGATGGCCTCCAAGATTTCCGCCTGCTGGTGTACATACCCTGAACAATGCCCTCGCTGGAGTGTGGGCAGCACCTAGGAATGTGATGAGACAGTCACTTCATCTTCATCCTAGCAGTTAGGACTTCATCTTAACAGACGTAAGGCAGAGACTCTTCTGCAGGCCTTGACCACCACATAGCTGGGCTACAGAAGGCCCTGTGAATGGGACATGCGGTGAGGGCGGCCTCTGGAGCCCAGAGTGAGCCCCAGTGGGCAGCCAGCAAGAACACTAGAATCCCAGTCTTCAGTTTCAAGGAATGGCCCCCCAACAACCTGAAAAATGTGGCAGTGATTCTTTCCCTGAGTACCCAGGTAAAAACATCGTCTGTCTGATGCCTTGATTCCAGCCTCCTGAGACCCTGAGCACAGGCCCAGCCCAGGCCTCTGACCCACGGAACATGTGCAAGAATAAATGAGTGTTGTTTTAAGCCACTAAGTTTCTGGTAATTTGTTATGCAGCAATAGAAAACTAGACAAAAGTGAAAGCAGATAATGTGATAACTCTCACTGTTAAGGACTAAGACTGGTAATCTGGATCCTCATTTATACTCCAGCATTCTTCCCATAGTACTCTAACGCTCCACAGTAATAAGTAATACTGGTAGGTTTTCTTTACAGCTCTCCACTAACAAGATAGATGATTGAAAGCATAATATATTGTCTTCCTCTATACAGCCCAATGCAGAATACAGTGATTATTTTAATTTTTACATCAGTTCTGGAGTACAATGAAAACATATTAATCATATTAAATATTGAGTTGATGATATTTTCAAAGATTCTTGAATCAAATGTCAATCCTCATCACTAAGCAAACAATACAGTGAATACTCAAGACCAGGGAATGTGACAGGGAATTCTACCCACTTTTTGTATTGTTTCTTTGGTTTGTTATTTTTGAAAACCATTACAAAATTCTTATTTTGAGACAAGGCAAATCTAAGCCTTTGTGCACCATCATTGTTCCCCAAGCCTGGAAAACAAAAGAGAGTGGGAGGAAAAATTAAATGCACATTCAATTAAAAATTCCTTTAGGCCAAAGTGAAAAGAGGGCAACAGCCAGTTACTCACTTGGCCACATTTTGTGCAGATAATCTTGCCATTTGCTTGATAGTGTGCAAACTTCTTTATTAGTGCTTTGTTCTCTCTCACGAGGCAGAGCTCCCTAAAATTATCAAAGAGGAAGGAACATCCCTGAGAGTTTGCAAAGGACCGATATGCAGCCCAAAGGCACATGCTGGCAGCCCTGAAGTTCAGCCACATGCAGGCATCATGCCACAGCTCAGGCCCCTCCCCCTCTTGCCTCCCCGGGCCAGCAGACAGGTGTCCCCTTTCCACGCGCATGCCTCTTGGGGGGCATGCTGCCTTCTGCAGCTTCTTTCAAGTGTGTTGATTATTTTAACCAGGTTTAAGTTGTTCAGAAATTTGAGGATACACCAAACCAATGAGCCTTGGGCCAAAATGGCTTTGGGTCTTATACTTCTCCCTCCCTGCCTGAGTGCAATATATTTGAAAAACTGACATTTGAAATAGGAATATAATTTGTGGATTAATGGAGGGGAAGTTCTGAAAAATAATGAACCTCCTTTGTACTGTTTTGGAAGGACATTTATAATACAACCTGCTTCACCCTTTATAAAGAAACTTAAAATTGAGTCTTTCTGGTCTTACTTGAATTCTGCTGTCACGTGGCCCTGGCGCATCCTCTCAATTACGTGATACCCTCACTAGAGCAGGCGAGCACACTGCAGAGTTTGCAGAGGCGACTAATTAATGATGGCTTATCCCTGTACTGCTTTGCCCTACTTCTTTTGATTTTGATTTTCTTTTCCATTATACTTTGCATGTGTACTTCCAAAATCTGCATCAAGAAAAAATACTTAATTCATATTTCACTGAAGTAAGTCTCTTGGAATTTAGAGATCTTAGGTTGTTATGAAAATATACACTTGACCCATAGTCTAGAAGTAAAAAAAATGAGGCAATAGTCCTTAAAGGATTTAGTATATAATCTTCTGTAATCATGGATACGTGGGACTCTCGGGTGTTCATAAAACAACCTCTTCAATTTCAGAAAAGTTCTAATGTGAGAAAATCCTTAGCAACATTCAACAACAACAAAAAATCTCTCCCTCTAACCTCCCTTGCCCTTTAGGTTTAATTCTGTCTCATAAAATAAGTCTAAACCTTCTTCCATATGGAATGTCTTTAAAGAACTAAGCACTATGATTACTTACCCAGTCTTCTCTTATCCCTAATAAGCCCCCAGTTTCTTCCATCTTTCCTCCTGTCATAATTGCCAGGCTCTCCACTATCTTGGTCAATCTCTTCTTTGCATGTTTGTGGCAGAAACTACTAGTTTGCTACCCAGTGTCCATTCTTCCTAGAAACAGAACTATAATTTTATTCTGGGTGGAAATTTGCTAGCTAAATGACTACATTTCCAAGCTAGTGGCCAATGAGATATAAGAAGAGTTCAAGTGGGATTTCCAGAAAGGATCCTTGAGTATCAGGTAGCTGCCATGTGCACTTTTGGCCCCTTCCATCTTCTTCCTCCTTCCTGCCAAAAGTGAGAATGTGGCAGCTGAAATTCTAAAACTATCTTTGACCTCAGCAATGGAAGCCATGTATTAAAGGGCAGAGGAGAGAGGGGTTTTGACTTTCTCATGACATCATGGAGCTATGGTTTGAGTCTAGATTGCCCACATTCTTTACGTGCAAGCATAAGCCCCAATGCCCTGTCTTCCAGCTCTGTGACTAGCAGCGGACCTTAGTTCACAGCAGAAACTGTAGTTTGTGAGAGGTGTAAAACTTGAAATAGGGACTGGCCAGTTCTCTCACCTATGCAACTCCACAGTAGAAAAATATGTTTCCTAAACAATTTAACTCCAAACCGAACTTCTCATAGATGACAAATTCACATTAAACTGTGGAAAAAGCCATTCCTTTTCTTAAGACCAAAGGGAATTTTTCAGTAAAAGTGAGTCATCAGTGCCGACCAACAAAGCCAAGCGGCCCTCCCCTTTGGCTCTCCCCTCTGTGCTTTTGGCTTTTATTTAGCACAGAAAAGAGAACAAAACCTTGCAAGGAAACCTGCGGACTGTGGGATAGTTTAGTCGGACAAGTACAAAGACTAATTTCCTATATAAATTATAAATATAATAAATTGAAGTATTCTGTTTCCTGAAGGTTTAATTAGGTTGTTATTGCAATGTATTTATGGTTCAGCAAGCTGATTAAAAGATTTGTATGGGCAATTAAGAAACACCTAATGAATGCAACAAAAACAAATAAAAATAAAACCCAGGTCAGTGTACAGAAATGTAACCAGGACACTGGAAAGTAAAAGATTAGTTCTAAAATAGTAAGGAATATGAAATAATCAGAAGGGGAAAAGAAAGGAAAAGAAAAGAAAAGGAAAAAAATATCAGAGTAAATATACAAGGAAGCTCAACTATAATCAGTCTACATCCAATAAACTGAAATAATGCAGCAAAAGTTGGGTCAATGCCAAGGAAAATGTTAAAGATCTTCAACTTGCTCCTAGAAGTCTGATTTAAGAAGATTTTAATTATGCATAAACTCTGCACATGATCTCACTTTATGTGTCGACTCTCACCATTCATTAGTGGTTTCTTGAACACTGTGTTGAGGATTCTCAACTCAGAAGAAAGGAGTGCTGTGACCCTGCAGCAGTGTCTCCTGGGGGCACTGAACAGGGCAGTGGTAGAATGTACCCCCAGACCGTAGCCATCACTGCTTAGGGAAGTTTAAGCAACGCAGGTCTTTAGCCAAAGGAGACCTAAAAGTCCATTCTGGGGCTCCCAAAGGGATTGTGTCTTGTTCTAGAGATTATCTGGTAAAAATCTGACTCATAAAAGCCAAAGACTGTCCTACAGTTCACTCCAAAAAACTGGTGTTAAAACATCAATCTTTGAAAACACCCACTTGATTCATTTATCTAGGACATTAAATGTAAGGCAGTAACTCTCTAGTGGCATTATTTGACCACAGATATTTGATTTGACACTAAAAAATGTTTGGTTTGCCTTACGTTTAAAGGGGTTTTAAAATATAAGTTTGTGTAGAAACCTGGCCAGGAAACGGAGTTGGTTATAGCAAAGCACACCAATGTAAAGGCATCCCTTTCATGAAAGTCTATTTAGGGTAGAGCCAATTCCAATGTTAAGAAACTAACATTCACACCCATATGCAAGGGTGTGAATTTTCTTCTAAATGGATTGTTTGCTATTATAGTAGTTACAGTCTTTAATTCAGTGGTATGGGGGATTTCCTGGAATATTGTAGAAATGCATTCTTCCTTCACTGCCTTCCTCTCAGAACCCAAATAACCCTACTTTAGTGAACTGTGATGAGGCTGGATGACATGGTATGTATTTTCTTATTACTCAGATCTGGCCTCAGTGTTACCCCCCAATTTAGATGGGGCTGGGAAGTCTTCCCCAATCACTACATCTACAGTACCCATCTAGTGACGTGTTTCACATCACCCTATTCTAATTCTCCAGTATCTATCTCTATGCGATGTATTTCTTGCTTTGTTTATGTTCTATTATTTTGTTTCCTCAAATATCACCATTTACAAACTAGAATATAAGCTTCAGGCAGCAGGTGACTGTGTTGTCACCTTGCTCTCTGTTTCTAGAACGTTGCCTGGCACGTAGTAGGCATTTCATAATATTTCTGGAATGAGCAATTTGTGTCTATACAAACAGAGTGGATGAAACCAAAATTATGAAGCTGGTTTAAATGGGACAGTTACATTGGCCTTCCTGAATCAAGGGCAGGCTAAATTTATTTTATCAGACTTCATGGCTGGTTGCTCTGGAATGGCTGCCTGACAATCTCTGCTCACCACAGATCTTGATTCTTTGTGAATCTGGATGAAGCACAGCTCACCAAACTGGAGCTTCAAATTCAGTACAATTTCTGTCTGGAGACTTAGCCACAAAAATATCAATGGCAACCATGTGCAGCTATTTTAAAGTGAAAACCAACTTCAGAGAGGCCAAAAACAATACCTTATGAGCATACTCGTCTGGTTTCATATTTTGAACATGGTCTATGGCTTTATACGTCATTTTCTCTTGGAAATCATTAACCGTCTCAAGTTCAAAAGCTTCTGAGCCGCTGTGGCCTACCAGGACTTAGGTGCTCTCCTCTGCCCTGGCTCCAGCTCTGGCCTGAGAATACAAGGAAATCAGTGAACAAAGGGCTATGCCTTGCTGAGAACTCTCCCAGTTTGGGCCTGGAATGATATTACTATTCAGTGTCCCCTCAAATGAGTTATCTATTGTCTATAAAGTTGGTTATTATCTATTCTTTGCAAGTTAGCTACTGGAAATTCAAAATGGACTTTTATGCAGAAACAATGTTCTAGAATGAAGACAGTCCGGTCCCTTGACCTAGCCTCAAAATCTCAATTCCACAACACCATCCTGACCAGGTGTTTTGTCCCCCAGACCCCTCAAACTCTGGGAACTGTCAACCATGACTTGGACTGGGGAGGAAGGATGAGTGGGTGGAGCATCTCTGACCTTGACCCCAGGGCAGTTGGGAGTGCAACTCTGTTCCTGGCACCTCAGGGCACTGGAGGGCTTTTCCACATGAAAAATGCTCAACATGGTGATCAATTTCTGTATTCGTTTTTATAAAACGACATTTAGGTACATTTTGGGGGTGTTGCAGCCTGGCCCAGGAACCTAGCTACCAACTGTAGTATTATCCATGTGAAAAATGCATTCTAGGCAATAAACCACTGACTGACAAATCAACTCCTGAAATGCCATTAATTCCTAATTTAGTAGCAGTCTGGTTATCTTAGTCTTCCATGAGTTGCCATTTTAGGATGCGATTTAGAGCATTAAAAAGTAACTGGTTAATTTTAAAGAAAGAATATATTCTATCTATTAACCAGCACAGCTGAGAACATACACAACAGAAGGTAGCAGTTACATTGTAAACACAGAATGGGTAAAAGATAAAGTGAAATTGCATGAAAACCAGGACATCTCACTATTGTTTTCTGTTTTTGCATATGTAAGACCGCCCACATTTTGTTGTGGAAAATTTTCAAACAGAAAGAAAAACTGAAAGAGTAAGGAAGAAACATGCAAAAACAGTAGGGATCCCTGAGGTGTGGATGTGCTCCTTTATCAGATGTATCAGACATTCCTGGTCCACATACACTCCAGGAATAAAGGGCCTGTGTCATGTTCCTGAGAAGTCTCAGGACATAGAAACGGCAACCGCAGAAGAGTTGTTGTTTAAAAGCACAACAGGTATCTGGCTGTCATCTGAATTAAATAACAATATAAAAGACAGTCTCTTCTCTTTTTCTTACCGAGGTATAATTGGCATACCATTATATTGGTCTCAGGGGTGTAACACAATGATTTGATAGTTGTATGCATTGTGAAATGATTTGTCTTTTGGTAGGAAAACAGGTATATTTTTTAGAATTGTGCTGTTTTACTAAAAGAAAACAATTAAAGTAACACAAAACCAAAAGTTAACATATTAGAGGTATTTGAATGTACCTGGACCAGGGCTGTTTCATCTGTGATGAGATCGTAACGGCTAACGATATTACATTCTTTAATATCCAGACCTTCTTCAGCCACTGCGGTAGCAATAAGCAGATGTATTTTTCCTGTGTGAAATTTACTAATGACTTCTTTTTGTTCATTCTGTAGAAACATTTTAATAAATTAAATTTTGTGATGCTAAACACATTAAAATCTTCTAATTAGGAGAAGAAATAATAAATTGCAACTGGTCAGTGTAAATCAAAGGATTAGATCATACACGGATTCACTGCCATCTGCTTTTGGCATTGAACAAAGACATGATGGTGAGACAACATTTGATTTCCAATCTGGGATTACCACACAATAACAAAAATATTTCCATCCTCCAGTCTGGAGGTGGGAAGACCATCATTTATGCCAAGGAAATAAACTGATGGGCGGCTTGGGAGGCAGGGAGGGTGAGATGTTTGCAGTTAGGAAAAGGATAAGGCAATGAGAAACTAAAATGGGCTTGCATTTCACAACATTACCTTCAAAATCTTTGACATGCGGAGAATAAGATGCAGTGACACTTTTAAAGACTATTGAGTTTTGAGTCACAGAGAAAATATACCCTGCATACCATGTTCGGTCACTTTAAGACTTACGCAGGAAGAAATGTATATGGGATATTTCTGGAAGGACATGGAAGAAACTGAAAACACTGGCGGCCTCCAGGGAGGGAGGCAGTGGAAGGCTGGAGGACAGTGGTATGCCCTGTGCCTTACTCATCCAAAAGGGGTAAATATACTATCTGTTCAAAGGGGTGATATGAATCAAAGTGAAAGAATACATTATTAAAAACACACTTTTTAAAAATTGTATTCAAATGAAAAAAATCTGAATTTTGAAAGTTAATGTAAGTAAAGAAATTAAATATGCACTCTGGGCCCTGCATAGGAGGAACAGAGAAGCACAAACTAGCCAGACACAAGCAGTGTCGTTTTATTTTCATAATCACTGTCGTCAAAGCTGTTGGCCCAGTTGGCCTTTGGTGCACATTCATACTATCTTTTGCCTCGGTATGCAAAACAAAAACAAGCATGTGAGACCAACAGCATGCTCTCCCATCTCCTTCCCTTTCTTCTAGAGACACCATGTGACTTTATGTGACTCCTAACTGCTGGGGAATCCTGCAGAAAAGTGCCTCTCCAGTCTTCTTTAATAATTTCTCCCTCTTGCACTCATGTCCACTGATAAAAACTTACATGATTTTGGACTTTCGCAGAAGATGTCTGTGCCTTAATTGAAAGGAATAACTTTAATAATGAAAATTCAGACAGAGTCAGACCCTCTAATCACATCAAGTAGATGCCGACTCCCTCTCCCAAAGAGTAAGTCCAACTCAGTTTATTGTCAGTGAGCATGTGGCAAGTAAGGATTGGGAAATGTTCTATATTTTGACATGCAGCACCCAAGTTTTAAATGGATAAGGAGCAAAAAGTACCTTGAAAACACATTTTCCATTTGTACCCCATCTCTTTTCAAAGAGGAGCTGAGGCCACATACTATCAAAGTCACAAAACAAAAACTACTATAATAGAAACTTAAAAACAGGACCAAAAGTGAAATAGAATAGATGTACTACTTGTAAGGATTAACTCAGAGGCTGTGACACTGAACTTCTGTTTTGCCTATGAGCTTCCTGGGAGCTAAGGCAAAAAGGGAAACATGTTACTAGCTCTCATCACAAAGGAGGAAGTAAACTCTTTACCCAAGGAAAACAATGCTTTCTGTGGCATAAATTTTAGAGGTAACTAACAGGAGTACATGTAGAGAGTATATTAAGAGTTATAATGGGCAATTTCAAGAACTACTTTTTTTTTCAGTAAACAGGGAAACAGATTTAATTTTCTTCAAATGGTGATGAGCATAATAGAATTGAAATGTCCCCTTGTCCAGCAAGACACCAGATCAATATGGCTTCAGAACATTTTACTCTAACAAGCTGTCATTGCTTCACCTATGCTTATAATACCTACAAGTACCTTTTTTTCTCATTACCAAGTGATCTTCCTGTGCACAAAATTAGTATAATGAAATGAAAACAAAAGTCTTAAAAAGGAAAAGAAAATATCTCATAGTCTCAAAATCTCTAACACATAAAATGTCTTAAGTGTTCCAATTTCCCTTACACATCTCATCTATGCACACGTATTTTACAAAGTTCTAATGTCAGTGCACACCTTTTTGTGGGATTTGATTTTTCCACTTGATATTTCCACTTATCTGTTAACCATTTTCTCATGTTGTTAGCAAGCTTAAGTGTCCATCAATTTTTCCAAAGGAAACTCAATTTTGAAAGTTCCTCCAAGTGGGTGAAAAAAAATGACTCCCAGAACATGGCTTAGCCCATAGAATACTACAGATTAGATTGCTCTTGAACTCACATATACTTTTTTAAGAACAAGTGTTTTATTCTGTAAAATTATTTGTGGAATGGTGAGAGAATTGATGAAAAAAGACTACTGCTGCAACTCATTTGAGAAGAGGGATGACAGTGTAAGAAATTCCAAAGGCTGTTTCTACCTGTGTCGGGGGCTTGAACTCACTGCTGTGTCCAGCTCCAGTCACGTGCTGGGCCTTGACACCTACTTCAGCGAATGTGCTGAGTTCAGTGATCCACTGGGAAAGAGCATACACACTCTGTCGTGTTTTTGTGAAAATTATTCCTCAGGCTGATTCCTCAGTCCTTGCACTCTGTCCCAGGATAGTGCTTCTTAATTCGGTCAGCTTCACATTTTCATGTTCTGGGTTTGCTGCCCAGCTTTTTCAATGTTTTCTTATTATCTTTAAGAAAAAATTAGTTTAAGTTAGTAAAATACGTGAATGATTACACAAAATTTAATGAAAAATGAACATTAAAAAGATTTTATGTAATGATGTACCGACCTGTAGATCAATACAATTTATCTTGGGCTGTACCTAATGACCAGATTAGTTTAGTAAGTTAAGGTACTGCAGGCATCTTGATAATACAACCAGGTAGTCAAACGATTGATTGTAGTCATATAACTCATGGCTAATCTGATCACATCAATGAGAAACTGTCTCACTATGAGTGAGATTTCTTCTTCCAAACGAGATTTTCATCCGAGGGTCTTCTGAAGAGCTCTTGAGCAGCAGTGGGCTCAGGACAAGGACGTAAGTGCATGAAACTGCACAATAAATGTTACATTGACTCTTACCAAGAAATGAATTCATGAGAAAATCATCTGCCCCATCCAGTTTCAAAGCTTTCTTTTGGTCACCCTCCCCTTCATCGCCGTTGCCACCGCTGTCGCCACTCTTTTCCTTTTCGTCATTATAGAAAGTTTCAAGGTGACGATATGCATCAATCATTCAGATTGTACCATTGATTTGCAAGGTCCCATTGGGCTTCCTCAGATTCTCTGCACATGCGCGGTCTCTGTGGTTTCCTTCTTTGGCAGCTACGAAAGAATACATGTGCAGAGAAATAATGGCCGAACACACCCCCTGAAGTTGTGCTGTGGGCCTGGATGTGTTTATGATACTGATTCCAAATTGGGCTTCACCTTGTTCTTGAAAAGGGCACATTTAGGCTCAAAATGTGCCATGAGCTCTACAAGTGGCAAGCTTGCCAACCCATAGACTTGCTGCATGAGTTCTGTGTTGGCAGGAACACGCCCCTGATCATGCTGACTCAGAAATGCCATGAAAAACACATTACCAGAGTTTGCATTTGAAGATAGAAATGTTAATATTTACCTTAACAGTTTAAATATACAATAAGTGAAAAACAGAAGATAAAGAGAAAATGAGTGAATTGGTGCCTCTTTCCTTAGATTAGGGATTAGAACATGTTTATCCTTGTCCTATTCAGAACACAGAAATTCCATTTGAAAACACATTTGCTTTCATTTTGCTTGGGAATATGTGATATAGCACCTGAAATCTTGGCTAAACATGTGATAAACTAAGTGTTAGGTCAAAAACCAAATTACTTTTTTTTCTATTTGAATGCCACATTGTTCATAAGGTTGAGTTCCAAAATCTGGCATTGGACACACTTGGCAAAAACTTTGAATACTTGTCATTATTGCTATAATTTTATCTTTAAATTGATCCTAAAAGTAAATTATACTTTTATTTTACATGTTTATACTGTTAAAGGAATATTATCTTTGTTAAAATAATTCCATGTTATAATAAAATTGATTCAGAATCTTTGTCTAGACAAAGTAATTTTATCTCTGACCACCTCTTTCTACATTTATTTTTCATCAGATTCTCTTTTGCCTTAAGTCCCACGCATACCAACACCATGTACCCTTCTGGAATTTCCAATTTAAAGGTCTTTCTGAAGTAAAATTACTGCATGACATACACCGTGAGTGCTAATAATAATTTAAAAATATATATTAAAGTAATGCCCCCATTATGTAGAAAGCCTGCAGTCTAATTTAAGAACCATTCCTTTTCAAAGAACTGGCATCAGTATTATTTCTACCAAAATAAAATATTAAGAGGTAGAGTTTTGAAAAAGTCAGACACAGAAGAGGTCATACTATATGATTTCATTTATGTGAAGTTCAAAATCAGTCAAAAGCCATCTTTGTGTTAGAACTCTGGATAGTAGTTATCCTTGGAGGATAGAGACTGGCAAGGGAATTGAAGGTTTTCGGGGAGCCAGCAATGCTTTGTCTCTTGATCTGGGTTTTGCTTATACAGGTGTGTTCGGTTTATGAAAATTCAGTAATCTGTATACTTAGGAGTTTGTACTTTTTCTGTGCATGTGTTACACTTCAATAAAAAGTATACCACAGGTAAGTAACTTAAAAAATAAGATGGCAAATTCCTTTTAAAATGTATCCTGAGGATGTTGTGGGTTTTTATTTTTTAATGATTATGAGTAGACACATGCAAATAAAGAGAAACTGGTCAGTAAAACTGAATAATTAACAAGAAGTAAAGTATAACCAAGTCCATTCAAATGTGCCAGTTCAGCCGGAACAGGTAGTGCTCTTTTCCAAAATTGCCAAAAACACTGATCTATGGAGACTGGTCGCAAATGTGGGTTTGGTTCTACTGAATTCCAAATACAATATTATCTATTATGCCTATTTCATATCAGTTATTTCTAACTTCCTTATGAGGTAGTTTTCAATGATTGTACTTATTATTAATAACGTAATAGCTAAAATTTATCATGCTTTTTATATTTTACAAAAGAAAGTATTGACATAACAGGCTGGCCATAATGCCCAAAATGGCTTGGTTGGCTTTTATAATCAGCTAAAATATGTCTCACAAAAGCACCATTAAAGTAAATACTTCATTCTTTTACTATTTCAGTGTTTTCCTAAGGAAGAAAATATACAAATTAGGTAGAATTCTCATTGTCATTGCTAACTGCAATCTGGAAACCACAAAATGGCTCTGTGAAATGTCAGAAAACTAACCCTGGAAATAATTCATCAAAAAAGAAAGAGAATAAAATGAACTATGGTAATCCCCCTAGTTTAGCTATACAACCCTCCCTATCCTCACCCTTCATGGCTCATATGTCGTCAACCAACTACTGAGTTTTCCTCATTTAAACTAGAAAACAAAAATGATGAGAGAATTCACAGCAGTGTCATATTGCCTAATACCAATGAAAAAAAACACTATAACTTCTTTTGTTAAAATTTTTAAATAATATTTTTCAGATGGTCAGTATAAAATCATCTTTGCATCTCTTAGTTGAGTATGACATCACCGATCAAGGAAATGTAGACTTTTAAGCATTCACTTCTCTGGTGTCATCTGAGATCACAAACTTTTTGCATGGCTCCTTTATTTGGTCTTTGAGTTGCTCAATATTTTCTTTCATAGTTTTAATGGTAAATGCATCAAGATTAGCACATATCTGAAAAAGAGACATTTTTCAATATTCAAATAATTACTCTTCCCTTTCTATTAATTCAATGTAGAATTCTTTTTCATGTAAGAGATAGGTAGCATGGCTTGCTAAACATACCATACCCTTTCAGTATTGCTTTACTTGGATCTGATTACCTGATAACATTTATCCTGAGAGAATAAAAAGGGGCTTCTAGATTATGCTTACTGATAATTCCAGAAAAGAAGTACACTTATTTTCATTTCTTAAGTTCCATTTCCAGATGGGAAAACTGACATGGAAAGAATAAAGCAAGTTGCAGAGATAGCCAATAATGGTTCAAAGATAACCTTACTGCATGAGGCATTATAAAGGTAGATTTGACATTCATGGATTCTATTTCCACCCCCTTCTACACTCAAGGAGGACATTGTAAAGCTGGAAGCAGCAGAAGCCCATGTATCTGGATCTACATTAGTGTTAGTCTTTAATCCCAGTAATAGATTATATCTTGGAATCATTAATTGTGCCTCTGTCTACACTACATGATTTTTACTGAATTCAACTTCAAGTAAGGGACTCAGAACACAAGTCCAATTGCTTTGGTATCAACATACTTCTTGGGTTACTCTGAATTCATTTACCCCTTGAGAACAATAACAGAGCTTTATGTGGTATTGCCATTTGGGGGCGGCTGACAGGTAGTACATCTTTAATTGAAGATTCCCCTATCTCCATTTTCCCATCTAATTAATTACCCAGATTCTGAGAGTTACACAAAAGAGGCACAGAAGAAAAGATGCAATTTTGAAACTCATGGAGTATGTATGAAAATTAGAACCTTTCATTGTTTAAGCATATTTCTATACCAAACAGATAAGTTTAACAAAATGAGCAGACATTTAGAAGAGGGTATTTTACTTGTCTCATTTTTTTGTAAATATCTGCTCTCAATCATTTTTAGTATTGTTTCATGCCATAGTTATTTATTAAGGCCTATGAGTTTTGTAGAAGATTGAGGATATTTAATTGAACTAAAGCTTACAGATTTCAGTTAATCAGTGATTGTGGAATACCTTCCGTCCTGGGTTCCATGGTACTTGGGCCTAACCTTAAAAAGCCCAAGAAGCCCTGGCATGTTCTTTAGCTTTGGTTTTTTTAAAAACATACTTTTAAAATGTGTTCTTTGGCTTGGGCTTGCTTTGTGGCCCCTCCCGCACCTGGTGACGCTGTTAAGCCCGGTATCTGAGGGAGAGGAATCACTGGTTTGTTTTCTTCCTTGAGTCTATTGTTTTTCAACTTCTGTTTCAAATAACATCTCATGACATTGTTATAGACGTCTTCCTTCTTGGTGTGGTGGCATTCATCAATGATAATAAGGGAAAAGTTTTAAAAGAAAATTCAAATGGTTCATTTGTTTTTACCCACAAGGTAAGAGGAAAAAAAGGACCTTTAAGCTCATAAACTGAGCCACCATGGGGATGTCTTTTCTTGGGAAGAATACTGGCACAGGCCTCTTTCAGTCATTAAGAGGGAAATGTAACTATGCGAGTCACCTGTATTTACACAAGTTCATGTACATTAATAATGAAACCAGCCTTGTAAAATATTATCCTGGCTTACAAGGTAGTTTCAGAAAGTTTACAGAGCTAAGAAGTGTTACGGGAAAGAATTGAAACCCTGCCTTATTCCCCAAAACTCTCCAGATTACAGTTTTTTTCTTTGATAAAATATTTAATATTAAGTTGTTGAATTATATTTTTATTACACCAATGAAAACCACATGTTTAAAGAGGGATAATTTGGCCATGTTTTAGCATTGTATTTTGTTATTATGGTTATTTATGCTTCTTTTCCTTCCTGTCTCCTACCTTTTCTTCTCATCTCCCACAAAATAGAAAGGATTCTGTTTTTATTGTATAGAGAAAAGGCAGATCTAACAGGATGCATAAGCATATAAAAATAACTTGTTAGTAGCTAGAAATAAGAAGCAAAAATCCAGTGAGTGTCTGATTCAATAGTGTTTTCTTATACAAAATAAAGTGACTTAATAAAAACTTATCAAATCTTTTTTCTGTTTCCCAAGGAAGTACAAGATTTTAATGAAACCATATGCAATGAAAGATGACCTAAACCAAAATTAATCTCAATCAATTTTCAAAAATTATTTAACTAATACAGCCTCTGCTACTATCACTAATATTGCTACTAATTCTTATTTTTTCAGAAATAAACACTTCAACCAACCTGAAAACTGGACACCAGTATCTTCTCCATTTTCTGGGTTTAAAAGTGAGTTTTTGAGGATTTGAGCTGTACTGATAATAACATCACAGGACTTGACAACTTCTGGAAATGATATTTTCAGTTGGGTATCAACGCTTAATCCTGTAACTTGATACCATTTTTTCAAAAATGGTTTGAACTCTTTGCGGAAGAGCTGTTTAACTAATGGTACTTAAAAATGCTGAAATTAAAAAGAGACAAAGGGAGCATAAGCAAAGCCGAAGGAGTACTGGTAAAACGCCTACCGTGTGCCGAGCACTATCAGAGGTATTTACGTTATCAGCTAATTAGGTCTAACAACCTACCCGTCATTACATTCATTCATCTGTCAGTTAGCATCCACTGATGCCTATTAGGTGTAGACATTGCATCTGCGACACTAACATGTTTAAGATACAGTTGACAATTTTGAGGAATTCAGTCTACCTGAGCCCACAGACTAAGACTAAATAAAATAAAACAAATGATGACAGCACAATATATTAATTCTCCCACAGAAACGCATACAAAGTGATAACAAAGAGGAAGAAGCGCCTGACTGCTCAACGGAAGAGTTCAGAAGGAATTGTGATTTCCTAAGCCATGGGTCCGGGGACAGAGAAGTTAAAACTAAGGCTGGATAGGAAATAGATTTTGAATTCGTAGAGCAGGGCCAGGTTATGCACAGTTTTCTAAATTTACTGTAACAGTTCACAGGACACTCGTGAGTTGTGTCGTCGAGCTGATTTATTACTGTTTCTCTTGGGGTCAGGCCAGAGGCAACATGCTTCAAGGATTGGAGGGAGCAGAGAACCAAAAGTGAGGAGGTAATAAGGCATTGCCCAGGGGAGTGGAGGAGAGGTGCTGCTGGGACAGCTTTGGTGACTGGGAAAATAGCAAACAGGCTTGGCAAAAGAGGCGGAAATTCTTCCAGACAACTGGCACTGCCGAGTGAGAACGTGCTTGTGCTGAGATGAAAACTCGACTGGCAAGTCAGAGTATCTTCATATTTTGTATCAGGTCAAATGCAAATCTTTGTGAAGACCCTGACCTGTAAGACCATCGCTTGGCGATGCACTCAGCGATACCATGAAGTCCAGAACAGAGAGGATACCTGCCTCACCAGCAAAGGCTCTCCTGTGCAGGCAAGCCACTGGGAGATGGCCATGCTCAAACACGTCATTACTGGGGAAGAGTCGACCCTGGGCCTGGTCTTCTGTCTGAGAGGTGGCTGTTAATTTTTTAGCCTGTGTTCGCAGTGCCCATTAATGCCATGAGTCCACACTATACCCTTTTGCCCCAGTTGAAGTTTCAAAATTACCAGTTTCAGTAACAGGTGAACCTATTCAAAATGTTAAATTTTATTGCATGGTACCAAAAAAGACTCCTTTTCAGCTGGCTACTATATGTCATAGTATCTGCTGAAGCTATGTGAGTTGACACCTCAATGTTAAACAGTACCAGTCATTCACAATACCTCCTGGATTTGGGGAAAGGAATAACCAGGACATGTTGAAGGTAATATCCCACGAAAATTTATACAGTGGAAGCCTAGAGGTGAACAATGTGGCAAAGAGACAGTTGGCAAAAAGAGTTTCAAGAGCAATTATCAAAGAATATGCATTTTATTTCTCATGATGTAATTACCCAATAATGTGATCAGTGGTTACCTTTCCATTGGTCTGCAAGGTATGTGCTATTCATCTTTTTATTTGAGTTGAGCCCCACTTATGTGAAAAAGGAGGGTTGGCTAAGGAGAACAGTGTATGAAGAATACTGCTTTGTGCCATTATTTAATAAAAATAATGTCATTTTCTAAGAGCAAATGTGGAGGTGGGGAGGGTACGATGGAATCCATGAATCCCAGGCAAGCAAAGTGGACCTAAAATCAATAAACAAGTTTGGCAAGTGAAGGAAAATAACACAGGGCAAAGAATAAGAAGAGAAACTTTCAGTTAGTGTTGCATTTTTATCAAAGTAAAGTCTCTGGTCTACCTAGCACAAATCACTTGAGAGACCTGGAAAATGGAGACTCAGGAACTATTAAATCCAGGGACCACCTCTGGGCCAGAGGCTTGGCCCCTATGCTTTTATGAAACTTCTTATTTGAGATTGTCTTTGAAATGTGAGAACCACAACTCTTTCTTCTCTTCCACAAAGTCATTTTGGACATATTTTCTCTAGAACTATTATTTTCATTCTGTTTACACAAGACAGGATATAATCTAAGGGTGAAGTCAGAAAGATAGTAAGAAGGGAAAGAAAATTAAATTTATTGGAAAGAGATTACATGACCCAGAGGGAAAAGTCAGCTCTGAAAATAGCTACTCCAGCTACTTGCTTATTATATGACCTTGGACAAGTTATTGAACCATCTCAATCATCTCAATTTCTACCTTAATGTTAACCTATGGTAGGCTAGTTGTAAAAAATTATATGAAATAGAGGCTGACATCTTCAATACTTAGAAAACCTCCCTGGTATTTTATGTATCTTTTTATTCTATCAGTAGAGTATAGTGGAAAAAGATCATTTGACTTCAGAAAATAAGGGTTCAAGTCCCGGCTCTGCTGCTTAGTGGCTAGATGATCTCTGATGGGCCAATTAAAAGTCATCCAGCCTCAGTTTTCTGATGGGTAAAATGGGGATAATTATAGTTACTTCATTGAGTAGCTGTGTGGACCTAATGAGGTACAATAAGAATAATTAATATTACATTGAACTTTACATATTAATACACATAAAAACACAGTATTATTAAACACATTTAGCTTATTTCTTAGACTGTAGATTCCTGAGGAAAAGATCTGCATTTTATTTGTCTTTACATACCCTCATGCTGTTGCATGATTTAAGAATCTCCATGCCATGGAGAAACATCACAACATGGGGTTCTGGCCACAGGGGTGAGTCAAGAGCCTCCAAACAAGCAACATCTTCTGGTCTATAGAACAAAAAGAAGTTGTCACAGGGGGTAGCGGGCCCTGGAAATCCTGATTCTCACTCTGGGCGGCGTTGACTTCCTACTGAAGGACACAGAGAAAGCCAGATGCAAGTGTGACATGGCTAATTGGGAGGTGTGGGGTCCTCTTGGAGCCTTTTCCTGAGATGTGACACAGTGCCTGCCAAGACTAATCACACCCAACTGCTACCCACTTCTGCTGAATCATATGGGGCTGCCTTACAGCATCTGAAGGAACCTGGGATTTCTCTCTCGTGATGTTGAAACCCTAGATAGGAAATAGAAAGTCTGGGAACACAGGTGGTGTTTTCATTTCTCCCTGCATTTGAAGGCGATAACTTCGGAAAGGATGGAGGAAGGGAGATGAAACTAAACGGTGTCAGGGCACAGGATTTCTTGTTTCTAGATCAAGGGCTATAATACCTTGCCATTGGGCTGAATACAAAATGTGTTATATTGACTTACAGTCTAAGTCGGGCCAGAGATTTCCTGACTCAATAGAAAAGAATTAAAGCTGACTTACTTTAAAATTTAAAGAAATGGGATAATAAAGTAAACAGTTATGACATAGATGGAAGAACTAGCAGAGGGATTTCTAGTAATTCTTAGGGAAAAACAACAGGAAAACAGATCAGAAATTAATTTACATCCTTAAATGTCTATAAAACAAAGCAGAATAACTAATGAGGATAATTTAACATTCAAACATGGCTTCAAATGTGGATTCATAAGAATCATCCATTTCTGACTGGGTGAAAGATTGTGACTAGAATACAGCACTGAGAGGAGAAGGAATTACAGAATGGAAGGTCCATCAGATGCCCGCAAAAACATGGGCCCTGAAACGATCAATTAACATGAGTGATACTAAGAAGTAAACATAAGTTTTGGATTTAGGCTCAAAAATTAATGGCACAAAAATAACTTAAATGAGATCTAGTTTAACAGATATTCAGATGAATGAAAAGGAACTGAGGGTTTTAGTTTAGGGCAACTCCCAGTGAATCTGTGTTTGCCAGCCTGGTGACACAGGCAAGTCCAGTCATGGGCTAAGGATCACATCTCATTTCTCCGACATTCTGCACTGATCAAACCATATCTATGATATGTTGTCAAGCTCCACACACAGTGTATTTTAGAAGGTCCTAAATAAATGTCTCAAAAAGTATGAACACTCACGATGCTGAAAAGTCTAGAAACCTTGTTATATGAAAAACAGTTCAAGGAACTGGGAATATGTTTCCCAGACAACAAAAAGAAAAATAACTTAGGAGCCACATGAGGCTGCCTTCTTTATGTGAAGGGCTCTTATAAGGCAGGAGATTTAAGACTTAATCTGCATAATCACAAAGGAAAGAACTCTAACCAATGAGTGTAGATTCCAGAGAAAAAGATTTTTGTTAGGATTTTCCAACAGTTTTCAGTTGTTCAGAACATGGCTTGAGTTGTCTTGTTAGAAGGGGGTCCTCCTTGATATTGGAAGTTACTCAGTGGAGTGAGAGGACTATCCTGCAATGGTTTAAAGCTTGACCTTGAAGTCCTCTTTTAACTCTGTTAGTCCAAGTCCATGATCCTGTGAGCGGATAAGAGAAGTAAAGGAAGCAGATGAAACAAAAACAACTCCTAGGTTTTCAGGCGACATGCTTTGGAAGAGGTGGTACAGCAAACAGAAATACTGTTAAGTAGGGAGTGAGAATCTTTTTGGAGGGTAGAGATTGAGGCTGAGTTTGAGGAAATTGCAAAACATTTGGTATCAAGAACATCAGCTTAAGTAGCTTCAAATCACATAACTTTGTTCTTTTCTCTGGACCTGGCACTTAGGATCCTGTTCTCTGGTTAAGGAATTCCATTTAATTAGTTAAAAAGGTGAAGAGGAAGGAGTGGTAGAAATAATTAAAATGTATTGGGTCACACTAGGCTTATGACAGATTATCTAACTTAAAAACTTCAGGGCAATTGTATAGCGTAACATTCTTTTGTTCATTTTATAAATGACGGAACTAAAATGACAGAACCAGCAATTTGTCCAAGGTCAGACTATTGCCAGGTAGAAAGAGTATTCAAAACTAGATTTCTTTTATTCCAAAAATAATACCCTCAATAATGGGAATATATGAACGGCTATGAACAATTAAATTCTAATGTATCACCATTATCACAAAGAAATAAAACTATTCTAATAATAGGCACATAAGTATAAAGGCGAACTCAGTCTTTAGACTTAGTAGATACATACAAAATGCATTTGGAACTATATGATGGAAATTATTCAGATCATGGATTCTGAGAATGTTTCTTTAGTACTGAAAAGCAAGTTGCAACTAAAACTTTTAGCATAATGGAAATCCAAAAAGTATAGGAAAGTTCTATAGTCTATTACTATATTTTCTACAAAGGAAAAGATGAGAATCTAGTTACTATAAGTAATGGAAAAAAGATTCTTTCTGGTCATGGAAAAGTATACTCAATTTTACTCCATAAAAGTAAAGATTGTATCTCTAATTTATAAGTGAATAAACTCATTTATACAAATAAAGCTCAAATAACTAGATTTTGTTTTACAGCAAAAGAGAATTATACCTGCTTATGAAGACTGGTCTTCAAATACTCCAAAATATGAACTAACAAAGGAAACCTCAGTTGTATTTAATGTAACATGTATATCTATATATTTCTATGATATATATTATATACATTCTGATATGATATTTGAAAGTTAATTATTTTTACATTTAACTTGCCAAAGATCAGCCAAATATTCATTTAATTTTCTCTTTATCTTCAAATTGAATTATATATTTTGGATAAAGACTTGTCAGCTTTGATTAAGGGTCAACAGTTAGCCTCTGAGAGACAGTATTTGATCATAGATTCCAGTGATACTTTGAGGCCATTCATGTCACATACAATGAAAACTTAAATTTGTAGCAGTTAATCTTAAAGAGTACCTGGATAAATATACATCGATTACAGCTATTTGATTTAATACTCTGGTTTCATGGAAAATTTGCTTTAAAGGCTAATAACAGATATTACACATAACTGGAGAAATAAAATAAACTAAATTACTTATTTTAATATTCCTCCTGATTAAGCTACATCTGGGTGACCCATTGCTACATATGTCACTATACCAATGTTTCAGAATAATAAAATAGAAAAAACAGATAATTTTATACGATGTGCGATTAGAACACCTTGTTGACCAGGACCATGACGTGCCCAGGCTCAGACGCTGCTTCCTCTCGTCCAAGTGATCCTTGGCCACGTAGCCGCTCTGGTTTTCCTGCTCCCTGTAGGGAGGAGGCACATGATGGTGTTTTTCTCCTCCAAGGCTGGTTGGGCCGCTTCCATTTGGTAAGGCCCGAGAGGCAGTTCTGGCTCAGGAGATGACCTTCCTGGCATATTCTCTTCACCTCAAGGAAGTTATAAGAAGGAAAAATAAGGGAATGGGAAACAACATAACTAAGGCTGGGAAGCCATCTAACGCTGAACATAGGCCTCTTGTGCTTTAAATTCCGTGTCATGTGTGGTCCAAACCAACCATTTTCTGTTTTCTCACCAAATGGATGTCAGCTCTCTGCTTGCATTAGCAGGAAATAAGCCAGGTGCTGTTTCATGGAAGCGTTCTGGGGTTGTGGGGGTGCAGAGGGAGTGAAGGAACAGGATGCACAACTTGGGGGGCAACATGGGGCAGTCTTTTCAGAGTGGGCAAACCAAGGGGAAATGACCGAACAGTCAGTGGTGAAGAATTGGCAGTAATGGTGCTGAACGCATCAGACTCTCTATTTCTTTGTTGAGCCACTTTATTCTACTTCTTCCTCTTAGTCCTTCCACCTACAAATCAACAGGAATTGGGAAAGTGGGAGTCAGTCCCCCTCATTCTGTATCCTCCTTTTTTTATTGCAATGAAGATATTATAGCTGATGCTATTTCCCTTCATTTGAAAAAGTGACAATCTAATATCCAAGAGCATAAATCTCTATCCACCTATCTCAAATATCTAAAAATAACCCCTAAAAATCCCATTTTTGCCATTTGAGGCAAACAGATTAAATAGAAATCATATTTAGGGAGAAGGGGAAACACTCGTCCCATTCTAGCCTTTAAATGATTGGTTTTCATTGACAGATGAAGACAATTTTGTTGGCTGAACCTGAATTGTGCCTATTTTGCCACTTAGTTTTGAACTGTAATCTTTATGATGTCCTTACATGGATGTTGCCATGTATTCACATTTTCCTAAAACTCAAAGCACAATATATTAAAATATTTCCAGTTAACCTAGTTTTCTAAATTTAAAATACTGATAAAGTAAATACTCAGATATATTAATTTTATGAACATTAGAATCAAATCATTATAATATATCTTGGTTTAAATATATTTTGTTTAGAGGTGGCCATATTTATCTATATTAGCCAGGAGGAAAAGATCTAAAAATGTATAACTTATTATGTGGAATGCACTAAAATAAATATCAATTCAATTTAAAAGCCCATCCTATGCTTTATGTAATCATAAAAAATGAAATGACAGCACTTATCACTATTTCATTACACATGAAGCAAGTGTTCTTTCTCTTATCAATGACTGTAATAAAACTAAACTAACATAATTCCATTAACTTCAAAAAAGTTGCTGACGTTTCCATTTCAGCCACTGGATGCTTCTATTTAACTGCGTTTTTAACTTGTTGTGATAGGACTATCTGAACAGGTAGGAAAATTCACACCAAATACCACTTAGTAAGAGTTGCCTCCTGACTTGACAGGAAATTTGCCTTCTGTCTGGATGAGTAAGTACAGGCACAATACATTTAAGGGATCATTGGATCATCTGCTGATTCACTTGATATGATTTTCAGGAAAAACTCATTCAAGATTACCAGCACTCAAAAGTACACACTTACAAGTTTTCTTTTTATACTTGTTTTGAACTCTATAACAATTACAATCATTTATCTTCTATTATATTCATGCAAGGTTCAAATTTGTTTAAGAATATTGTAACTTCTCTGCTAAGTGGATTTTTTAGGTGATCAAAATCCTAATATTCCACTAATATTACAAGCATTTGTCACCTAACCTTTCCAAAGGAGCCAGCATATTTGCAAAGGGATAAGTATTTTCATTTGAAAATCCAGCAATTTCCTTTTGCTAAACTGCTATTTGATCTATTTGTTAAAAGACATTAACAAATTCTCTTTGTTTAATTTCACTCTAGGAACATTTTTGCACAGATTTTAATCAAATAATAAAGTTCTGCTTATAGTAATTGCATGCACTTTTTAAAAAGAATCATTTTCCCACTTTGTATTTCATGCTTGCTACTGTATCCTTGGGTAACACAATATAAAGAGAAATTTTCTAAGTGTCTTTACTAGGAATTTAAAACTAAGTCAAATGAGTAAAACATCAATGCCACTTATGCATATTAGATATTTATTGTGCTAATAAACTTAAAATGAGTTAACAAGTTGAAAGGGCTATTGTGTTCAAAACTTAATTCTAGAACTAAAGTTATGATTTTTACTGCTGCTTAACTAACCATGTGCCACTAACTCATTCTGCAGTAAATACTTATGGGGCACCTATTATATGCCATGCACTCCCAAGAATACACCCCTTATCCTCAAGGACTTCAGAGTCTAAGGTACTGTACTGCTGTTACTAAAATTATCTAGATATTAGATAGATAGTTCAATAGGGTTCCTTATTTTCCTGTCAAGTCTAGGAAACCTGATGGGTAGCCCCAAGTTTAAAAGACAAGCACAGAGTGAATATGGAAAAAAAAATTAAGAGTTGGATTCATTGTGAGAATAGCATCCAAAGAAAAAGAACTGGGTGAGTGCTAAATATTCAGCCTGATTCTTGCCTTATCACATCCTCTGACACAGGGATGGGAGAATTTATCCACATAGCAATGAAAAGAGAATTTTCTCTTCTGTGTACCAGAAGGAGAGAACTGGGCTGGTGTCAATGAGCCAGGAGCCAACTTCCCTTATAAAAGAAATGTTTGGGTTTTTGTTTGTTTGTTGTGTCTTTTTAGCTCTCTTAGAAAAGCAAAATCAATGAAATGCAATAATGAAAACGTTATTTAAAATATGCACAGGCTTTGAACAATATTGTAACCTTCCTCTACAACAAATATTGATTAAAGACCTTAAAATTATACTCTTCCATATAAATGGTCAAAAATGAAATCAAATAGGGCTTAAATAATAACATTCTATTGGAACTACACCATGTGGCAAATTTCATTCTCACATTGATTTTGACAGCTGAGTTATTCTTGGAGAGAAAAGGTCTGTCACTGCATGTGTTTGGAATCGACAAAGTATTCTTTTACCTATAGTCTGTAACCACAGAAAAATACGCCATTCCAGCTGGGCAAATATTAATAGGTATTACCTCGAAATAGTAAGGAAACACTTTCTACATATCAGGCCAAGATGTATTGCCAAAAATATGGCCACTTTGTGCAGTATATCCCTCTGAAAATGAGAGACAGAAAAACAAAAAGCCTTCCGTACTGTAATTAGAATATTTAAACTGTGAGAGAACCACTAATTATGTTTTGCCACAGCATAATACTTCCACAAAGGAACATAATGAATGCTATGGCTTTGGGTCATGTCCGTGATCCTTATGGCCCATTATGTAATTTTTGGAGGTGGACAAAGGACATGTGGAATAAGGTCCCTTTGATGTCAACCTCAAACTCTGTAATCTCAAACACTGTAATGCTTTTTTCAATTCAATATGTTTAACAACTTACAATTTATATAAGCCCCCTTTTAATTGATTGCTATTTCATCTATATCATGCACCTGAGGGAAAGGAATTTCATAATTTTAGAATTTTAGAATTTCAGTACCCACTGTGCAAAGTAATTCTTGGTTTCTAAGCACTGACCCCATAGAGAACATCAATGGGTGCCCTTTGAAAATGTGTTTGTCTTTAAATGCATTTGCCTTTGAAAGTGTATTTGCTTTTAAAAAGTAGGTTGTGAAAAGACTTATCGTCTTTCATGCCACATTGAGAACTGAAAATCAGTTAAGTAGCTACATTTGCTAACAGCTCTAAATAGACAAAACGCCCTACACATTAAAGGATACCCATTAAATGTTTGTTGAATGAATGAATATTGTTGAAAAGCCCTTACTTAGACAAACAAAAATCATGATGAGGTCTAGAAGTTTAAAACAACTCTAAAGATGTTAAATATTAGCTAGAGTGTATTCTGAGTGTTAGGCTCAATATCATTTAATAGAAATGCTAACTATTAAATTTAACAATTGTATAACAAGCATAGAAAAAACAAATACAATCCACAGAAATTGTAAGCACAGGGTAAGAACTTAATAAACACTAACAGAATTGAACAGAAGGTGAATTAACCTATTAAAAGCTTGGAAAGTTTTTAGGGCAGATGACCATCTTTATGTAAATTATTCTGCCCCTTTAGATGTACTGTAAATCTAAATTTTTATAATTACCTAACAGTGCAGGATAAATTGAAGTGCACAATATTTTCTAAGTGTTTCTTAGAACTTAATAACAGGAGAAATGAGGAATAAAGTAATTTGTGTGCTTGTGTTTTTTAATTTGGCAACTTTTTACCGATCCTGAGCTGACCACACTGCAAAGCATTTTTTTGTTTGTAATTTATCCATTTTAATTCTGAAGTATTTCAAACATACGGACAAATACAGCAAGGTATATGATAGATATCCAAGGACTCATCACCCATTCCTAAAAGATGTTAACAGTTTAGCTCAGACGTGATCATGGAAATGCACCAAGAAGAGAAGGAAGCGATTAGAAATCAGACCGACAGAAGTTCAGAAATCTGAGAGTGGGAAGTATTGCTGAAGTGTGGAATTGAGAAGAGGCACTCTCATTTGTTAGTGGTCAGATAGTCAACTAATAGGGAAAGCAATTTGGGAAACACCTAATAAAGTTGTTACTAAATGACAAAAATATTTTCAGACTCTACTTGTATGCAAAAGATATTTATACAAATGGAACTATTTATTATATGGGTAATTTCTAGCTCTTTCTTTTAAGAGGGACTCTTGTTATCTGCAGTTATCTACAGTCACACTCATTGATAGTATAATTTTTATTTGAACTGTATTTTAATTAAAAAAAAGTAGGGAATACACATACCAAGTTGAATACATAATTTGAATGCAGTCAAACTAATTGAAAAAGATAGCATAAATAAAACAGATAACATGATTCTATGGAACGTGGCATATGCCAGACCAAAAAGACAAATATTGGATCAAAACGAGAGAGCTTGATTCTAAGACTTTTGTAAGTTGTACTTTTAAAGAAAGTGAATGGCAAAGTTCCAAAACTACTTCAACTGTAGAAAAGAATTGCTTTAATTGCATAAATACATTAGGGAGGGTATGAACAGCCCCCACGTTTTCCACTATATGGCGTCTTACTTCACACTTTTTAAGGTTTACACAACAGTCAGGCAGTACCTGAATCACTTCCCGCGGTGCCTGAATCACTGCCCATGTTGCTGTTATGTCCAAGACTTTCATCTAAGCAGCTGACACTTCCTTCTGCCAAACTTGTGTCTGATTCTGCAAAGGAAAACATTTTAAAATATTTTAAAAATATTTCTGAGAATAAACGTATTTTAACTGCACACCTCTACAGTACACAGCACATACATACAGTTCAATGCAAGTGGAGAAGGTACACCCAGACAGTTAGGAATAAAAGGTAAAAGTTTCTGGCAAGCGACCTTCAAAACTCCACTATGGATGAGCAGCTGCCACGGAGGGAATCAAAAACATATACCTACTTAAAGTACCACTGTCCAGTGTGAGAGCTAATGAAAATTGTAAGGGTTTATCACTTTTGTCATTCCTCTACATATAAATTGTGTCTGAAAAATGACCTAGGTTTGCTAATGTCATGTAAAGAAAAAGTATCCTACAGAAACCACTGAGTTATCTTCATGTAAAGTGGCAGGGAATTAATAAAGTATAAAAAAATTTAATAAAGCACATGGTTTGGTCATTTATGAAAATAACAGTTCAGTGATAAACATAATTTTGAAATCTCAAAAAGAATATTATCAAAGCCTAGCATTGCAGTTGTACCAGAAGCTTATGTGAGGTTGGAAATGAACTTTGTTTCTTTATTGTAAGTAAACTAAGCTTCCATCAAGGAGTCACAGGGAAGGTAAGATGCCAGGGTATATCCTTTGCTTGTTAATCCCAATTTTCTGTTTGCAGTACTAAGTATCAGTGCCTTCTGCGAGCCTTCTTCCCCTCAGGAGAACACTTCACTCCTTACCGTGCATCTCCAAGGATTCGTGCAACCCACCCTCAAGGATCCAAACTGCTGCTAAACTGGTAAAAATAAATGAAACGACGTTACAAACGTTGGCTTCGGAACCAGAAGGACCTGTGATAGTTGCTATTGCTGTTGCTCTGAGTGTAACTTCCCCTTATTTAAAACGGGGGTAGTTCAATTCACCTCACAGAAACTAGCAATCATTAAGAAATATTAGGTACAATAAGCTCTTAGCATTGCAGATTAATTGGAAAGTGAAATAAAAATCAAGTACTGGCATATTATCCAGGCAAGAGTTTCATTTAATAATGTCCTTACAATCAATAACATTTCATAACATTTGCTGCATGATTGCTATGGCATGCTAAAGTTTCCAAATGTACTAATAAGTTATGTTAAAGTAGCCTTTAGCTAAAGTGAGCATCACACATTTAGGGCTGAAAAATAGAAATGGGTGAAAATCATACATGGTATGTTATCAATAAGAGTCTGGAAAAAAGACAATATACAACTCAAAACTTCAAGCATCTTGTTTTTGTTTAACCCATTACATTTTTTTAAGTGTACTGAGGGTTAATTTACATACTGTAAAAATCATCTTTTTAGGTATATAGGTTGACAAATATATGCAGTTTCATAACCACCCTCACAATCAAGATTTTTCCATCACCTCAGATAAAAGGGGGCCCCTCAAGCCCCTTTTGTTATTTCCCTCCTGCTGTGCCCTGGCAGTCACGATTTGGTTTCCATCCTTATAGTTTTGCCTCCCCAGAATGTCATACAAATGGATTCATGCAATATGTAGCCTTTACGTTTGGCTTCTTTAACTTAGCATAAGACGTTCGAGATGCATCCACATTGTTGTTGACATCAGTAATTCGTTCCTTTTTATTGCCAACTAGTATTCCATTGGGCATCTGTGACATCTACACTATCTCCCTTCCAACTTGGAGAAGCCTAAGCAACTTGGGAAATATAATAGAATTACAGCCAATGCCAATCAAGTACGTATGATTATCTTTCTTAAAAGTTAAAAGAAAGCTGATAAGAAATTTGTAGAAAAATTCTCAATGGACATACATACTGTTGAAGTCTATTAGCACAACATCAATATACCAATGTGAAAATACTGCGCTTATCAGTTGTAGATCGGCTCTAAAACTCATATTTGAGGAATCCTCATGATCACACGGGAAGACTCGCATATCTCCCCGAGAGATTTTAAATATGGCACTTGACAAGTCCCAAAGGTGCCTTGTTGGGAGCTCAGAGGCGAGTGTGGGATAGAATGGTCGAGTAAAGAGCGTTCTGGGCAGATGTACTGATGAAAAGAGAATAAATATGCTTTGTAAGGAAAAGGCAAGGTATAAAATGAGATGGGGAAAATGTCATTGCAAGAGTGATTGCAGATCTAGAAATACAGAACACGATTTCTGAGGTAAAAAAGTCAATTTTGACATGCTTTACTTTTGTTTTAAATGTGGTATTGAGAAGTGAAGACAATACCAAAAATACTGAAAAATACCAGTCAATATTATCTAAAATCTAACACTGTATCTTTAAGTCTCCCATTAAGTATAATACAAAGGGAAATTATATTGGATTTTCATTTCATATCCTAATCACTAGCAGTTAAACCATGATCTTAAACCTACTCTGTGATTTTCCCCAAGCTTTGTTCTAACATATATCAGGTTTGGGGGAGCTAGTTAAGGCAATGTGCACAAACAATTTATGAATATTAAAGAAAGTTGCTACCAAAATAGGGTGTTGCTAATTAAGCTTATTATCTGGATTATTTTGATCTAACAAGCAAATCTGCAAGCAAAACTCAGTGCCTTCACAGATGCGACGTAAATTACATTTTAAGCTCTTAATATCCTTGGCTAAACACCCATTATCACCTCCATTTTACAGATGAGAAACCAAGGCTCAGAGAGGTTAAATGATGTATCCAGATCACACAGTTAGAATGAGGCAGACCTAAGAGTCCTATATTCTGAATTCTTGTCTAATACTGCAGTGCTTTTTACTCAATACCAAGCGTGGTGATGCTCTGTGTGAAACTCTGTAAACAATTAAAGTATCCTGTATCCACAGTGTTAAGTGACATGAAAGTTGGGGCTTTTTTTTAAAGCATATAGACATTTTCATTGCAATGTTAAATTATCTATCAATCTTGAAGCAGTTAATATTCTCAAGATAAAAAGTTAGGATTGTTTTATTTTACTAACATGCCTTATTTCATCAATAGAATTTCATTTACATTTAAACATTCTCACTTATTTTGAAACTTTTCTTTCTGCACACAAATAAAACAAGAACACATATCCTTATAGAACAAAATTAATTGGAATACTTATTCTAGAGATCATTATGAAAATGAAAGTGAATATATAGAGGTCTATTTCTTTGTAATTTTAAGGATGTATAAATCTCCAGTTTCTCAACACAAAAATAAATTTGTTTCCTAGGCAGCAAATTTTTATGCATTTGATATATTTTTTTTGACTCCATAGAAAGAGAAGCACTAAAGGAGACAACTTTAATAATAAAATAAAATACATTGTATCTCCCCTAACATTGAGAATTTCTTCCCCAGAGATTTTTCTTTCTGCATTGACTTAAAGAAATCATGGTTTACACACATACCAAAAAGCCAGATAAAGTGACTACATGATGCCAAAATTAAATCAACCTATTGAGTTTATAAGCCAAGAATTCCTGCAATTGGTTTATATAGCATTACTTTGTTACATTTTTTGTACTTTTCACAGTTTGTCAATCTGGACTTACGTCCTGATGAATAAAGTCTATGATTTTAAAGCAGATGTGATAAAAGAGTCAATTGGAGGCAGGGAAAGAACATGTACTATGGTGTCAAACAAATCAGTCTCCAGATTTGAGCTCAGCCACTGCTAACAAGGGACTTAACCTTTTTTTTAAAAAAAAAAAAACTTAATATAGATAATAGTGTCTACCCTCTTATTTATTGTGAAAATAATAATTCCCTGATTGTTATATCTAGGAAATATATCTGGAAGAGAGACAAATTTTAAAGTCTCATGAAGTTGCTGCTTAAATGGACTTTGAATACTGGGGTTATATTATATAATAAGTTTAGTTAACTTATATAGGTGCCATTTCCTCTAGGAAAATTATCAAAACTAGCTATAAAACAGATTAGACAATGCTGGTAATTTCTCACTGTTAAAGAAAAGCTGTAACTTGTATCAAACTCTACTGGAATGACAGGAAACAATACTCATCCTAAAACATAGGATTTTCCGGTAATTTTGTAAACAACAGAAAAAACTGCTTTGCTTACAATAATAGTAAATGCCTAAGACCTGTCTATAAGCCATGGAAAATTGCCTCATTTAGCAATCACATCTTACCAATAAGAAAGAAATATTAATTGGAATTTGAGAAATTTCATATTTAACATCCTCTGGACCTTAAATACTTTGAAATATTTTTAAACCATGTAGAAACCAAAAATATTGAAGTTAAAAAAAATTCCAAAGGAAAAAAACCTCTTGAAGACCTTTTTAGATCTATTTCAATGTAAGTATGCCCTCTGCTGGAAAATGCTATTATAACAATTAATTGATAAGTACATTGTTTATTCAGCCCAAGGAGCCAGTATAAATGGGTTATTCCATTCCTGCCAACGAGTGTCCCTCCTTCTCAGCCTAGATTAGTTTCCACCCCAAGAATATTTCTCCTTTTTCACCCCTTGCCTCATGCATCCTCTTTGTGGAAAAGTGGTTTTCCGTTACAGCAGGAAGCAGTACAAGGGGTCAGGCCTCTGTTCGCCTTAGACGAAGGGCACCAACAGTTCCCAGGCTCTCGAGAGGCAAAGCTCAAGGCTTGCAAATAGTCTGATTTCACTTGTCATGGTAGTATTATGTTTATTCCAGTCCTGAGCTCTTGATGCAGTGTAGCTTCACCTCTTTGGTTATTCCCACCTTCCCTCCAGTTTCAAAATCCCCACAGCCTGGGATGTGAGAGACCATCCCTAAGGCTTCAAACCCACGTGCACGTATGCAGGCCAAAGACTGCATGGGCTTCGTAAGTGTGCTTAATTTCATACTAGGAGGTGTATTAGCCCAGCTCTTCAAGAGCACCAGTAAAGTTACTCTGGGCTCTTCTGTCATTTCAGACTCCTTTGAACCTTTCTTGTGCTTTTCTGTGGGCTCAGAAATTGGATCAGACACGTTGTTAAGACCTCTTGTCTTTTTTTTTTCTAAAATGCAAAATATCCTAACGCTCAGACACTCCTTTTCTTTTAAAATAACTTATTCTTAATCTTTTTTGAGAGGAAATAGATGACTTTTATTTTCAGCTCTATGTATATGGATTCGCGTGTGCGCGCGCACACACACGCGCTCACATTTTGGTCTGTCAGATTCTGCTCTCCGTGCCAGGGAACATGTGTTCCCGCAGAATGGAGAGAAGCCACCTCCACCCACCTTGCATATTCTCTCCTGGATCCAAGCTTCTAGGAAATGAGTTCCCCAAAGAGAAAAAATCTCTCCGAGAGCCACAGGCCCACATGGCTATCCATGGAGCTCCTTGCACCTGTTTGTAGAATTTATACCGCTGAAATGTTTCAATCAGAAATAAATTTTAATTGTGTGTAATGCTGTCAGCTCAAATTGGATCATCTATGCCCTTTAGCACTGGGACTTGGGTCTCGAGTACAGGGTGGTGCAGATAACCGTGCCCACTAGAATGACCTGTGACTGCCAGGACCAGAGGCAAAAATTGCCCGAGTGGAGTCAGTTACGAGTGATAAGGCAGATGACCACATGGGAAGTGAGTCTTAGTGACAGTAAGGTTTGGGAATGGCAAAATAGGAAAGGATGAAGTGGAAACTTTGGTTGATAGGCGTCCTTCAAGAAAGTAATTTGAGTTAAGCAGATTTAAGCAAACATGAGTACAGTACTGGGAGAGATACGTTTAAGGGTATCCTAGTAAATGTTCAATAATCAGCTCTTTGGTGGGAGAAACACAATTTAAAAGTATTTGCTAGAGTCAATGGTGTAAATACTCCCACCATGGCTGATTTCGAGTTACCAGTGGGACATCACTGAGTGGAGATGGGAAAAGATTGGCACATTTGGCTCCTGCAAACCAGCATAAGCCAGTTCCAGCACCCCAGCAGCTACATCCCTCTAACTCAGGACTTGCCTGCAAACACCTGAAACGAAACACATGAAATGAACACTGAGCTAGTGTTTCATAGTCATCCAAACAACGAATGAAACACTTTTAAGAGCATGGGTTTTGGGGTTTTGTTTTGTTTTTGCCTTAGGAAAAGCACTTGAAAAACCCATTAACTCTCATTGGTCCCACAAGTCTTATCTCTCACTGACCTCCTCCATAAATGTTCTCTTCTAATTAAATGGCTCCCCTACACAAATTCTTTTATAAAATTTTGCTGTGTTCATTAGAGCCAGAATTTGATGTATTTATTATAGCTGGATTGATCTTTTATACTTCATTTTTCAGAACAGTTTTTGGCTCACAGCAAAATTAAATGGAAGGTGCACAGATTTCCCATATACCTCCTTTCCCCCCAAGAAGCATAGCCTTCCCCATTATCAACATCCCCCACACTGAACATATCTTTAACTTTCCCATGCCTGCACTTTCCCTCATGATGTTCATGCAGTCTGAAATGCTGCCTTCCCCTTTTGTTTACAAATCTAACACAGGCCCTTCAAAGCTCACACGAAATGTCTCCTATTCCCCCTCTGGAAAGCTTTCTCCAAGTCTTCCTTCCAATTCCTCACTCCGCATACTTCAGTACTTTCTCTTTTGCTCTAGATAGATTGCTGCTTCTCTTTGGGGACACAACTTGTTTTCCTGGACTGCATTATGAATGCTTTGAAGGTGAGGATAATACCTCAGTACTTGGTTCTCTCAATAATATGACCTGGCCAACTAAACCTCTGGCTTCTAGTCCTCATGCACTAGCCAAAATAGAGAAGGGAAGGTCTAATAATCAAATTGAAATTAAATTGATCACATTTGTGGAACTGCTAAAAAAAGTTCTATGGAGGCAGCCATAAAAGGATGTCACAAAAATAAACCCAGCATGTATTAGCTGCATGCTAGGGAGATTTCTTTCCATCAAAATGCAGATGTCCTCATTCCTGAGATCTGAACCCTAAGCCTCCCAGAACAATTACACAGTTGAAAGTGAAATAACCAACTTAGGTGGCTCCTGGTAGGTTTCAAATGGAACCCAAATCTAGATTATCCTTTAACAAACACCAACAGCCACATCAGGAGTAGCAGCTCGCTCTCTTACGCTTTCTCAGCTAAAATTAAGGTTTTCCTTTTTTGACTGCCTCAATGATAAATATTCTGGTTCCCAATAATCTAGAAAAATACAGATAAGGAGCTATCTTAATTGAAACCGTGCATGAATCTGAAACAGTATTATTGTGCACTGCTGCATCAATTATCTTTTCTACTAAATTTTCAAGTCCTATAGGTACTTATTTCTAGAGATTCTAAAAATCTCTAGATTTCTAGAGGTTAGTGCCACAAAATGTTTTTCTGGTCCGCAAGTGCAAGGATAAATTTTGTGGCATTTTTACAGAAATCAGTATAGACCAAATCTAAGATTGGACTTTGGTCTATAAAAAGGCAAAAGAAAACAACAACAAAACAGTGCTAAAACAGATTGGGCAAGGGAGAAGGAGGCTGTTTTATAAAGGTCAATTTTTAAACCCCTCCTACAGAACATGATCTATGCAAAATATATCCACAATATATTCCAAAGCATAATGTCACCGGATAAACCTAAGGAGTGGAACATATGGGGGAATATGAAAAAGAAGGTATTAAAGTCTGAAAACAAGCAGGTTGGTAAGCTCATTAGCTGGGGTGGAATTTTAAAATCTTCACGTGAACGAATATATAAATCAAAATATACACACGCATTCACAGTCATGCGCACTGTATATTCCCACATAAACTCTACACTTAACGTTATAATCTTTCACACTCAACAGCGACATTCCATTCTCTTTATAAAGGTGAAAGTGCCCTCTGCTGGCCGTCCTGAGGTATTTGAATTTTCTAGTTTCATAAAGGGAAGGTTTCAGCACAGAAAGATAAAAGAATTTGGGGGGATTTTCTGCGGAACTCTGTGTAAAAGTAAGTTCATTCCAGATATAATAAAATGGATTTTGTTTTGAATCTCATTTACTTTACTTTTATTTTACAATAGAACATTAATTCTTAAAATAGTATAATAAAAATTAAGGTCTATGTAAAATAACTATTCACTTATTTTGACAAAGCACAACAGCAGATCATCAAAAATGATTCTACAACCCAATTTTTCTGTCAGTGTATAGCATTACAATAATCCATATTATTGCGAGTTTGCTATAATTAAGATACTTTTAATAGAAGAAGATGAATGTGGGCTCTGTGTCCCTCTGATGTTTACTAGGGAAGTATGGTCTAGAGAAACACAGAAGTGTTCCAATATTTTCTGGTTATACGGTGACCAGTGACTTCAGAAGACAGATTGATAACACCCAGCAATAAAATTCTACTGGTAATCTGACAACTATTCAAATGTCTCTTAGAAATTATTGTGTAAATTTGGAAGGCAAATTAACAAAAAAATTTTGGTATATCTTAATTATCAACCACTGTCTCATGGGAAGCAGTTGGAAGGAGGGAGGGTGAAGAAATGCCAGCCCCCACTGTGGAGGTTTAACAAAATCACTCTCCAGAACAATCCATAAGGGAATTCTGATCTATCACTCCCAGGGTGAAGGATGGAGAGGTCAAGGTTGGTTTCAGGGTGGGCCACTGTTACTAATGGTAGTGTGTCTTACCCATAAGGTATATTAAGGAGTAAAGAAAGGCTAAAAAGCAATATATAAAGAAACATTTCATTAAAACCATAAATAATTAACATTTGTATGCACCAAGGCTACTATGCATTGAAAAAGAAAAATTTAGAAACTGGTTCAAAAATAAAAGTTAGAGATATTTTAACTTAAAATTAGAAATAATTTGAGTGACACTATTTTCTTTCTGCACAGGAAAATTCATATATATAGAATGTGTGCAGTTTCCATAATATGTTTCTTTCCATGCTACTTTGGTAATTATACTTGAACTCTTAGCCCAATATATTAGAATTCAAAATAAAGATTATATCTTATCAATTTGGATAAGATACATAAACAAAACCGTGCAATTCTTAGTAGGGACTGTGGAATATTTTCATATTTATTTTGATTGTTAACTCTATCAAAGTATGATAATGTAGGCAAAATCTTCTAGGGGACACTTTGCAACAAACACTTCAATCAAAAGAACTCCAATAACTCTTTGGGCTAATAAATACTTCACAAGTTATTTATATAAATAATTCTGGGTTCTGAAGAGAAATAAGAAAACTTGGAATGACCCATAGCATCTATCAGTAGCAGTGTAAGGCCTAGCGCAAAGGCATTACATTTTCACAAATAAGTCACCCTTCACTGCTCTGCAAAGGCCAGAATGGATTGGACCAACATGCTCCCAAATCCTCATGAGAAGTCCAGACCTCACAAAGATTCTGCAGACTAGTTAAAATCTAGGAATTGGATGGGGTCCTTAGACTTCCGTAGCTTGCTTGCTCTCATATGTTCTCAGACTAGTTTGTATTGCAATAGTCTATACTTTTCCTGCATAGCATTTGCTGTGTGATGGTTACATAGCACTTGCTGTGCAGCTGTATAGCAACTATGGTTTGGCTGACAGGCCCCTCAGTTGAAAGCTTCATGGGGGGTGACACTGCCTCTGCTATGCTCCCCACCTGCATTGACAGAGCTGAACACTGTGCAGTACATGCCTAGCACTTGACAGGAGTTAAATAAATATTTGTTAAATGAAAGAAGTAAAAGGGAACCCAAGAATAAAACACCCCTTTTTGTCCCCTAAGGCTGATAAGATCCATATTTTTTATCCTAAGAAGCAGCTTTAAGCTTTACATTAAATAGTAAGAAAATACAAATTTTTTAGTTTGCTTTCACTTGTGTCCACTTTGAAACTCAGATTCCTCCACAGACAGATAAACTACAGGCTGACACAATGCATCAAGCAACCCAGGGTGCCTAACCTTAGCAAGCTGAAAAACTTTGGGTGAAAAACCCTCATTTGATACGCAGGATCATCCCCCAGCCTCAGTCCCTCTTCAGTTCCTTCTAGTGTGGATTTAGAAAATAGCCAGCAACCCATAGAGATGGGAGATAGTCTACCAAGGAAGTTATCTCAAAATGTGAAAAACCCACATGCAGACAGTAGATTTTCACATTCCAATAAAAATCATGATTTCTGAAAAAAAGTACAACTGCTCAAATGAAAAAAAAAAATCTATAGAATTCAGGTTAGAATTCAGAAAGCTTTGCTATTCTAATGCATTAAACCCTGCTTCTAAAATGTGGCCCAGGGCCAGTAAAAGCAGCCTCACCTGTAAACTTGGGAGAAAGGCAGACTCTCAGACCAGCAGAGGACCTACTGAATTTATCTGCATTTTAATAGGACCTCTCCTCAGGTGATTCACAGGCGTATGAAAGCTTCAGAAGCATTGTAGTTTTTTAAAAAAGTCAAGCACCATAAACAAGGCTCAACAGCAAGCAAACTGTAAAAAATATTGATATTATTTATGACAAAGGATTGCTATTTTATATATCTAAATAGTTCATATAAGCCAGCAAGAAGAATATGAATACTTCAACAGAAAAAGAGATAAGTAACTAGCAACATCACAAGGATAATATTGTGAATGTGTTTTTTATTAGAAATAAAAAAAATTTAGATTCAAGGAGCTAAATGCCAAATTGACAAAGTTTGAAAGTTATATTTTGTAGAAATGTATTTTCTTCAGAAGAGACTTGAGGGCAATAGACACTTTTCTGTACGTTAGAGGTCATGAAAATTGGTAAAACATCCTGCAGTGAATAAGTATCAAATGTCTTAGATGTGGAAATCATTTGATCCAGATATTCCAGGTATAAAACAATTTTTATAAAAATTAAACTGAGACATAAATACAAAGAAAGTTATTGCAGCATTATTCACCTGGTAGAAACATGTGGAAACATCCTAAATGTTCAATAATTGGTTAATTAATTATACAGCAGCCAGTGGGTAGGACTGTTATTCACTTGTTAAAAAACACAATGTAGAAGAGTATTTAATGAACACTGGAGAAATGCCATCATATATAAACATCCAGATATATAAAAAGACCGGAAGGGTGGATACCCAAATGTTAAGAGTAATAAATCTAGCTATACTGTGGGATAATCAGTGATATTTTTCTTTGTAGGTTTCTATGTTTGCAAATTTCCTAGTGCAGCTATATTATTTTTCTGATTAGAAAATAGTAAACTTCACAGTGGTGTGATGGAGTCAGCTTATACTGGCTCACAAGAGCCAATTGCTAAAAGTTCAGGAATTTTGTGTCAATTGTTAAGCACAGCTGTTCTAAAAAACTAAGTTATATAAACTTACAGCTAAATAAATTATATTAAAACAAATGTCATAATTACTTAAAACCCATAAATTCTTAGACAACTGCCTGTATTATACTAATATCTGTGCTATTGAGGCTATTTTTATATCCATTGTATCTGTATGGTTGAAATGCTACTGTACGTGTCTTCCCAACTTTGTGTTCAGTGATACGTTGCAGGTTTGAAATCAGCTTTAGTGGGAATATTTACATCATAGCAATTGGCAAATGCTACAATTCAGGGCTTTTTTTTTTTCTTTTCCCCAGAAAGCTACTTGTTAAACATTTACTAGCATACACAAGGTTTTAAAGATTTAAATAATGATTTCTTTTATATAGCTATTTCTTGTGAGAATAAAATTTGGCCCTTTAGTGGGGAGGGGAGAAAAGAGAAGAATTTTCCTATCATGATCAAATTATGGAGGGGAGCATAGTTAAACCATTTGATTATTTCAGGTATGCTTGATATTCTGGTGGTACATATCTAGTTGTCACACTAATTAGTTACTGCAATGCAAGCCAGCCCAGTTGAGCACCTACCTGTTCACCTTTCTTTGTACAGCCTTAGGTTTGATCTCTATGACCTAGCTGAATCTTTCTTAGACATAGCAGTATATAAAAGAGAGAAAAGGTAATTTGAATTTATTTAATTCTCATAGCATTTTATGAATCAAACTAATTAATATATTTGAAAGTAGATGAAATACAAGGCATGCTTATGATACCACATTACAAGGAACATGAATATCTTAAAAAGTATAATTAGAACCAAGTGTGTTCGTATTCATAATAGATTAATATCGCATTAGTTTTGGAAACATTTTTAGTCACAGAGAACTATTTTTATTTAATCTCTTCTAGAAGTTTTATTTTAATAAAAAAAATACTCACAAAACCCCAAAGTCCAAATCTTCTCTGTTTAACAGATCCTGATGTCACCAATGAACTGATTTTTCTAGAAGTAGTAATTAGTGTATGTAAAGTATGTATGCATTCCAAGTATCTGAAACTATATAAGAATCCATAAAAGATGATTCCAGTGAGTTATTCTCCACGTCCCAGGCCTCTTTCTCTGGACTTGGCTGAACTGCAGCTAAAAGATGTGACTCTTTAACTTCAGGACCATCTTGTGTTAAATTCTCAGTTTCTATGAACAAAAGTATTACAATATAAACAGAAGTGCAATGTAAAATTTTATACAGTGCACATGACTGTTACTGTTATTTTGAAAACCAAGTAGGGGTCCCTAGTAGAAGCCTGTCTGAATGAATTTTAATAGTTTGACATTTTAAAAGGCTTGGAACCTGATTTTTGCTATGACACAATACTTTTATTTTTAACATGGACACAGTGAGTAGTTCCTTTGTAATGATTACATGTTATCTAAAAAACAATAAGTTTTATGCTAATCACAAGAAAAATGCAATGATTTCCTATCTGACCATTACCTTTGGGAAGTAAGCCACTTATTAGTAATACAAAGGTGATTTAAGGCTGAATTAATGAAAATGCAAATTTGGTGGTGTTTTTTCTTTAGCTTGTGCTCCTGCCATTTCGTTCCCTCTCTGTGCATTCCACATGAAATGTACATATGCTTTAATGTCAGCCTAAATTCATGTATTCTAAATTTCTGGAGATTTTTTAGAAATTCCATGAAATATTCTGTACCCTTCCTCCCGCCTTCCCTCCGTTTCTCCTCTCCACCTTTCTTCCTTCAACCAACATGTATTGAAATGTTTTCTTAAGGAACAATGTGGGTTACAAAGAAAAACAAGAATTTCTGTCCTGAGGTTACAGTCAGTCGGACAAGACTGATGCTATAAAGAAATTTCTTTAAGTATCATTTTGGATTAGTCCATTTAACGAATAAGGGGAAATATGTCCTGTGTATGGAGAATTTCCTGAAGAAAACCATTGTGACTTCGGACTTTGTTTTTAGACAGCATGACAATGTTTGCAAGTACCTATTTAGTATGTTTGGGGTTTATAATCATGAGTGTCTTATTTTGTACTTATTTTGTGCCTACCATATAAGCACTTTACAAATGTTAAATTTAATCCTCAAAATAACCTTAAGTAATAAGTTATATTATCCTCGTTCACAGAGGGGTAAACTGAGACCTAGAGAGGGCAATCTTTGGCCAAAGTCACACGTCCAGAGGAGTGAAGGAGCCCAGATTCAATAAACGTCAGGATCCAGAGCCTATGCTCCCGTGTCTGTCAGCTTGGGCCACCATAACAAAATCCTATGGACTAAGTAGCTTAAGCAACTTCAGCAAGAATTTTATTTTCTCACAGTTTTGGAGATTGGAATCCCAAGATCAATGTGCCGGCAGAGCTGGTGTCTGGTGACAGCTCTCTCCTTGTGCTGCAGAAGGCCAGCTCTCACTGTATCCTCACATGGTAGAGAGAAGGAAAAATGGAGATCTCTCTTCCTCTTCTCACACAGCCACAGTCCTATCAGATTAGGGCCCACCCCTCTGACCTCATTCAACCCTCATTACCTCCTTGTGGGCCCCATCTCTGCAGCCACAGTGGGGAGAGTGGGGCTTAGAGCCTCAACATATGAATTTGGGGGGAAATAATCAGTCCATGGCAGCTTCTAACCACAAGAATAATAACAGCTAGCTTCGTTCTGCTCACTAAGGCCTGCCCGAAAATGCTCAGAGTCCCGTAATAAGATGTACAGCTCAGCAAGCAAAACTTCACCCACCCCCCTGCCTCCTCTGATGGAATTTTCTGAGGAAATGAAAAGTAAACCTTACTGATTTGGGATGAGTTGGTCAGGAACCACCTGATGGCATGTTGGAGTGTAAGAATACTGAGCCCCACAGAGAGATTGCCACTTTCCATCCAACACTCAAAGGAAGGTCACAGACCCCTTTGTACTCTGCTCCTGCCCTCGCAAAAGCCCACATAGCTGAGTCACTGTCCGTCATCACCCAGTTTGGCTGAACGAGGGAGAAGCCCCAGCTATGAGAGGATCCTGATGTGGTACGGGGAGGGGGAAGAGGGTGAAGAATAATTTGTGTCACATTGTTTCTTTTCACAAGGCTTTTCCTCCTTTCATAAAGCACTTGGCCTTGGCCAGCCAGGATATGTGTGTGAGCTGGGAGAATTTGGATATTCTAGTCCCTTAAGTCATTCTGAAACAGACTTAATCAAAATAAGAGCTTAATCAAAATACAAAGTTATGGCATATAATAAAGAAAAGTGGAAGATCTATGTAATGAGGTATGTTATAATATAGATATCACATGGGATTTACTATATATACTCTGCCTAGATTGCTATTGTTCAAAAATATTATAATTTTAAAATTTACATTAAACTTCTAATAAGTCACCTTTTAAAATGGAACTTAAAAATATAAAGAAATATGGCCAGACATTGTCTATGTCAGGAGAATCTAGAAGACACTAGAGAGCCAATCTCCTGGATTCTTTCCTAAGCAAGTGTGCCACTGCACATGACTGTAAAATGAGTAAGTATTCCCTGATTTGGGAGATGGGTATGAGGTCTTTTGTGATCCAAATGGCTCTCTAATATCCCTTGACACACTGGGGACAAAATTCCCTGGGAAATAAAAAGGTCTAGATGGCAGCCATTTCTCTTTGAAGTTTGAGTCCTAGCCTGTTTGTTAGGGGTGGACATGGTCTTTCCCACAAAGTCTTGAAAGGGAACTCGTCATGACAGTTCTGTCGACTGCGTCCAGCTCATCCTTGCAGTGTGCAGAAACAATCTGGCCCCATCACTGTTTGTAACGTTGGCCGGAAGTCCCTTCAGACTCAGCAAACTGATCTTAGAGTTATGCTGTGGAGACAACGGCTGGGCCATAATGTATAAGCATAAAAAAACCAGAATCTTGATGTTACAAGTAAGTGGCACTGCTGAGGCCCCTCCAGAGACTGAAGCAAAATGAAGATGCTTACAACTGAGAAGGACTTTTTGTATAGTTAGACTTTGCTGTGGACACAAAGCAATGACAGTAGAAACCATGGAACCTGCTGGTAGAGATCATGGAATTACTGCCAGGCTTTTGGAAGTGGGATTAGCCACTTCTGACAGAGTCAGCATCCCCTTTCCCTAAACCCTTAGATAATTCCAGAGAGAAGGGAGAGCTGTGAGGCCTTTTGAGTGTATCTCATCATGGTGGTCTTGACCAGATGATACTGCACAGCATTTGCTTTGGGGTGAAGTCAAAAGACCTTGCCTAGATATCAATTCCCACAGTTCATTTGTACACAGGTCCATTAATGCCATTTTAGAAGTCATTAGAACTTTTTAATATCTCATAGTAAAAATACTTGACTACTTGACTCTTACTTCCTCTTTCTCATATATATATATATATATATATATATATATATATATATATATATATATATATATATATATATATATATATATATGTATGTATATTCCTAAGTACTGGGCAAAATTAACCTATTTCTTAAATAATACAGCATAAAAATATGTGTTGTTTAATAATTTAGTAACTTTTCATTTTGCATAAGTAACTAAAAAGTTGTCAACTGTGTATCTTCTTCTATTAGACAGTGTGGTATATGGGAATAGGGACTTTATATGTCTCAATTAAGTTGGTATCTCCAGCACCTACAACAATGTCAGGCACATCATTGGCACTTATTACATATTGAATGACTGACTGAATGACTGAATGAATAGAAGTGAAGTAAGCTTGAAATGATTGTAATTCATCTAAGTCATTCATTACCAATTAACATTCAATTTGCCGTACATACAGTATTTTTGAAAACATAGGGTACAGACTCCATAAAGAAAAATAAAATGGCAGTTTACATTAGTTTGATAAATAATGTATGTGAAAGGGCTATACCATGTTACTTTTATCATAATTGAATTAAAAAAATTCACAGAAGAAATATTGAGATGTGTTGCAATTACAAGTCTTTAAGCAACTGTTAATAAATTCCTTAAAATTTGTATGAATGTCCAGGATATTATGCAACAGAGTTGTAATGACCTTTAAAATATTTTCTTCCAGTTAGTGTCTATTCCATGTTAAAGTTACCTTGACAAAATATCAGGCAATTACCTTGTTTCCAAAATAAGACGGGTAGTGGAAATAGTGTTAGACTAGAGGTCAGCATTCAGCGTTTGAGCCAGTTTGCTGAGTTTTGTAATCTTTGGTAAGCTAATCTTTTCCCAGGCAGCAGCTTCCTCATTTGTGAAGGGGATGAAATGGGATCTCTCAAATCATGTCCAGTTTTGAAATTTTGATTCTAAATTATCTTAGTGTTTGGCATTGTGTCTATGTAGAGGTTTCATTGAACTCCCAATCATGAGGCAAAATGTACATTCTCTTCTTTAGCAAAATTAGAAATACCTTTCAAAGCAACTGGTGCCGTTAGCTCTTGGACAAGCCCATCATATCCCGTTTAGAATGTAGAATAGTCAGAAATGTAGAAAACCAGTTTTGTTTCTCCATGATCCTTTTCAGTAACTCTCTTATACCTGATTCATTTCCAATGTTTTCTGCAGCAACAATCTGTTTTAAGAGAAAAGTAGAATTAAAGAATATCAAACATCTTCTGAACACATTTAAACAGGAACTAGCCTTTAGAAAAATTGAGCAATTAAGCATAAATATTCAGTAAGGCATATATTCAAACACTAAAGAAAACAGGATGCCACTCATGATAATAAGGGGAATTGAAGGGAGAAGAAAATATCTGGTTCAAGCCCCCTTTTAAATACGTACCCATTTTTAAAGCCATTGAGATAGTTAAACCTGACACTTAGGAAATAAATTTAACCTCAGAAGTCCTGAAAAAGGGGTACAGGAGAAAGCATCTTACTCCCCAGCTATGTCATGTCTATTTGCATCAATTTCTTTCTGTATGCCTGGGGCTTGCTATTTCTTTTCAACCCATGGGGTCTACAAATAGGAAATGAAACATTTCTTATCCAACTCCTCTTTGTAATTACCATTATAAAGTAATTACTATCACAAAATTTATGTTCTTGCCTATTTAGTAACTGCAACATTTATTATTACTATAATATTTTTTCTTAAATTTGTATTTATTTAATATTATAAGGCAACTTTATATCTGTATCTATTCCTTTTTTAAAGTATGTGGAAGAATTATTTCTATGTCCATTCATTATAATCTTTAACCTTTATTTAATTTCCCTTTTAGATTGATCCAGCAAGTATTTTTAACTGTGAATAACTTGTATAATCATTATCAAGTGCATCTCCCCAGTTTCTAATATAGCACCAAATGTTTGGAGAAAAGACTAATATAAGCCACATGTAGACAAGAAAGAAATTAGGACATTATCAGCTTGCTGTGTTAATGGCACAAGCCACTGCATCTCTCCGGGCCTCAGTTTCTACATGTGTCAAATGAGGCAACTGAAAAGAAATTCCAAGGCTTCTCTAGCTGCACATCAGACTAACCTGGGGAGCTTTAAAAAATACTGGGACCTTCCTTCAAAGATTATGACTTGTCTATATTGGGAAACCAGAAAATTTTTTGAAAGCATCTCATGATTCTAACCAGCAACTTGGATGAGAAATACTGACTTACCTACTCTCAAAGGTCTTTGTCAACATCCATCTGTCTTCTCAGGCGTACTCTGGATGGTTTAGCTAGATTAATTGTTTCCTATAAAATATGTGTATTTTCTAGTCCTATCAATATATCCCATAACCTTTTAGGGTCAGGAATTTGTTTTCATTTTTTGGAACAATGTAGGGAACGCTTTACAAATTCAGTGTTAGCTGTTACGGGTGACTTGGGAAAGTATCTACATTTGCAGACGTTTCACCAATGGACCCCACTTACTACAGAAGTGTACAGCATGACCTCTACCCAATGTATGTTAGTCATATTAACTAATAGTTAATAATGTTATTATAAAGGCTTTGTATATACGAAACCAGAAACCCTGAAGAAGGTGCCAATATAAATTCATTCTACAGATCAGAAAAGCAAGGTGCAGAGAAGTCCAGTTACATTGCTAAGGCTACAAAGCTAGTAAATGGTAGAGATAAATTTGATCTCAGGCAGTTGGCTTCAGAGCTATTACCACCTTCCTGTCTTATAATTATACGTAATAATTGTCTCCAACTTTAAGTTCACATTCTGGCAACAAGTGATTAAAATGACAACTTGACTTAATAAAATTTAGGTGATTTCCATCTACTTCTCCCACAGCATTTTCTAAGCAGATTCTTGCTTATTTCCTCCCTTTTCTCTAACTCTATTAATCTTGTAACAGAAATTCTTTGTCTGCTCTGGTGTTTGTAGCATCTTTAGTATTATCTGCTAATTTAGGCAATAGTTGCTAAAGATGTTAAGTAAAACTGGTTTGAGCATCTACTTTTAATTCAACCAATTTCGTCCTTGATTCAGCTGTAAATTCACCTGACAGAATTAATCAGGAAGAATTTCTCTAAAATGTGAGGCACTATAATGAATCTTTTATTAAATACCTAAGCATATTACATCCACTAGATTTTCTTCAACGATTAATAGTTGATTTATTTTTTACTGTAGAATTCCATTTGTTGAGTTTGCTTTGTCCTTATGAGCTCAAGTTTGAGGACCAGTATGCCATTATTTCCTGGGAGTATTTTATTTGAATGTGGAACTTCATATAATACCTATGCAATTTTAGGAGCTTCATCAAGAGTATGAATTTTTAAGAAGTCTTCCCAGGTTTGGTGCTAGAAAGTAGACCAGTTCCCTTTGAAATAGCCACATTTTTTTTTCATACTTAATTTGTTCTCCTAAAACATAGTAAAGATATTAGCTCCCAATATATAAACTCAATTACTGAAATTCTTGAGAGGTGACTATTTAGACCTGAGACTGCAACAGGACATATAATGATTTTCCACTCATGTTCCTCCCCTACTTCCTCTGAAAATGAAGTTAAAAATGTCTATGGACATTTAATGACCTTAGATAGCTAATTTATGGAATACAGAATAAATATGAATGTGTGGGTAATGTAATTCAATGCTTTCATATTCTAAATTATTTCATCTATATTTGTTCTTTCCAACAAAAACCAGTGAAGAAACCAGTGATATTTCCATTAAGCAATGGCTTGCCAAAACAATTGTAAAGTTTGATAAAAATGCTTTTTCTCCCTCTTAATGACGTTAGACAGCTAGTTAAATATAATAGTGATTTTTTAATACAGCAGAGCTCAACTCTCGGTAATTTTAAGTCAGGCAGCACAGCTGGTACATTGAAAACAAAGAATTTTAAAGAGCTAGTTCCCCATAAAAAGTTAGTTTTGTATATATGAAACCAGAAACCCTGAAGAAGGTGCCTATATAAATTCATTCTACATTGGGTAGACATTTCACCAGTGGATCCCACTTACTACAGAAGTGTACAGCATGGAAATCAACCCAATCAATCAATACTTATTAAGTGTCAACCCTAAACCTAGTCCTGGCAAGGTTCTTAGAGATGAAAGACATAGATTTTCCTTTGAATAACAATTTAATCCAAGGACTTTAAGAAGCAGATCTCAATTTCAATCTGGGAGGTTCACTTGAAACCCTTAAACTTTGAATTCACAAGGAAATATGACCAAATAAATGATAGGAAAAGTCATCATTATATCAAAATAGCTATTATTTATAAAACTATTTTATAACCATGATTTCTCATTCAAATACACTAAAATACTGTGAGAGGAAAAACTATGTCCATTTTCCTAGGTAAACTTAGGATCAAGGAACTTAAATAACTTAGCCCAAAGTAACAAATATAGTATGAAATACATATCTCAAACGCGGGTCTTCCTATTCCAAATTCCCATGCTTTGCTCGTTACACTTGCTGTTATAGATAAACTTCCACTGATGACCCCTATCAAAATAGATTCTTCTAAACCTACCGCTTCCTTCCCATCACCTGCCATAACTTATTTTTGAGACTGATGATACATGTAAAATGATATGTACAAAAATTATTCTAGAATCTCACAGAGACACTATTCATCTTTAGAGATCCTCAAATACATGGATCCTCCAACTTTCAGAGCCTCCTCTGAAATATGAATCTGAGGGAGAGTTTGGGCTGCTCTGGTCTGAACTGCTACCAGTATACAAATGTCCCTTTACTCTGTAGCTTCTTTGTGTCAAATCCCTTGCATTACTGCTAGCTGCCTCCAAGCTTGCCAGAATCAAGAACTTGGATAAAATCGAGCTGGCGGAAATTCAATCCAGGCAAGACAAAAGTGATGCTGATAGGCAGAAGTATTTAGAGTAAACAAGAAGAAGTGCTGTGTTGCTGGCAATCGGGACATCATCCCCACCAAACACAAACAGCTTTGTGGTGTCACTGGACGCTGTTGCTTCTGGACTTCCTGACAGCTACTGTGGCTGGAAATGCCATCTTCTATCTCCAGCTGGCTTGAAGGCTGCATACTGTCTTCCAAATTAAGATTCTGCCACAGTGATGTACACATTTGTCATATCCAGCTGGACTACTATAATGCGTTCTAGCTGGTTCTCAATACACAAAACTACATAGACATTACAGACAACAGTGTAAAGTAATTTACTTGTTGGGAAACCAACTGTCAAAATCTGATGCATGCTTGGGTCTTTGGACACACCCTATGGCTGCAGAGTTTACAAAGGGACATTAACTTCATAGGCACTAAAAACAAAGTCAATTCATAGGCTCATGTGAGGCCAATGCTCAGAACTTTTAATGAGGATACAATAAATTCATGAATACAAAAGAAAGAAAGAAAAAGAAAGGAAGGAAAGAAGGAAGGAAGGAAGGAAGGAAGGAAGGAAGGAAAGAAGGAAGGAAGAAAGGAAGGAAGGAAGGAATCACAGCATTTTAGACAAAGCCTTTGACTTTTCAGTCTTGGGTTTATTTGCCTGTATGCCTTTCAAAGTAAGATGTTTTTGACTTACCACCCTGAGTAAGTCAGATTCAAATAGATCAGCATTTCTATACTTCACAGTACATCCTTACTCATCAGTAAACAAGGAACAATAGAACATTACATTGTGTAAAGTCACCTGTAAAAATCACCCTGTCAAAATGCTACCTAAAAAAAATCCACTATTTCTTTACTAATATGAAAAACTACAACTGGCAACATTTTTTTCAGCGAATTATTTCCAACTTTTGATTCCCAGAAAATGTTGAAAATTTCATTTAAAAAAAAAGTGTATGTGTGTTTGTGTGTGTATGTTTTAATAGTTTCACTATTTGGACCAAGATTAAATGTCATAATGTATAATATAGGCTATCGATTGGCAAATTTTTTTCTCTAAAGGCCAGATAACATATGTTTTAGGCTTTGTGATCTATATGGTCTGTCCAACTGTTTTTAAAGCAGAAAACAGTCATAATATGTACATGAATGAGTACATCTGTGTTCTAATAAAACTGTCTTTATGAACACTTAAAATTTAGAAATCTAAAAACCACTCTTAGTTTTTGGGTCTGCAAAAGCCAGTAGCAGACTGGACCTAGCCCATGGGTAATGGTTTGCCGGCCTCTGTTCTTTGGAACTGTATGAAAGGAGACATAAATTGCATACCATCAGGACTCACTAGGTCTGTCACTGCTTTCCTGAGAAACTATGGGCAAATTATTTAACCTGCCTCAGTTTCTTATTTGTAAAATAGAGTTAATGACATCAGAAACCTCAATGGATTATTGTGAGCAGGAACTCGGATAATACATTTTGTAAGTGTAATTGCACATATTAAGTTATTCAATAAATGTTATCAATTATTATTCTAGAGTTAACTCCTCTGTAGACTGTTTCAGGGAAGGGATTACAAAAATAGCCCTTTGCGTTTTAATTTTTTTAAGTTATGTTTTTAAGTGTCTAAATATTTTCTTCTCAAGGAAGGAGGGAACCAAATTTACTCAAAGACGTCAGAGAACATCGAGAATGGGGTCAACCCTGAGTTGCAAAATCTGCCTAAAGGCCCATTTCCAGTCGAACTGACACCTACCCGGTTTCTGTCTTCAGTTGCTCACAGGTCCTCCTCCACACATCTATCCACGACATCTCTGACCTCAAGTGTGTCCACCAGAGTGGGCTGAAGGCGGCTCATCAGCTGGGGACACTCATCATGAGTGTTCGCAAAGGACGGAGACGAGCTCGGGGTTCACGCAGCGGGCGGCTGAACGGCTCCCTGTTCTCTCCAGGGCCTCCACAAATTTCCTGGTCCAGCCCGGGGGCCAGACCCCGTTCTCCAAGGTGCTCAGGAGCTGTTCAACTGCGCACAGGTTCCCGGCGGGGGCAGCCGGCCTCTGAATCTGCTCCCTCATTTCTGCAGGCAGAAAGCCCAGGTAGTCAGTCCAGTACAGCCTCCGCCTGGATGTCCCTGTTCCCTCCGGGTGTGAAGCCGAAATGGGAGAGCGGAAACTCTTGTCTGCGGAATATGCATTCGACATCTTCCGCAGGTTCTCAGCAAAAGGAGAGGATTCTCCCAGGTGGACCGACAGGTGGCTGATGGCCGCTCGGCAGGAGGGATGTGTGCGGCGCCGTCGCCGCCCTGGAGAGGGAGGGAGGCTCCGCAGCCACGTGCCTGATCACCGGGCCGCTCGCGGAGCCCCAGGCCGGCGCGTGGGGGCGCTGTCGCGCCCGGGCAGGTGGCAGGTGAGCTGGGGCCTCCGGGCCCGGCGATGCGCATTCCTCCCGAACACTCCGGGGAAGCTGAGGCCGGCCCTCCGCCAGGCAGTTCCTGTAGTTGGCTGGCTTTGGCTCGCGTTTCGATTCTCTTCTTCAGGACTTGCCAAACGTTATCCCCGGGCAGGGAGCGTCTGTTCTGTCGGGGGGCGGGGGGAGGCCCCCTTCGGTCGGGCCTGTCGGGGAGAGTCCTTTGGTTCAGGGCTCCATGCGACACAGAAAGGAGGACGGATTCTCTTTCCCAGCGAGCAGGGCAGCGATGCTACGGCAACGCTCCAGCAATGTCCCTGCTGCGGGTATTTTGTTTTCTTCCCAGGTTCTGCATCAAAAATCAAGCTTTCTACTCGCAGCCGCCTCGCATCACCCCCTGTCAGCAAAAATGTGGACGGTGTGAAAGCGTGTTATTTGGGACTCCCCGGTCCAGAACTGAAGTGAAACTGCCAGACCCTGCTGCCAGCAGGAAGAAGTCACCCTTGACTGTCAATGCTGGCAGGCTCTGGCCCCCGGGGCGGGAAGACTGCCAGGGGGCAGACAGGTAGAGAGATGAAGACATCTTTCCAGAGGCGCGTAAGCACAGGACGCCAAGGTAAAGTAACGTCTGCACTCCTTCCAGCATGAAACTGACCTTCTCCCGGCCCCCAAGAACATACTTTCCTCTTGGAAGTTGTGGGTGTGAAAAGAGTGAGTAATGATAAACAGTTAACTTTACTGCCTTAAGTATAGATTGTAGTATTTATTTCGCTTTGACCAGGGAATGGTGACAGATACACAACTCAGCTTAGGAGGAGGAAGCCAAGACTTAAGGATTCCTATCTCCTAGTGTGTAAGTTCTCCATATTCTTTAATATACAACTTCCCTTTAATAAAACAAAACAAAATCCCTAACAACTTATTTTTTACATAGCTGCCATTCTTTTCTTGGATTCAGTACAGCAAGTTTTGGCTGAAGCAGCTAGGAACTTAATTAGCAACTAATGTACCAACTTGTAGTAAACATCAACATTTGTCTATGTCATGAGGGAAAAACACACTGAAAAATGGCAGCTTCAGTTCAGTACAGAAGCCACATAAATGTGAATCCTTCAGGTTGTTACTCATTCACATCCTGTGGCCCTTGGTGACTGTGGGTGGTAATATACATGCTTCATAATTAGAACCTGACTGTCCAGAATTATACAGAAGATGGAGGAGTTAGTTATTTAGGTTATCAAAAAGATAGTTAGGAAAAGTCATCTACTAGCAAAGCACATTCAATGATGTTTGCATTGGCCATGGAAGCCTGGTCATGCTTTCCACAGGGTAAAAGAAATACAGTCTATGAGCATTTACTAGAGGCATATAAAATATCCGATCGAGCACTTTATGGCATGTTGTTTAATTTTATGCTGTAATTATGAAGCTAAGCCTTTTTCTTCCCAGCAGGATTGTAAGCTGCATGGAGAGGACATATTTACATAGTAACCAGTAAAATCAAAACAGTAGGCCCTTGACGATTTTCCCCCTGAATGGGAATTTTATTTACCTTGACTCTAGCAGCTGGTCTAATACCAAACACAGTGAAAATTCCTGAAGTGAAAGGAAACCTTGGTCTTGTAGGTGGGCCTGATTTGCATGGTTGTTCTTGTTGTTTCTTCAAAAAACACCGTTGTTTCTTAATTTTGGGAATTGACCCTATGCCTAGGTAGAAAAAGACAAATTAGATATTTCAACGGAAATATTCACATTATTAATTTTAGTTACTGGGTCTACAAATGTATCTTCTAGAGCTATTACCAGAAAGTCCCCAACCTTCAACGCCTCAGGTGTCAGCAGGTTTCATTATTGTTAAAGCACAAACAGATAAAACAAACCAAAAAAGCACTGTCCCCAATGCCCACCCTTCTGTCTTGCGGTTTCAAATGCAGGGGGATAAGAAGGGATTGCTGGTTCAATATGGGGAAACGATGTCATCTTCTTAACACCATGGGAATGGTGAGAGAGGGTCAAAAAGTAAACGTTTAAAAGTTTAGTATTCAGATTATGTCATTCATTCAAAGAAATATTTATTAAGGAGCTACTCTCTGACCAGCACTGCTCTAGTGCAGTTGTTAAAACTGAACAAAGTTCCTACTTTTATGGAGCTCATACTTTAATGGGAATAGGAAGACAGATAATAGTAAATAGAAAAAAAAAAGAAACACTAGAAATATACAATGTTCCAGATAAGGATAAATGGTATGAAGGCTCTAAGTTCAATTCCTAAGTGTTTTATTGTTTCTTATGCTATTGTAAATAGGATCATTTTATTTCTTTCAGATAATTCATTGTTAATGTATACAAACATTATTGAGTTTTGTATGTTGGCTTTATATCTGACAACTTTACCGAATTCATTGCTCAGATCTAGATTTTGGTGGAGTCTATAGGATTCTATGTATAAAATTATGTAATCTGAAAATAGAGACAATTTTACTTCTTCCTTTCTAATTCTGATTTTTTTTTTTCCTTGTCTGATTGCTCTGGCCAGAACTTCCAGCACTGTGCTAAATAGAAGTGGGAAGGGTAGGCACCCGTGTCTTGTTCCTGATCTTGGTGAGATCTAGATAATAATGCACATTATAGTTTCTCTGGTGTTTTTCCATGTAGATATCCTCTCCTTATCCTGACAGTTACCATCACATAATATATCCATCAAGAACAATTTACATTTACTCTCAAGCAAGCGTAACTTTGCTGGGTGAGCACTGAGTGATAAGGACAGAGCATAGGTGGGAGCACTTGAAGGAAAATTAAAAGGAATCTTTTCTTAAGGAATATACCATAATCTTGATGGGACCCCTTCTGGAGGAAAGAGGTTAAGGGGGAAAAAAGCCAAGCCACCATCTCTCCAAATGTATCCTTTAACCTCTTTTTCCTTACAGTTTTGCATAATGACTTAGTTTATTTTCTGCTTTTTGTTTGAATAGATGTTTTCTTCTGCCAAGTTTCTTCTAGTAACTTTCATTTTCACCATCATTATTTTCCAAATGTAAGTTTCTGTTTCCTTTCTCTTTGAAGTAGGAAATTTTGTTGACCTTTATCTTTTCCTTTTTTCCAGACGTGCTTTTTCTTTTTAAACTCAAAAGAAACATTTTTGTCTCCATCAGTTTTAAAGTCACCTTTTAGCAACCTATTCTTTAAATAGGAATTCAGGACTAGATAACAGACTCCCACTGTTATCCAACTTTTCTTTGGCTTTTTCTATAATTAAAAAGTAGTAAAAATCATAGCTGCCACTTTTTGGCAAATTGTAACTACAATTTAATGGCCACACATGGCAGAAAGGTCTTTTCCAAAGAAAACGATGAATTTAGTTTAATGAGGGAATCCTTCTAGAATTGTTATTCTGTTCCTACATTTGTTTACTATATTGTATCAGTAAAGAGCCTACTCTGTAAAGTTATATGCCCTTAACCTAGGAAAACAGAGTTGGGATTAAGCACAGAGACTGGAGCTCAAGATGTCAAGATTCACATCTCAGTACTGTCTCTTGATTGCAGTGTGATTTTAGGAAAATCACCTCAGATTTCTCACTTGTAAAATGAGAATGATACCAATGCCATGTCTTAAGGCTGTGCCAAGTATGGACCACAAGACAAAGCACTTAGCACCAGACCTGGCATATTATATGTCTAAGAAGTGACTGCCAGCATTCTCATACATTGAGTAAGACATGGTACTAGGCCTCAAAGAATGCACAATTAATAGAGAACGAAGCTAGTTACATACAGAAATACTTTATAATAACTAGCCATGTAATTGAGTTTTTAGATTGGATTGCTTTTGACAAGAAGCAGAAGCTGATAGTCTGATTTAGCAAAAAAGTTTATTGAAAGGATACTATCATAGCTTTATAGTTCAAAAAGCATAAGTAGGTCTAGATATAAAAAGAAATTTTGGCTAGTGTATTAGATAAGTGTTAAGATACTCATTTCTTGATTACTTCCACCAAGTCAGTTATAAAGTCTTAGTTTTTAGTGTGTTTTAAGTATATAAAAGTCTACATAACAGTTTGGGGAAAAAAAATCAGGTGTCACTCAAAAATTTTCCAAACATCTATTTCTCCAAATGCTTCCTCCATACTTAGGATCTTTCAAAAAACAGTTACTTGCACATGTTTTTGCTAAAGCAGCACCTTTACCTCAAAGGCATAGATTAGCCATGTTTCTTTCACTTTACTTTAAAATAAATGGTGAAGAGCAAACTACAGTCAAATACAACTAGAATGCCAGTGATTTTTCCTTGAAATCATGCATGACAGAATATTTTAATACAATTATTTTAAAATAATTTGTTCATTGTAGAAGTTCTGGGAGGAAAACACATAATATTGAAGATCATATGAATTTTCTGCAATCGTACCACCCAGAAATAGGAATTGTTAATACTTACACTATTATATTAAGTATATTACCAATATTTTGTGTAAATATATGTGTATGTACATGTTCTGTGCACATGAGTGCACACATTCAACATCCATTCAGCAGACAGTGGATCTGAGATGTCTCGGTCACGAGGATGAGATCTCTAAAGAAGGGATCTCCAAAGGAAGTTGATACCCAAGAGACCCTTTGAGTGATCCCCTAAAGCAGGGATGGCCAGGATGTGCGGGCAGTGGTGCCTAGTATTGAGGAACAAACAAGTTTATTCTTGTGTTGCACAAGCTGTGCTGACCCTTCTTGCTCCCAGATCTCTCATACAAGTTGGCCACATATACCAGGTTTGGGCTGTGGTGCTCTGGTTAACACAGGGAGGCAGTGGCCCCATCTGGTGGGGCAGAGCTGCACAGAAAGAAAGCGCATCTGTGGAAAGTGCCATGGGAGCACCGACTGTGAATTCCACACAAGGGAGACCAAGAGAGCACAAGCCCTCTAGAAATTCTCAAATATTTTAGGCATTGTGCCAGACTTACCAGTGCTCTGTGGGGAGGGGAGGGTCAGCTCAGTGGGCATGCTTTCAGCTGCAAGGTAAAGAATTCCTGAGTCTGTGTGACTCAGCTGGAGGGGCTGGTCAGAACTCTGGGATGTATACCCTGTAATTTTCCTGGTTTTCTCTCACAGATGCAAACTGACTTCAACTATTGGTTACAAATATCATTACTTCCTCAAACTTCAGTTAAAACCAGGCTGTAGCTGGTTGGAGTGGAGCAGAGTTTCTCCCACTTGCTTCTTCCCAACAGTGAAGGGAAAAAATTGTCTCTGAGGGCCCCAGCAGAATTTCTCATATACCTCATTAGCTAGAACTGGGTTGTGACCACCACCCCTTCTGAAATAAAGTGGCATCTGCTCAAGACATGAAGAAATTCTGATATCTAACAGTAAGGCATTGTTTGCTATAGGAGCTCAAGCCACTTTATTTAAATATTAAAATACAAAGCCGACCCAAGGAAGACCGATAAACTCGTTTTCCCAGTGTTTTCCCTACCTGAGAACACACATTGCCTGCGAAGAGCGTCTCCACTAAGGAAGTATAAGCAGGCATTCAATCCCTTGTGGTGGTCACAGAGCAAGCTAGGGAGTTGTTCTCAAGACCACCTGCATTTTAGACTCATGTGGGATGATGTATATGTGGAATTATAAGCATCTCCTAGATTGGAACTTCAGTGTCAGTTATTTTTCAACTCCACTGGTGATTCTACTCTCCAGCCAATGTTGAGAACTAGGGCCAACGGAGTGCACAGGTGAGTCTCATTATTTGCAATAGTTATGCACTATAAAGATGCACTAAATTAGCAAATAGTGAACCACTGTCCCTGGGGAAATACAGGATTAGGTTCCTGCGAGCCTCTGGTCACATTTCTAAAACCGATCAATACATGACCTCATTTTGTGTGGGTTTCTGTTTAAAAACACCTTACTTACTAAACTGATTCATTAACATGTCATCCCTTAACAAAGCTTTCCTAACACATATTTTCTGTGAGATGCATCACAATTTTCCTGTGCTTAGAAACACTAGGTAACACTTCAAGTCTATGCTTGGGGGCCATTTCAAATAGTGAAATCATTATAAAAATCACAAAAAAATGTGAAAAACTGGCACTAAATATACTCTGAAAAGGACCCCTGATTACAGTATGAGAACCGAAACAAGAAGGCAGAACTTCACCTTGTTTGAGTTCCTCTGGGAACATGCGAATCAGGCAACTCCAAGTGCTCCGCACACATCCACGAAGGACCGTGCAAGCACCGGAAGTCATGATTTGGTGTTACAAATGCATTTTAATGAGTAGATAAATGTCTGGTCTAACCAGGAGAATATGGAAAACCAGATTGTGCTTTGTAAATATATTCCTGAATCATTCGTACTGATTCAGTTTAGCTAAAGCTATGACAGAAATGGACACACATTTTCTCTATAACCTGAGAATTTTTGGCCTGTGACATTCATCAGCCAAATCTGCTGACCTGGGCACTGTCAGGTATTTGCTTAGATGGTATTATGTGTCCTAGAAAATACATACTTTCATGGCAGTAGCACCCTGAACACTTCATAAAGAAAAATCTTCACCTTAATTTGTAAAACTTGGATCACGCATGAATTCAACTAAAAAGTCAGCGTATGACATCTGTAAACTTAACACAGTAACAAGTGCAGGAAATCAGAATCTGAGTGGCTTCAGAAGTTTTGCTCATCCTATGCCTGTTACCTGGGCCCCTGGTAGTTCTCTGACTTGTTGGTTCAGCAAGAGGATGAGGATGAGGAAGAGAGAGGGTATCTCCTCTGTCGCCCGAAGTGCTGTCCCGCTTACAGTGATTGGTGTTCCCTATACATTTTCTAACCATGAGAAGGGAATTTAGGAATATTACCAGGAAACTCAAGTTCTATGCAAAATAAGCTCCACAGTGGAGCCACTTCTATTGCAAGTTTATCATACCCTAGGTGACTAAGATTCAAACTGTGTTTTGAGGACCCTTAGTGTGACTCAGTGAAACCTGCCAAGGGAATGGAGAGCAGCTCAATGGGCGGTTCTGGGCCCCTCTGTCCCCCACTCCAAAGAGAGCAGGTCGGCTTCTACTGGCTTTATATTTGGGGGCTGAGATTGCAGGTGCATTTGGAGGGAGAAGAACACTCTGGTGGTGGCAGGGAGTTGGGCAGTGACACCTGGAAACAGTACCTGAGAAGATCTGCTTGTACCGTCAACTAGAGTTAAGGATCTTCCTTTGGCTCAAGGAATCGAGTTTCAGTAAAGGTGTTTTAAATGGACATCACTCCCTCTTTTAGGCATTCTTGTGGCTCCTTCATCTGAGGAAGACAAGGTAAATTAAGATTTGCCCTGAATAAATGCATCATTTTGAATAGGACAGTGGCTAATACCCTATGCCCCAAGGCCTTGACTAAATCAAGGGACTCATTTTTCTTAAATAAACATAAAATTGTCAGGACAAGAATTGTCATATTATTCCATATTTTCATAAAGGTGTTTGAGGATCCCTGTGATAAGAGATGAGAACATGATGTATAAAGAATTCTTACAAAAACAGAAATACTGTATCAGAGCCTTCTTAAACTGTCTCATATGTATATACCCACAACAAGGAAAAGGTAAGATTTCAGGCTAGGCGGCTGCCTTTCCTCCATCATTTCTCATAGAACCAAACATCAGAATAATTGGGCAAATTCAGTATACCATATTTTTGAGGGAGGCAAAGGGACTTTGATTACATTATGCTGCTGTTATAAATTAAAGAATACATTAAGTAAAATCAGTAAATGAATGAAAGCATGACACACCAAGTTATTGAGGCTACAAATTTTACCACATTATGTAAAGTAGTATTATACTAAAATTTTCATTTAAGTTATAATGAAAATGGAATTGAATTTTAAAATATTTTAAGATAATTTTAATAAAATATTTCCTGATTACTTCTAAAAGAACTTAATTTTTTCTCCTCTGAATTCTCATTTAGAATGTGTGTGTATGTGCTGCATTTCTGTGTCTATATTCATATCTGTGTCGAGCTGTTAGAATTCAGCAGCTCTGGGGCAGCTTGTAGTCCTTCCCAACCCTTAGAACTGGAACAAAATTTTAGAGTTTAGCACGGATGGTTTCATTCACTGATTCTTTCTCCCTCAAATGCAGTGAAAACCTCAAGAGGGACATACTGTGCTATGCGGAAGATTTTGCTTTAATTATAAGAATGGTGGTCCCAGTGACTTCATTGCTACAAATGATCTATCTAAAAATACTTCAAGATGAAAGACATATTATTTTAATAGAGGTATGAGTGTAAATAAGGTTGCAAGCGTAGACTGTGAGTAATATTGATTTTTAAATATTTCAGAAATGTTTTGATTTTCAGGAATAGATTTAGTATTTGTGGAATGCCACAGTGAACTGTAAAGAAAACCAGTGCTTCTCGACAAAATGAATTCTGAAAGCTGACCCAGGTTCTCAACAACTGCCGGTGGCTTACTGTGTTCCCTGGAACCTCATGGCAATGTGTCTCCTCTGAGGAGCCAGCAGTCACAAAGCAGCGCAGGCCAAGTGCTAGACCTTCAGCGGCACCCATGCCGATCTCAGAAGGGCTGTTCAGTGGGAAGTCGACTGCTTCCTTCTTCAGACGTGTCTGGACTACCCGCCCAGGATGGTGTTGACTCTGCCGCCACCTTGTGGCATTTTCACTGTCAACTCCTAACTGCATCAGAACTGGTTTGGCTGGTTTAGAAAGTAAGCAACACTGTAACTATGTACCATTACAGATTTGTGAACGGGTAACAGAAAAGGGAAGTCATCTGTATTTCCCAATGGGAAATACATGCAGAAAATAAATAAAATAAATGCAGAAAGCAACATAAAGAGGACAAATTGATCTACTAGGGAATATCCCCATTCTGCAAAGAAGGAACCAAGATTCATGGAAGCTGTATTAAATTGCCAAATGTCACACAGCCAGAACATGAATTCAGAGTCAATCTGCATTCTCTAAAATTTTTATTACACAATTCCTTCAAGAGTTAGACAATAATGTCTAGAATCAATTGTTTAGCATGCACATTTCATTATTTTTCCAGTATGGTGAGGTCAACAGATCAGGAGGTGATTATCACTGAAAAAATTGTTTGCTACAGTGCCCAAGAGGAGGGGGCACACTACACTGCTCAGGGCCACACAGAGAAGCCCCAGGGCCAGTCAGAAGGCAGCAGGAGCAAGGGGAAAGCACGGGCACGGGCCTTTATCAGGGTTTCCAAGGGCAAGGCAGGGCAGGGGAGGTAACGTTAGAATTGGCTCCATGATGTAGGTAACTGTTGAATTACTACATTGTATACTTGAAACCAATAGAATATTGTATATCAACTATACTTAAATAGAAAAAATTAAAAAGAAGAATAATTGGCTAGTTTAAATAATCTCTGGGCTCTGACGTATAGAGGCTGTCCCTAGCTGCCTAGTGGTATCCGACCCTGGGGAGTGTACTGCAGAGAAACATTCCTAAACAGCCAGAGAGGCGGGTGTGCAGAACAAGGACTGTGGACTGGCTCGTTCGCACATGAAAGGTGAGTCATCTGCTGTCCCTAAGAATTAGCTGGTCCTGGAGGGACAGATCTCCCCAGTCAGAGAGGGCCCAGAGGCCAGAGCATCAGAATATCGCAAATAAGAAAACACAGTTAACACACCCATTAACATAATAATGTGTGTGTGAATAAATGAATTCAGTATGACTACTAAAGAGAAATTGGCCTAACTCTAATGCTGGTTTTAATTTATTATCTGGTTGAATGTGTCCCAAATATTAATCAGGAGGAAATATAAAAATTGATTTAATTATCAATTGTTTTCTTTAGTATTGAAAACCTACTACAGGGGCATACTTCTGTTTCAAGCTTGACAGCATAGTCACTTGATTTTCCAAATTTATATTGAAAAAGCTACATTTTAGATACATGCTTTTCCAACAGAAATCTACTTTGTTTCCTTCAGTTTTTACTTTATGTGTAAATTTATTTAAAAAGTATACAGGAAGACATTTCACATCAAAATTTTAATTTAAATAAATATTTTGATCTTCCTTACCCATATACCTAGATATTCGCTATTTCCCCACCTACCCCTTTTGGGTACCTTCTCTTTATTTAACTACGTTTTCTGATACCACTAAGTACATTTTTGACAATATGTGAGCACACGGTAGCCTCAAGATTCTGCTGCTTTTCCTTTCTCCACCCCTTTTCAGCCTGGTTGCCATAGTGCCTCTTATAACGGGTAGTACAAGTCCTTATTGGGATCATGATAGCTGAGTAAAAAACCTAGGTTCTCTCTCTCTTTCTTTTCTATATAGCCTACTTGCTCAATCAAGTATTTGGATTTAATTAAAGGTTCATCACTCGATACAATTATTCTATAAATATTTGTTTTATGCAATTTACCTGTATTTTTCTCTTATCTTACAGAAACATTACATGGATTAAGTCTGTAATTGAAAAGTTGTTCAATTTTGGCAAGATTGTAAGTGTAAGTTGTGGAATTTCTTCTTCTTCGCTGTGTTTGGTATTTTTCCCTTCCCCCTGAAGATTCAGAGTGCGCCGGGAGGCCGACCTCTATGGGCTACATCCATCAACCCTGTTTTCCTTTGGGTCCTAATTGGGATCAGCCAATGGAAACGCCAGCAGATCAGAGTCAGGGGCAGAGAGGGAGGTAGTGGATGTTCCCTCAGCTCCACTGCATCCAGATCATCATGTGTCCTCCACTGAAGGTCGTATGTCAGGCGGGCCTCTCCACACAGCTGCTCTCTCTAGGATTCCATAACTACCTCCTTGCCTTGCCCCTCAGCCTAAGGGTGGTGACAGACCGTCACTGTAGCTTGCACTCAGATGCTGAATAGGCCTTTACTGCTGCTTCTTAACTGTGTCAACACCTTGGTAAACGATGACCTTACTACAACCCCTCGGTTACTGAGTCTGAGTGTGCTACCTCATTTTTTCCTGGTGGATGTGGCAGCAGCTGAGTTTTATGGCTAACGGCCAAAAAGCAAAGTGTGCGAGGTAGGCTAAACTGAGCAGGTCTTGGATGGGGCATTAACTAGGCTGAAAATGCCCACGGAGGTTGCCACTGGCACCATCAGTGATCATGCGCCCTCATCTATGTCATATATGTCATGATTCTTATCCTTGGGGACCTTATAAACAGAATGCCAAACTTGTTTCATCTTCTTTTACTTCAATTTTTAATTTGAGGTATCTCAAGCAATGAAATGCAGATAGCTTGTCTTAAATTTCTTAGATTTCTTAGATTTTTTTATAGCTTTTCAAAGATTTTTCTTAAATTTTAAGCAATTTAAAAGATTCTAAGCACGGGACTTCATTCATTCATTCAAAACTACAGAGGCCTTGTAGGTTGTCATTTTCCAAGTATGAAAATTCGTCAGGTCATGTTTTGTTATATTTTGCAACTATTCTGATTTGGGTCTACATCCATAGTACAACTTATTTCTATCTTAGTTTCCTTTTAAAATGCAATTGGTGTTATTATTTCACAAAATTTTTGTGAAGCTCAAATGTAGTAATGTGCAAAACAGCTGTGAAGACCATCAAGTGATGCATAAATAAATAGATTTAAAATTTTTCATTTTTATTACCAAGTCTTATTCCCACCAATAGGTTTACATTGACATGGGGGTGGGTAATCTTATCTTCATACATATGCAAAACACTTGAGGATTAGCGTGGATATGATCTTAGCTTTTAGCCAGTCCATAGTCTGTTGAAGCTATGGCCACTTTTATGTTTTTGATTAAAATATTTTTAGTTTTTTTAACAAGACTACTCTAACTTAACTCACATTATAGGTAAGCAAGTTATGAATCAAAGGGATAAGCATCAGCACAAAAAGTATTCAGTCAACGTATTTTCATTTGTATCTTTCTAGAAAATCAGTTTCGTGAGTGTAGGATACTACATTATCAATATTGGGCCTAATTGATATTTATAAGCATGATACCCACATTTAAAATGACACCCAGATTTAAAATTTCTGGTAATTTTCCAGTATTGCCTGAGTAACAGAGTATTTTATTGAGCCTATTAATCATCGTGGTGCTGTTTTTATAGAACAATAGTTATGGACACATACTGTGGTCAACATATTATATATATATATATAGCTTTTCTAAAAATGTTTGTATTGAATCCAAATTATTTAATAGGGCTTAACAATCCAAGTGAGGAAGTATATATTCAGAAACTATCATTCCCCATCTTTCTGAAGAGCCTTGTTGACAGTTTTCATATATGCATTACTACTATTAAATTGCTTTTCAGTTTATGCTTCTGACAAGAGAGTACTTAATATTACTAAAATTAGAAACAGAAAATAGTGTTGTTGAAAGCTTAGTTGAATAAGGTTATTTTGTCAAGTGGCTGGTCTTGGTAATAAATGGCAAATGATATTTACCTTTGTCTTACTTGGGAAGCTTAGTATTTCTCTGTCCTCCCCTTGGGAAGTTGCTGAAACAGTCTTAGACTTAAAATGAAATAATTACTGATGGCTTTATTTTATACCGTCATATTTTTATGCTTTATATAAATAACACATACAGGTAGTTCATTATTCCATATTAAAAACACAGTCAATAATTTCTGGAAAAAGTATGATAATTATTGCATGTATATCAATTAAAACTATGGCTATACATCTTAGCATGAAATAGATAAAAAATAGGGAGGATCCTAGGGGACAATAGTAGATGTTCTAAATGTCTCCTCTTCACCTTTCAGTTGTTGTGTGCTATAGACTTAACTGTGTCTCCCTAAAACTTATTTGTTGAAACCCCAGCCCTCAGTGTGATAGTATTTGGAGATGGGTGTCTTTGGATGGTAATGAGATTTACATGTGGTTAAGAAGGAGTGACCTTCACGATTAGTGTCCTTATAAGAAGAGACCACACAGACCTGCACCTCTGTCCCTCTCCACCCACATGCACGGAGGAAGGTCCGTATGAGGAGGCAGGGAGAAGGTAGCCATCTGCAGCCCAAGGAGAGCGGCCTCACCAGACACCATCTCTGCTGGCACCTCGATCTGGGATTCTCAGTCTTCTGAACTGTGAGAAATAAATTCCTGTTGTTTCAGCCATCCAGCCTAGGGAATTTTGTTAAGGTAGCAGGAGCTGACTAAGATGTTGTACGTGTGTGTAGTTTCTCAAGCTACATGGATTTAAAGGTTACCAGAATCATTATGCATGCATAATAAACTGCATCTTTAATCCATGAAAGCTATTTCTATTACTTATTACTCTTTACAGACAATGATATCAAAGAGGCATTAATCTTTGGCTCCTCTCACTTTCATTACTGGAATTAGCAATTAATTTTCATTTTAGGGCCATTTTGGAGGACACCCTCTGCCTCTCACTGAATTCTTCCATATTTCTCAACAGTTGCTGCATACGTATCAAGTGGAGAATAACAAGGCTAATTAAGATGCAGATTATGGGTGGTTGGTTGGCATCCTCACTAGCTAAGCTGTTCACTCCAGCCAGCCTCTTAGATCAACAGCCTACCCGACATTATCAGTTTCATAGGCGTCTCAGAGCAACATGTCCACCACTGAGGTTGATCTGGCCGTCCCAACAGCTCTCCCCCAAGTCTCCACCATTGGCAAAGATAAACAAAGCTGGACACTAAGGTGGCAAGATTGATTTTCATTGGTAATATACCACTAATAATAGGGAAATAATAATAATAATGATAGGGAAAAGATTCCAACATGAACTGAACTCAACTTTGATTTGTACAGAGGTGACTAGACATTTTAAAGGGAGAATGAGGGAATAAAGAGGGAGAGAAGTAGAAGCTCTCTGAGTGGAGTCATGGAAGAAAAAAATGACAAAAGGCAGGAAGAGGGATTTAGTCCATGTGAACCCTCTCCAGGCCCCCTGCCTCCTCAGAACCAGGGGTCCGAGGTGAAGGCTGGAACAAACAGTACATTCTTGTGGCGGCCTCGGGTTTTCTCGGTTTTCTCACATAGGCCCTTTAAAAGGAGCTAGAGGCGTCCTAGGGAGGCAGCCACGAGCTGTCGTTATCTGTATGAGTGTTTGTTCAAGTGGTTTATAGGCCAGGATTAAGGCCTAGTCAAGAAGAGGGATCAGGAGAACCTGGCTAGAGTTTGGTCAAGGAGAGAACCTTTGTCACCATGTCATTAAAGGGCAAATCCAAAACATCAGTACGTCCTGAGGGCTGTACCTTAAAAATCTCACCACTTCTCACCATATTTATGGCATGCCCCTGGTAAGTCACCATCATCTCTAAGTCACCAACAGATTGCTAACTGACCTCCTTTGGTCTATTGTCAACTTAGCTGAAAGAGTGGTCCTTTAAAAATTAAGTCACATCATATCTCCCTAAGGCTCCAGGACCTTCAATGTTCCTTATCGCACCCAGAGTATCAAAGAAAAGCCCTTACCATGGCCTACATAGGCCGGTGGGATCTGTCCTGACGTCCCTGATCTGTGACCACCCTCACGACTTACGGCTTTCCCTCTTGCTCGGTCCACACCAGACTCACTGGCCTCCACTTGTTCTCTAAACAGGTTAGTAGGCTTCTGCCTTAGGACCGTAGCACTAGTTCTGCCTGGAATATTCTTCCTATAGATAATTACATGTTTAACTCACTCACGTCCTTTAAGTCTTTGCTCAAACCTCATCTTTTTAAAGAGGTCACCTTGAACATCCCATTTAGTACTGTGACCTACCCTTTCACCTCCCTACCCTTATCCCTGCATTCATTTTCCTTTTGTTCCACAGCATTATCATCCAAGAGGCCATACCCTTTATTTATTCATTATCTTTACTTATTATTGTCTGTTCCCCCTGCTAGAATGTATACTCCAGAAAGGCAAGGACATTCCCCCCACCTTGGTATTTTTTTTTTCCTTCTAAACTACATCACAGAGATTTAATAAATATTTGTTGAGTAAATGCATTACTCTAAGTGCAATTTCTTAGTGATACAAAATCAGCTCTATCAATGTTGTCTTTCAGTAGTTAGTGTGCTTACTTATTTATTTAGTTATTGTATTTAGCATATGAACAAATTCCAAGACAGAGGTAGGCTCTGGCTCTGGAAAGGAGGTTTGCTGAGCAGTGAAATTTTTACTCTTGTCTCATGTCCTCTCATGGCTCTTCCCTCCCCACCTCCACTGCCATTCTATAGGGAGGGAAAGAGGAAACGAGGTGGAACAGGAAAGGAAAACATAATTAATTGTTTATATTATGCTGGTAAATGGAGCTAGTTAACCAAATACCTAAATTTATGATAAGATCAAAGGCCACTAAAGTTTGGAAGAAATACCATGAGTAGACATAATCATGAAGGCTTCACAGTCATCAGAAAATATGTATCTTGTGTAAAATAAATAATGTGATTGGCAAAACTTAGTAAAAACAATGCATTTTCTTGTTTATTCATCTAGTTTCTGGTGTTATTTTTGTACTCTTTAAACCCTTTCCTCTCATCATGTAATTATATTTATTCTCTTTTGGAAATAGTATGGTTGGGGGGTGGGGAGGGAAGAGGAAATACAGTGTTTAAGAGACTATATTATTCAGCCACACTGGGTAAATATCTCAGCTTTGCTAACAACTATGCAACAATGGGTAAGAGACATGCAACTACCAACATTTTCACCCTTTAAAATGGAAATAGTAATTGTATATACCTGATGGTAGTGTTTGGGAGAATAGCACCTCACAACATACCATGCCTGTTACATCACAGTCAGTCCATAAATATCTATTTTTATGGAATAATGGAATATTTTTTAGAATAATGGAAAAGAAAAATATATAATTTATTTTTATACAGTAGTTTCATAAAATGATATTCTTCATACAATACTACCTGAGTCAAAAGGCAAATTTTCATTACTATTATTTTTTTTTAAACTCTGTATAGGCTCATTTGAATTTTTAAATTCCTACAATAGATAATTTATAATTTGAAATACTAGGTTTAGAGAGAGAGGTGCTGCAGACTGTGGTGCTGAAATTCCTCTCTGTATCTCATGGTACACGGTTGTGCTCAGGAGGTGAAATAATTTTCCCTTCACCCTTCTGAATTCTTGGCTGAGACCCCCATCACAAAAAACAGATAAATAAGAGAAAAAACCCAGAAGTTTATAAACATGTATTTTCATGTATACCTGGTAAGTGCACAGGGAGAAATGACTAAAACTCTACATGGCTTAGAACTCCAGCTTAGATACCATCTTCAGCAAAAGAGAAAAGGGAGAAAGGGGTTGGGCAGAGCTATGGGCAGGTTACCAGGAAAAGCAGCGTAAACAAGTGTGAGGTTTGTTATGCAGACCCAGGTGTGTCCAGTCTTCATGGATAAGGGTCTAAAGTTGCCTCAGAGCAATAATCTTTGTCCTTTCTGGCAGAGAGGGGAAGAGGGACACTTTCATAAATTTCCTGCTTTTAGGCAGACAGAGGGAGAGCAGAGCCTTTTTTGCTGCTGCTTCTCACTGCCTTCAATTCACAATAACCCTTAGGCCAAAGTGCCGTGTTTTGGGGATGGTATATTCTGCAGCTGTTCAGTAGCAAATCCTTGGGTAGCTCCTTCTCTAAGCAAGATACACTGCCAGGAACTGTGAAGGATGTGATATCATCTGATGTTAAGGGAACGAATGCACATTTTCTCCACAGTAGCTTGTAGGTTAGCAATCTTCCTTTCTGTGTGTCTCTTCCTGATAAAGTTAGGTTTCACAAGGTTTAACGTGTTCCTCCTCTACAAGTTCCTCCTCCAAGCAATTGTTACTCAGCTTTGCAAGGCTGACTTCCCCAACTAATAGATAGTTAACATTTTTTTGTCCACATTCTTATTTTTTTTTTCACATTCTTATTTTTAAGAAATGTTTTAGTGGTTGGCATATTCTTCAGAGATATCCCATAATAACACCACCCTCATCTTTCCTTATTTTTAAGGTAAAGCTACTGCTGTCCTGTTTTTTCAAAGCCAGAGGGAGGTACACAACTCATTTGAGTTCCAGAGAAAAGCAGAATTGTCCATTACTATTGCCTAATATATTAAAATAATTGAGCATTTAACTTCTCACTGAGCTGGGATATAATTGGGAGGAACATCTTAATGAGTTTGCCCAAAGGTTGAGTCAGTGGTAGGGTTGCCCCCTGTATATTATCAGCGAAAAGCAGCGAATAATTTTTTAGTGTAAGTGCGTGTTTCCTGCGATATTTGGGACATACCTACATTAAAAGAAAAATCATTGTTTACTTGAAAATTAAATATAACTAGACATTTGGTACTTTTATTTGCTAAATCTGCCAACTCTAGTCACCACTTACCTACCAAAATACAAATAACCCTTTGGGAAAAACTGGCGTCAAGTTGGTTTTAGCTCAGAAGCACTCACCTTGGCGCAGAAGTCAAGGCTTCAAAGTTTCTGATAATGTGACATCAACTTACGCAAATATAAATCTGAGTAACTCTGCTGTCTTGAAACTTACACACATGTATTTGGAACTCCCGCTGAAAAGAGTAGAGGAGTAGGTTAACAGAAGTCATGGAAGGGCCGGTTTTGGGGGTTCCCGCAGAAGAAGAGAAACTTTGGCCCTGGGAGCCCTTCCCAGGTGGAAATCACCGAAGCAAAAGGCTCCTTCGCGTTTTAGTGCGGAGAGCGCGCGAGACCTGAAGGAACCTATAGGAACCGAGGAGGAAGGGGCTGTGCTCTGGAGGCCAATTAGAGACAGGAGGGTGGGACTGGACGCAGGGTAGGGTCAGGATTCGGCCGGGTGAGCGCCGAAGGGCGGGACTCGGCCAATAGGAGCTGGGAAGGGCGGGGCTTGCCCGAGAGGGGGCGGTCCCGGGGAAGCACTCGGCGCGGCCGGCGCGTCTTTCCGCCTCACCTTGCACCTGCGCCTGTGTTTGCATCTGAGCCTTTGTGCCAGCGAGGCGTGCGCTGACTCGAAGGGTTACGGGTGGCGGGTGACGGGGACGCTCGCTCGGCTTGTCATGGCATACCCGGGATACGGAGGAGGGGTGAGTCCTGTCCGCTTCGTCGCGTCCTGCGCCCCCGCCCCCGCGGGCGGTGCCTACACGCCGGGCCCGCCCTCCGCCCCTGCTCCCGTCGCCCGCCTCCGTACGGAGCCGGCCGGGCATCCCACGGAGAGCCGCAGGGGTTCCGAACCCTCAGGGCCGCTTAGACGCGTCCTTACGAGGCCAGGGATGTAGTGTGTTGATAGAAATTTCCTTCCTGGACCGGGGAAACAAAGCACCCTTTTCTTGTTCCAGTAATCTTTTGTGGTTCCTCCATCCCCCGCCCCCTGCCGTTAGCTTTGTAGACATTCTCTTTCCGAATTTTTTGACCACTTCTTGTTTTCTGTCCAAAGGCAATCTGTTCCTCTAGACCCATTTTTTTTTTTTGGCCGGGGTAGGGTTACTCTTTTTTACATACCTGTTTATTCTGCATCTCTTTTGAAAGTTGGAAATTGTAATTTGTGGTTATATACTCTTTATTTTTGAAGGTGACAGATCCTTTGATGGTCTCCGCTTTTCAAAAATCAAGATTAACCATCACATCTATTTTTTATGTTTTTAATCCATTCTCTTAATGTTTACGGTTTCCTTTTTTGTCTTTCATTTCATCATAATCCAGTTTTTAACTACCTCCTTGAATGCATTTCCTGGAGCTCCCATACTTCTTGCTTGCCCTTGCCCTTATACGTACCGCAGCTGTTCAAACTACTTGTAGTCTCTTACTCTTTGTCCTTTCCTCACCTCATACTTAGAATTCTTTTCTGTTTTTGCCTTTTGGAAATCTCTGCTCATCCTTCGCGGATGCAGGTCAAGATTTTTGTTCCAAATGGAATAATTTACAATCACGATACTAATTCCTCCTCCAGACTCATAAAAATGCTGAGTAAAATGCCTTTCTAAGGTATTAAATATGTATACAACGTTCCAAAGTGAAGAAGAAAGTAAGAGAGGCCCATAGCCATAGCCGGAGACAAACAGTATGTGGCCTCTGGGGTCAGACTATATGTGAACAGTGATCTCCTTACTAGTTATTTGACCTTAACAGGTCAGGAAACCTGAAGTTTCAGGTCCTCAATTGCAAACAGGGCATAATGCTTACATACATCATAGAGTTGTTGGAAAATAATCACATAATAGACGGAAAGTACTTAGAACAGTACCTGGGATATATAAAGCTCTCAGTAAATATTAGCTGCATATTATTATTGTTGGTATTTTTGTTGTTCTATGCTTACTGGTTTTGAAGAGGACTGTTGCTGGAATTATCACTTTAATGATCTGTTTTTGGCGTCTTGCTTTTTAAAAAATGAATATTTTCTGGTAGAGAGAGTGTTTCAAGCTTATGCAGTTTCTCATGATTAATTCACAATTTCATTGCATATTGCATTTACCATTGATTCTTTTATGTATGTGTCTTGAGATATATTACTTATTAGTTTCACTGCAGGTGAAGTTTTTTTTTTTTTTTACTTTTTCTCTAATGATACGATGGTAAACTCTTTTTGAATTGTGCCTCATGTTCATCTATTAGATGAAGTTTTTAGAGGCTGGAGGTTTTTTTTTTTCTGGTATACTTATTTTGATGCTGGGTAACATATACTAATCACCTGAATTATATCTGCATGTAGGATATCTATCTAGCATTTTTAGGTAACGGCTTTTGTGGTAGTGAACTTGGTAACTGGTAATTCTTCCTGCTTTTCAGTGGACTCCTCATAAATGTTTTCTTTTAAATTGACTTTGGTGGGTTATAGGTAATAATTTGTATTTATATTTGTGTAAATTTTATAATATTTGTAATTACCAGATTTCTCCTTTTTTACTCTCACAGTTTGGAAACTTTAGTGGTTATGTGGCAGGAATGCAGATGCAGAGGGGACAGCCGCTGCCAGGGCCCATCTTACTCCCTGGTGCGTGCTCTGGGTACCCTGCATATTCAGACAGTTATTCTGCAGCAGGAGACCCCATGTGGACATATTTCTCTGCTATTGCCGGGCAGGTGAGATTCTCAATGTAATGCACAATTATCAGTTTGAAAAAAATGATTGCTGTTTAAAAGAAATATCAACTTTTTAATTTAGGGTATCATTTTAAATATGTATGTAATTTGTATTATAAACTGATCCAGACTAATCTTCCTGAGATCAGAGATAAGAGTCGTGATGATTATTTCAGTTTTAAGAGTCTGTTAGTATGATCCATGATGCATTATTCATTGCACTAAAAGAGGAAACGGAGTCAGAGATGATCTGGAAAACAGAGATCTCAAGATAAAATTCTTGAGGAAGCTGGGCAGAATAGCAAAAAGGAGACATATAAATTGTGGATGGTTCTGGGAGAGGATTGATGGTAGAGTACATGAGGAGCAGGTTAAGACAACAGGGCAGAATGGAGGTTCAAATATCAGACTAATCAGCAGAGCCAGATTCACACTTGAGTCTTAGTCACATTCCATATCTCCTTTCTTTTATACTGTTCACGAAAAATTTACTGCATTTTGAATCTCATAGAACTTTGATAACATTTTTCATTCATTATTCATTCACTTAAGCATTCACTAGGTCCCATATGCTTTGCTAGAAACAGATGATAGACACAGAATTAATATATGTGGCAGACACTTTGTTTTTGTGACCCCAATTCCATTCATAACCTTCTTTTTCTTTCTCTTCTGTTGCAGAGGTTAGCCCTAACACTCACCATCCCAGACCCCTTTGTAACTAGTAAAGGTGCCATGTGCCATAGGCCTGGCTATTGAGATATAGATGCAATTTCTTTGGGATGCTTTCCTTTACCAAATGAGAAAAACCATGGAAATTAGTATTGTCCTTTGTGTTTCTTCATTCTTCCTGCCTAGAAAGGGACTTAAGGTTTGGAGGTAGTGACCTTAAGGCAACAAGCTTGAGATAAAGACTCATGGATAGGAAATGTAGAAAAATGTGAAGAGGTTGATTGCGTCATTAAAGTGCCATACAGTCTTGTTCCGCCTAGCCTCAGAAATCTTGCATAAAACAATAAATGCTATTGTCCTTAATAGCATTTCCCATTGTTTGCAGCTAAATGCAGTCATGTTACATTATACTATTTTTATCTGTAAGGAATTCGTAAGTAGTATAATACCGGGAATAGGTCTACCTATTTACTGACAATATAATAAATCTGTTTTATGAAATTACAACTTAAAAAATAACTGGACATGCATATTCAGAGACTTTTAACTGACATCTGAGCTATTTCAGTTTCACAACTGCCAACAACAATTTGCTGTTTTTACTGTTTGACACTTTTCTTCAATTTTCTGCAGTCTTGTGCTTTTGAGTAATTACATTCTGTGAGGACTTAGCCTTTGTCATAGTCTCCCTTATCAAGTAGGCACTAGAAATATATTAGTCATTCAGTGTGTCAATAGATGCATATATTAGTCATTCAGTGTGTCAATAGATGCATAAACTATCTCATTTTCAATTTTTAGTCTGCATATATAGATTTCATATGTTGAATTTTGCCTAGCTTTAAAGAATCAGGTATAATATCAGACCTATAGCCATTATGGTCCTAGAGCCCAATTACTGACTCTTCTCTGTAACTGGAGTCTTTTTGATCAGCCTCATGAATAATGATGCTCTATGACAAATATCCAATTAAAGGTTTCTGCAGTGTTTCTTTTTATGGGATAATGTTTTCTGAACAGTAATGATTCAATCACTAGTTGATTAGGGGAAATTCTGTTTTGTACCTTGATAAATACACACATGTGCATGTCAATAATACTAACAACTTTAACTCTAATGTGCATGCTACTTCTCCTTTTCCACACAGCAGCTCTGTGAGGTAGATCGGATAGGAATTAATTATTATAGAGAGTAAGTGGTGATTAAGATTGAGTAACTGAAAAAATGGGACTTAATGCTTGAATATCCTTTCAAAATCTTCCTATCAGTTAAGCTAACCAATGACAATTTGTTTTTTTATTAATGATCTACCTAAAACTCTTATTATTTAATTAGAAAATCCTGTTTTCTACCACTAATGCTGTGTGATTCAGTTGAGGGTATACAGTTGATCATGAACATCAGCTCAAACTGTAGGTAAAGAAATCCAAAACTACCACTTGGATTTTCTCCATAAAGTTTAGGAAGACATTTCTTATTTGTCAGTCAACTAAGATAACAAGTTTTCATAAAATGTATGAAATGTTAGTATGAAGTAGTGTGCTAGGAGAATGCTTTCTGATGGTGGTAACTTTTGGCAAAGCTGTTCAGGTTGTTTTTCTGACTCCCAAAATTCTATTGAAAGCACATGTAAAATAGAATTTAACTAACTAATTAGATTTTAGATGTTTTAATTAAATCCACACTTCAATGAGAAATTTTAATCTTTTCAACCTTTTGGAATAGTAAATGAACATGGCCACAAACTGTCAAAAATGACTATAGTTTAACCCAAGAACCAATGGTAATTGTCTCCATTCTACCGAACAACAAATCTGCTTTATACTAGATTTTGCACCAGGACCTGAGGATGCAAAGATGAATGAAATTTACAAAGATCTCTCTATTCAGAGGGATTGACATGTAGGAAATGAAAATGACATAGGTAAAGAAATGGTAAAAGGTGAACGGATAAAGATTATAGTGACACCAAGAACACACTCTGATCTTTATACTTACTCTTTTTGCCTAGAACAGCAATGTCCAAAATGAATATAATATGAACCCCAAGTGCAAGCCACATATGTAGGCTTAAAGCCTCAAGTAGTACATTTTAAAAAGTACAAAAAAAATAGGTGAAATTAATTTTTATAATAATTTGTTAAATTGAACCCAATATATAAAAAAAATACTAACATATAAATATGAAATCAATATAAAACTTACAAAATATTTGACTGTTTTTGTTACTAAGTCTTGAGAATCTGTGTGTATTTTTCACTTACAGAACCTCTCAGTTCTCACTAGCCACATTTAAGTGCTCAGTGGAACATAATTGTTAATGGCGGCGAAATTGGACAACCCAGGCTTGGAACTCTTTCCCTCAGGTGTCTGCCCCTTTACTTTCTTCATATCTTTCTCAAAACATACCTTATCAGTGAGGCATTCCTTAAGCATTTATATAAAATAGCATTATTTTTTTAAAAACATGATATTAGTGACAAAAAGGCTATGATGAATAAATATCCAATTTTTAAATTAAGGAAGTAGCACTCACTTCCGTTGCTGCCCCTTGATATTGACCCTGTTTAAGTCCGTAAAGCCTGTCCGACTTATGTGACAATTTTGTATGTGTAAGATATGCATATATATATATATATATATAAAACTTATGTTTTAATCTGCTTGTTCTTGGAAGACAAGCCCAAATGTTTATTAGAACAATGTAAGGTAAAGGATTTTATATTTCAGTGACTTAAAAAAGTTTTGTAAGATGAAGAGTTTATAAAAGATAAGAACTTACGTTGCTCTGGGATGTTTTCATGAATTTAATGGGAAATTTCCTGAGTTTTACAGCATTTAGTTCTCGAGTCTGATAAAATAATAAACTTAGTTTTTCATGGAAAGATGACACAGTCATGTCTGTAGTACGAGACATATAAACAGACTGTCAGCCACCTTGTCATAGGGCCGGGAAGCGGGGGAAAGGACATGTGGGCCTTGCAGGTAAAGGAGCCAGGAGAAATTTGACAAATGAAGTCTAAAACTTTTATTTTGTGGGAGGGGAAATAAGAAGATATTTTCTCAGTTTCATTCCATTCCAAAAGGGTTAACAATGACTAAATAATTTCATATTCTTTAATTCAAATTGAATTTATACTGACCTTTGATGTATATTTCTTAAGCCTAAAACTTTTCAGTTTTGCTTCTCTATAAACTTGGTTCTTTCTCTACAAAAGAACTTCCATACTCTTTCTTCAAGGTTCCTTCTTTGTCTCTGGAAAGAGAATTTAGAGAGAGGTCTTCTGTGCACTAAGTGGACTTTTGTAGAAAATATAGAAGAAACTCTTACTTGAACAGGTACTATCAGACCACATAGGATTGATTTCCCTTCATTTTAATTGGATTGGCACAGATTTTTAGTAAATTCTAATTTCTCTTTTATAGAAAGCTTCAAATTTGAGCCTTATGTTTGCACAGTATATTATTCTTATAATTGAGATAACAATTGATGAAGCTTAGTAATTCTCAAGCAGAATACCATCTTCCCACTTAAGAAAAGTTAAAGAAAAAATATTATCTTCAGTGTACTAGAAGACTGGAAACATTTTTTAAATTAAAAGAAAGAAAATCATTTCTACCTCTACTTCTGTTTTAATAATTTATAAAAGATTGTCCTTTAAAATTTACTCTTAATTGACAGTGACCTGGCATTTGTGTCATCATTTCATTGAGATATTGTTGACACTGGTAGCTGTAGTTCATTGATTGGTCTTTTTTTTTTAATCCATAATTCCTTTTTGGGTGACATTAGAAATATGCTCTTGGTTTTTCAGTATCTTGAAATACAGTAATTGGAGGAAAATTGAAAAAAGTATCAGATGAAAAATTTCTAACCTAGCTCCCTATCTAAAAATATCTGTAGTTTTTCTTTAAAGACTAATTTTCTAACTACTGAATTAAAAATTTTATAAGCAAAATCTCCCAAATATGTACCCATGTAGACATGGATAGTCTATTGAGAAGAGGGCTTCTCAGTATTTTTCCTGTTAGAACCACTGGAAGTTTTGTTACAGCGAATTCTTTGCTAAAGATCTATTAGAATATGAACATTTAGAGTGTTCCTTAGAAATAGTTTGTAAAAGTTATTTTTATTTCTTGGGGCTCTTACAAAGCTCGTTTTAAATTTGCCTTCTTGATCCTCTCTCAATGCTACTGTTTTACATTTGTGATAATATTTGTGATGCCTCCAAGTAAATTACTCTGTATTTTTGTAGAAAATAAGATGAAGTACTGAAACATGAGAGTATTCAACCTCTTTCACTTCCATTGTGATTTCTTGTTTGTTAAAAATTTTATTTCACATAAGTTCAAACAAGAATGTTTGGGTGATAATCTGAAGAATAGTAGCAAAATGCAAGGGACTCTAAAGTTTGCTAGAGGTAATGCTGGGGGGAAAAAAAGATAATTTTTCCTCTCAGTTAAAAAAGCTTTAGTATTCTTTAGAAATAATTTTCCCCAAAATGGACATGATGGGAACATTTTTTGACACTTCTCTGAACACATTTTGGGCATTTTCTAACTATTTTAAATAGAAATACAATGATTCTTGCCAGATAGTATTTTGAGCTATTATAAGAAAAAGTGATTTTGCTATTTTTCAGAAACAAAAAATTTTATTTGAAATACTTGAAAAATTAATAGACTATAATTTGTGAAAAAATTACTCGTGCTGTATGATCTGTAATGTGCCTTTTCTGTCAATAATTCTCTCTATAATTTTATAGTTGATAATAGAGTAATATTTTGAAGAATACGTATTTACTGATTGGCCTAGGACAGCCAATTAGTGTTTTAATATGCTTTTACACAACTGTGCATTACACCAGGTTATAATTATTTTTTAACAGGATGGTGAAGTGGATGCTGAAGAACTTCAAAAATGTTTGACCCAGTCTGGAATTAGTGGATCTTATTCTCGTGAGATCTTCTCCCCTCCCTCCCCTGCCCCTTGAAATTGGAATTGGAAATACATTGTCTAGCTTTTTGATCCCATACTTAAAATACTTAAAAAAAATTTTTTATCACAGATATACATGCACATAGTTTAAAGAGTCAAAAGATTCTGCAAGGCTTGTTTAAAAAAAAAAAAGAAACAACTGTGCATTGTGCGTTCCTCTCCCTCCAGTGAACTACTCATAGGGGAAATCTCTTCTGCTTTTTCATTCAGAGGATTCTTGTGAAAGTTCCGTCCTGATCTCAAAATAGCATGCTTTCTCTTTTTTTTTAACTATTGATTTTCATTTTGAATGATTCTCAGTTGATGTCCTGATTTGGAAGATAAAGATTTAACTATTTTTCATCGTTTAACTCACGCTGTCCCTGCGCTCCACACAGGAACAAATCCCATCCTCCCGTCCATCCAGTGTCGCTAGGTAGTAATTTCAGTAAATAGGTCAGTAATCAGTAGTTGCCTTATTACTATCAAAATGCTCTTCCTGTGTCTTGTGATAACGTATGACTGATTTTCCTTTTTAGGTGCGGCTTTTTGCTTTTCCTGACATTAATCGTCATCCTGGATCTTCTGGTTGTGCTCTACTTTGCATAGCTGTCCTACTGGCCTTCCTTCACCTTCATTCTGGAACCATCTATCCCCTCTCTTTTGAATTAGATCCCCCCTTTAATTCATCTCTTGCCATCTTTTTTAATTCAATAAAATATAACATTTATTAGCTTGTTAATAAAAGAGTGCATGAGAAGTAAATTTTCTGAGTCTTCATCTGAAAATGCTTTTATTCTATCCTCAGAATTAAGTAATTGGCCAGGTATAGAAAGCTAGATTACAAATTATTTTCACTTAGAGCTTTAAAGGTATTGTGCCATTGTTTCTAGCTTCCATTATTGCCTTATTTTTCTGTTTCCTGCCTGTGTGTCACTTGTTTCCCTTTCTGGAGGCTTGTGAGGTCTTCTCTTTGCCCCTAGTCTGACGTTTCACAGTACTGTGCCGGGCTGTGATGCGTGGGGACTCGGGCACGCCCAGCCTGGGAACTGATTTGTTTAAGTTCTGGGAAGTTTTCGTTGTGATGTTGCCTGCACTTTCTTCTTTCTGGAATGCCTATCATTTGGACGGCATCACTTTTCTTACCTTTTCTTTCCTGTGTCTTGTTTTCCTCTATACTTTTGGGGGAATTTCTGCTGTCTCCAGATCCGCCCCCCACCTCCCCCACCCCCATTTGTTTGATTGTCTTTCTCGTTAGATGCTTTTTTCTCAGGGGTCTGATGATCCTCAGCTGCTCATGTTCAACTCAAGGGCCGGCTGGCAGCTCTGAGGCTGTGGTTAGGTGCTGATGGTACCTTCAGTGTCTGGCGGTTTGGCCGGGCAGGTTGTTGTTCAGCTCTGGTATCGGTATCTTTAGGGATTTCCTTGGGGGCGGGTTGTCCACTTGATCTTGTGTCTGGGAAGAAGGAGTGAGGACTCAGCAGCGTTCTCAGTCTGTTGTAAATTGTCATTTAATTGCCTTGCTTTTAGTAGACAGCCCTGTTCTCAGTCGTGCCTGGTATCTGGCAGTCCAGAGACCTCTCCGGAGAATAAGGCCCCAGACTTGTACTGGGTGTGGGAATAGCATGGGAGCACCCACGGAGCTGAGACAAGGAGGGGATTTGGGGCTTTAAATTCTTCCTAAGTATTCAACCTCCATTCAAATCTCTACCTTCACACCCATTTTCAGAAGTACTGCTAATTCTTCAATGTTTGGGGTCTAGGATAACTAGATTTCTTCTCAACTTTTCTTATTGCAAGTTAAGGAATGAAACATCCAGTTTCGTCTTACTTTGTATTTTGTTGATTGTGAATGAATGTTTTAAAATGGAAATTTTAGAATTGCCCCTCTACTTAGTAAAACTTCTCAGTGACTTCCATTGCTCTGAATCTTAGAGTGGCATTGAAGACTTTCATGATCTGGTCCTCATCTGCCCTTCTGATGTCATCACATACCAGTTCTTCACCCTGAGCTTTAGCCAAATCCCTGACTCCGTCAGACTTCAGCCAAAACCCATCTTGTCTTTTGTGTTAGGAAGACTTAAGTCCTCCTTTTCCCCCTGTTGGTTTTGGTTTTATAATCACATATTAAATTATGAGGTCCTTTTATGAGAAGTGAGTAGTTTGAAGGTAGTAATTTTTATTTGAATAACTTTTTTTTTTTTTTTTTTTACCATGGACACTTAATAAACAATGAAAGTTTGTTGGTTGGGGTGGTTGCATATTTTGGGCAGTTTTTAAATGTTTTGTTTTATAAAATAGAAATTGTCATAATTTTACTTGGTCAGACTCCAATTCAAGTAATAAATATGTTTTACAGCCTTCAGTCTGGAAACCTGCAGAATTATGATTGCCATGTTGGATGTATCCTTGAATAAAAATAGAAAGTAGGAGAATATAGAATAATTGCCTTCTGAATATTAAGGCAATTTTTATTATAAATGACCATAGTAAACCTGAGAGTTTAAACATAGTTTGTGAGATCCTGTTTGAATTCCATATTCTCATTCTACATAGAAATCTACTCACATGCTACATTTGGCTACCTCTTGCAGAAACATACTAACAAATTTTTAGTCAGTTATTTGGAGTTTTGGGTTGGGTCAGTTCTTTTTGGTATCAAAATTAATTTTTGTTAATAAAACTATCAGAGAGATTACACAGGAAAAATGGGATTTAATGAATTCAAAGAACTTTGGGCAGCTCTTAATGCCTGGAAGCAGAACTTCATAACTATTGATCAAGACCAGAGCGGCACAGTAGAGCGTCATGAATTGAACCAAGCCATTGCTGCTATGGGTAAGAATATTAAAACTCTTTAGAATCCACATGATCTTTGTTCTTCAATCAGATGAATCGTGACTGTTTAAATTTGCTAACTAAAAAAAGATACATTATTTCACCAGCTGTTAAGTTGAAGATTATAAATTCTGACTAAAGATCTTTAAAAAAACCACTTTATGATTTTTCAAAAGATGATCTGTTATACATTCTGATTAATAAAATAATTTCTGCATTTCCTCTGTTGAGTATATTTAAATTTATTACTTTCATTGCTAGTACTCACCACTAGTGTTGCATTCTTTTGCAACTTAGTGAAATCTCTAATTTGACAAGAAAAGCTTACCTAAATCAAGTACAGGTTTCCATATCATAGTCTAGCTTTTCAGCAATAAAAACCATATTTTTCATTTTTCCTCTTCTTGTCATGTGTGGAATGCACTGTAGACTCCAAAATGCCTCAGAGTGGGAAGTCTGCATTTTATAATATTTTTAAAGAACAACTTTTAAAAATCATATTTCTTTCTACTTTCTTTCAAAAAGTGATAATATAAAATGGTGTTTAGCTTGTTTACAGTTAATATAGTTTTATGTCATTTTCTTAATTGTTTACCGTTGTGATATTATTTACATTAGTTTCTAAACAAAATATATTTGTAAGAAAATAAACCTCTTGGAAGTTAAAATCTGAACCCAGTGCAAGTTATCTCAAATTCCAATTTAAAGAAGTTAAAACTAATGGTTTGTTTTGTCTTATAATTAGACATTTTAGCTTAATAGATGGTCATTTTAGGGACAATCCTGGCTATATCATGTGTAGCTCGGTTATAGAGCATTAATACCTAGTGAATTAAACTTGTTTCTTAATTCAGCATAACATTGGAAAATTAATATAACCTTTTGCCAAAAAGAAAGCTACCAAAGAGTTCACATAGGCAGTTGAATGTAACAAAGAAGCATTGTATGTTACTCAAATTTAAGCCAGCTGTATATAAAAATACTCAAGGTATTTTGCTGAGAATGCTGTGGGAAATCTTAAGAATTTTTGTCAGTACCATTTACATATAATGGTATCAGTTTGCATGTTTTAGTTGCTACTTCTATTAATTTATGCCTTTTATTTACTTATAGTAAGTTTCCTGGATTACATTTTAATTATAGCTACAGATAGAATTTTTTCCTATTATGTTTATTATTGTTTTCCACTCTGAATGGATTACTATCATTTTTCCAAATCTAATCCAACAGTAATTCTAGGTCAATATTTTTACAGTGAAGTGTATACATATTTAGAAGTTGCTAAGAGAGTAGATCTCAGTTCACCTCATAAGAAAAATTTTAACTGTGTGGTGATGGATGTTAACTAGATTTATCATGGTCATGATTTTGCAATATGTACAGTATTGAATCATTTTGTTGTACATGTGACACTAATATGTCAATTATACGTCTATTAAAAAAAGGGAAATATAGGCTTTAAATGATACTAAAGATCACTATTAATTCTTGATATTCATTAAAGAACTATAAAATTACAGAATTGAAAATTTGAAGCACTAAAATGTGTGAAATACTAGACATTATTTCAATCAAAATACATCTTGAAAACACAAAAAGATAATTATTTCCTCCTTAGCTTCTTTATTATAAAACTAGTATTGTGATATTTATGTAACACTTCACTATTAATAGTGAAGACTGTGGTCATTTCTGTGTGTGTTTTGTTTCTAGTATATTTATGGAATGAATTTTGAAAAATTATGATTTTTTAAAAATGAATTCAGTGTTATGGTGTTCTTATGGTACTTAGTTTTAGAAGTTTTAATCTACCCATCTCTTTTTCTAGGTTATAGGTTGAGTCCTCAAACATTAACTGCTATTGTTAAACGGTATAGCAAGAATGGCAGAATCTTCTTTGATGATTATGTTGCTTGCTGCGTGAAGCTTCGAGCATTGACGGGTAATGACCTTTTAAAAATGAGTACAGTATTGTACAGCTGCTTTTCTGAATAGTGTCTCTCATTATTTCCTTCACCAAGTTTATATTATGTATTTTCCCCCTTTATTCACCATTAGACCTAATCAGAGTTTTACAGCTTTAAAAATTTAGGATTATATAAATAGTGAAAAATTGTTATAGCTCAATTTTGCAGTTCTCTTCATGTCTCAGTTGCCTGGGACATGAAATCACTTAAAATGTAATTGAGTATGAAATCAGTCATTTTTTAGTACCTGGGAACACCCAAGTATTTGAAACTATAGATTTTAAATCATAATAAAAAAGTACTTTTTTTGTTTAAAGATTTCTTTAGGAGAAGAGATCACTTGCAGCAAGGAGTTGTGAATTTCATGTATGATGATGTGAGTATTCTGAGTTAACACTTGGTATTTACACTGTTCTGATGTGTTCATAGTTGTCAAAAATTTGTAAATGCTCTCTGGTACCAACACTGGGAATATATTTTACAGACCGTTATTCCTTTCTTATATTTTTCAGCTGAATGCATATATGTAAGATTCAATACTAGTACAAATACCCATCTTGACTTCATATTAAACATAAAAATATGCATAAATTTTATGAACAGTTTTGGCAGTTGATTTTCAAAATGATTTGTTAAGGTAAAACTACCTTTTTTTATAAAGAGTAGTTTGCTTTTGCTGGTCTAAGAGAGACAGGAAATTTTCATCTATGATAAGTTAACAAGCTATTCATTTCTCATTTCAAAGGTTGCTGATTCCATTTTTTTTAGTTGAAGCTATAGGAAAATTATGTTTCACATGTCACATGTGCTTTAGTGTTTCAAGGTTTTTTTGTTGTTATGTGAAAGTTTTAGGATATATTGGTTTGAATTACACTTTGGAGACTTAAATTTCCCCTCTTGTGAAAATGCTTTTATGGAGTATTAAAAAGAGTACTAATAAAAAAAACCATTTTATTATTACCAGCTGATGATATTGCTTCTATATTAGTTTTTGCAGGGTACGATGGCGATTTAAATGTCTAGAATTTGAAAGCTGAAGAGATACTGTGAATATTTTTACTTGGAAGAAATGAACTGGACTAATTTGAATTAAACTTTTTGGGGCTTTAAGCATGTTTCTACTTGTTAAAATCTCTTTCCTTTCTATATGCTTTTATGTTAGTGCACAGTTCAAAGCAATGTAAGAAATGTTTTTGTATTTGGGATATTATTTCTTTTAAAAATGTAATGACTTTACTGATATGTGCATAGTGACAAAATATTGTTATGTGATTGATGTAAATATCTCTTAATTTTTAACATTATAACCCTAGAGATTTGAATGTACTTACAGGATAGATTATATAAGAAGTCAAATAATCAAAGCCTCATTAAAACTAATTTATAATTGTGTGGATTGCAAATTATACTTTGAAGTTTTGTTGGTAGTTGGTTTTTGCTGGTAGAATGAGCTAAAAGGGGAGCCTGGATTTTGTACCATATTTGAAATAGGGCTTATTCCTTGAGTACATAATTAGAGAACAGAAACTCACAGGTTTTTTCCTCTGTAGAAGAAAATTGTATGTCCTAGATTTTATCTTAAATCACTTTAGGTAGACCATAAATTAATCTGTAGTGAAATAAGACTTACAGGAGCCATTGTTTTTCCTTTTTTATTTTTTACAAAGTGTGTATTTTTCTTTGGTGTGGTTTTTTTGTCTTTTGTGGAAAAAAGTTTTAAATAAACACTACTTTCCCTCTGTACCTCATTTTGTTAATGGAGACATAGATAACCTAAAATGGCATCTTCCGCTAAGTCTTGATTCTTTGGAAATGATACATTTTTGAAATGTCAACTTTCAGATTTGTTCTCTTAAGAACGTTGTTGTTCACACATAATGCCAACTGCATATATAATCAAGTAATCTACCACTTTGTTTAAATATTCAGAAACCATAAGTTTTACTTTGTTGACAGCATTACCTGGGGGTTTGCGCATTAGTAAACCAGTCTTTTGAACCCATCTGTGTATGTGGGTCCTGAGTAGAGTGGACACCACAGCAACAATTTCTAAGTGGTGTTACTTTGGAAATTGCAAAGTCGAGTCACCAGGTCCTTAGCATTTAAGATCCCTGATATAAGCTGTTGTAATTGGCAAACACTCTAAGTCTTTCTTAATGAAGATTTAATAAATCACATATTATTCTTACACTTTATCTGAGTGTCTTCAGCTTAAAGGTGAATACAAAATATAATTATAGTGTGGCTGGTGACCAAATTAATACATGCTTTTTATAAAATTCCATGTTTTTTAAAAGATGGAGGATAAATAGAAGTATCTTGAAAAAAGTCTTTTATAAACTTACAGAATTTTAAATCAATTTTTTCACTTTTAACAGTCCTGGAAAGAAAGAAATGTGTAACCATTTTGACATTGATAATTTTATTTAATTAGCTTTTGAATTCATTGGTCAGCTTTATAAAAATGTATGAATAAATAATCCATATAATTCGGTCCTCTGGCTACTAATTTTTTTCATGAACATATATTTGATAATGTGAGAAGACATTAGCAGCCATAAAAAAATAGAGAATTCTAATTAGAAGTGTTGTATGAAAAAGCTAACAAACACTATTGCTCATGTTGAATAAGGCTGATAATGTGACTCAGCAGACTGGAACCTTAACATTCAGCTTATAGATAGTTGAGTTACTATACTGTTCTGATATCAGTTATAGTTTTTCTTACTTGGAGGTTCATGGTTGGGGTAAAACTTTAAAAATGACATATGGTATTATATGTTTCTGCCAAATGACACTTTGTATTAGAACTGTACACAATTCTCTAACTCATCTTTTCTGAAAGTGTTCTCATGACTTCTGGTCATAGGAGATCTACGAAGAAGGAGTCCATGGCCAAACATATATGGGAAATTCTAATCTTCCTCAGGAAGCTTGATAAATCCTACTGTACCTAAAATCCTGCTTAATTTTTTTGACCCAATTTTTCCCAAACTTTTTGACCAGAAAACTCCTTTCTCCAGCATACTAATGTTCCATGATATTAAAAGGAAAACTACAGGCCCAAAGACACAGTCACATATGTTAATATCCCTATGTCAGCAAACCAAGACTGAGTACCTAACCCAGGTGAAGTCTCAGAACCCCCACCCCAGTCACCAGAAATACAACTTTTAATTAGTCAACTTGGACTTCCCTTGTCAGCGCTAGAAAATTTCCTGATAGACACCTTTTATTCCCCTTAGGAGGGTGACCTGGCTTAGAACAATGAATTATCTACTGCTAATCTCCTTTTTTTCTGCTCCCTACTTTTAAAAACCTTTCCTTTTCTGCAGTTATCAGAGCATCTCTACTTGCTAAATGAGATGTTGTCAGATTCATGAATTACTACTAAAGCCAATTATATTTTCAAATTTACTGGGTTGAATTTTGCTGTTTTTTTAACAATGCCAATCCAACTTATTTGTTAGACAATTCTTTTATCCTTTGTATTAAATAGATAATCTTATTAAAAACATTAAGCCTAGAGAATATTTTACTGGGTTTTTTATACTGAAATGCAGTTCAGTTTTTGATGCTTTTAAGATAATTGTAAACAGACACCCCTTACTATGGTATAATTAGTTTTATGACATATCACTGGAGTATGAATATTGTATGGTGGTTTGTATTGGTTAACTCACACCCAGTTTTCTTATGATGATGTAAATTATTGAATAATGTACACTCAGTGTTTAAGTGCTTTTATTTATACCATAAACATGTTTCCATGTCATTTGAGATTTTTTTAATAAACATTCAAATAGCTTGCTGTAAAGATTTTCATCATACAAAATCTGTTACATATATATTATGAGATGCTTCAGTTCAAATAACAGTGCAGTAATTCATCTATGCCTAAAAAAAACTACCAAAGGCTTAAATGTCAGGTATTGACCTTCTATTTCGAGTGGCAGTTTATACATTTTGAATTATATCAAGGGGAAATCAATACGATTGAAATCTTAATTTGGTCCACTTTAAATGTAATTTCAAGGATGTGCTCATCTGATCTATTTAAGCATGCATTCAGAAACAAAAAGTAATAAAAATCAATCTCAAGTGATATGTTTATTTCCAGAAAAGACATTTACCCTGGAAGAAAGAATTCATTAAAGTAGTTTAAGGTCTGTGTAATTAAGTGACAAAACATCAATTTGTGATTATTTCTTTAAATAAAACAAATAAAGTTCACTTGTAATCTTATGACTGAACTGGACAAACAAAATAAATACTATTTGTCGGAAATGTGCTTTTCTTTGTCCTTTTATGTTTGACAAACTCATAGATGATATGTTTTCTATTTGTAGCCATTTTTGGTGAAATTAATAGAAATAAATTTGTAAAAACAGGATAAATCAAATCTGTTGAGTAAAGATTTCTTTGTGTTAGCATTTTTTTCTCTTAAATTTTAAAATGAAGCCGTGAGTGTCTTATTACGTTGAAACATATTAAAAATCCTATTTTTTTGGTCTTAATCATTTACTACATAGTAAATTATGCAAGCACTGTGAAATATAAAATGTTAAGGTATCTAAGTATGTCTAGACTTCATAATAATACATGATATAAAGAAAAAAATGAAAATTTAGATCTTCTGTTATTGTAGTGATGAATGCAGACAGAATTTTAAATGAATACTGTTCAAATAATTTGTAGCCTAGACTAAGGTCATAACGTCAATATGTCCATCTATTTAATTTAAACTTCTCTTGTAATTTAGAATACTGAGCACAAAAGTACTTTCCAGCAAAACATTGGGAAACTTCAGAAAAATTTCTCATCTGACTCACTATCAGCTCATTATTTGAATCCTGGGACATCTCTGCTTTTAATTGTTTCTTGCCATGTCTTCCCTGCTTGCTTTTTAAAAAACCATGTTTTACTGGCAATAAAGAAAATCTTATATTACTTAACATTCCTTTACTCAGGTAACTTGGTAGTATGCAGCTTTGTGTTTTATTTTGTAGGCATTCAAAACTAGGGGTGCTTCTGTCTATCTGAATATATAGGAAGTAGACACTGGCAGCACTTCTCTGATATTACATGTACCATACAGTTGGGGGATGAGTAGGGTCCTTGCCTGTACTATGTGTGTTTTCAGGTGTTCTATTCTGCAACCTCAGAGATGTTGGCAATTTGGAAAGTGTGCAGGAGTGAGAAGAACTGAGCTAGGTCATTATTTAATATCTATAGTCAGAGACAAGTATGCTAGGAATTAGTACCTTCTGATACATTGTGTGTGTGTGTGTGTGTGTGTGTGTGTGCGCTTTGGGGCTGGAGACTGGGGTGTCTGTCTCAACCTTATCCCTCAAGCATTAAAATATACATAGTATACTTTACAAATACATACAATCGCTTGTATTTTAAGTGACTATTTAGTCACATTTTATCTTACTATGATTACTGAAATTTCAAAGGATAACCTGAACAGTGCTAGTGTGAGTATATAAGAAACAGATTAATTAAAAATCCATATTCTTTTGAAAATGTCAGGCCATTTTAAAACAACTTTAGGAATAACGGAACTTTTGGATGTGTACTTAATTTCCCAAAGCTTGTTCGTACTTCCTCATTTTTTAAACAGCCTCTCTCATAGCTACCAATCCAGTGCTTTCTGTTCATCTGTGTTTGGTTTGGGGTTTCATTTACTACACAGGGCAATGTTCTCTTGGTTCTGGTTTTTCAAACCTTAAAAATGGAGGGGAATCGAAACCACTGAACAGACTCAACAGTCTTTAGCTTAGAAAAGTCATATTATGACCAATAGCTTACTTACAAGTTTTCTTTGAAGATAGTTTGGATTTTTCTTCTTAAATAAGAGAGAAATGACCCTAGGGGAGGAATTAAGACAGTATGAAATTTAGATTAATGAAAATAATGTTATCTGGATATTTTCATTCTTGCAAAAAAAGTACATTATTAAAAAAGTTTTTAGATGTAAGTTAGTGCCTGTTTAGCCACCAGAAATTTTAAGTAATCAAACAATAGATGATTTAGTAAATTGCCATTGTGTTCTTGCCAGGCAATAATAAAAGTGAAATGTTTTTATGTTTCTTTGATTTTAGATATAATGCTTTCTGCCACTCAATTCAGCTTACTAGTGTCTGGGTGGAACTCAGCAATGTAGTAGCACTGTTAAAGTAATGTGACTTTGTGAAATACGACAGCACCACCATGCCTATATTTAGTACTGCACTTAGTAAAGTGTTTTGGAAATAGTTGGCTTCTCTAATAAAAGTATCCTAACTAGCTAATGCGATTTACTTTCGTTTTCCCCAAAATAATTTTGTTTACAAATTCTGGAATTTTCATGTATAAATAGATCAGAAATTATATACTTCATTTTTAAATTATGTATATATACTATTATTTTCAATTTAACTTGTACACTTTGAGCTACCAAAAATTTGCAACCATTTGTACATGATATTTACATTTTTCTTATTTACAGTTATTTGTAGGTTATTGCAAAACTAGTTGTGCAAGTAGATGACACTGTCAATACCACATAAAGATCTTTGAAGAAAATATTTGCTAAAAAATAAATATTTCTGCATAAAGTATTTCAAAAGCATCATGATTTCATGCTACATTATGTGCATAAAGACTAGGAAAAAGTGTTTTGGTAGATTGTTTCATTATGTTTAAAGCATTCCAAGCATTAAACTACATAACCAGTGTGAATGAGCTTTATATCAGATAACTGACATTTCAAAGTGATTACGTTATTTTTTGAAATGCAGTATTCTTTAACTGAAAACATTCTGATACACATTTTCCTAAACAAAATTATGGAATGCAAATTTCAGCTAAAAAGAGGTAATGTGCCTTTAATTAAAATCAGGTATCTAGGAGATTAAAAACTAGAGAATCCTCACTATTCTTATCTTATTTGGAATAAAGGGTACCAAATCATTTCAATGCTACTCTAATTATAGGGGCATTTTGATGAGACTATATGGAAGAATTAATTATAAGATTATTGATCCTTACATTTTATTCCTAAATAAGGATGATGGAATGATGTAGAGTGTTCTTATATACTCAAACACTTAATATAATGTCAGTATGAGAAAAAAATAAGTTTAAAAGCTAACAGTTGTGATTATTTTCATTTAAAAATAAATACAGAGGAAATACAAAGAATTAGGTTAAATGTATGGAATGATTTAAAACTCACAGGTATGCCAAATTATTTTCTCTCAAAATATAAATTAACTAATGGAAGTCAAGATATCATGACTACAATTTAGCAGTTCAACTAAGTTTTGATACTAGCTTTTCAAGAATAACCGCATCAATAATGTTAGTTCTTACTATACAAATATTTTATTGGGAGCATTTATGTAATAACATTGCTATTCTTTAAAAAGTTTGACAATGAGCTTGGTCAATGATTGGTTCTGTTTTTCTAATATTGCATTTCTATAGATGTTTTATTCTATTTATAGTAATGAGTTATTTTTAATAAGCTTTCTTGTTATCTCTTTCAACCTACACTTAATAGTTTACATACATGTCTTGTGATCATTTCTTTTTGTGCTTTCGGTTACTAATAATTCAAGTCTTACTGTGAATTTTCTTTTCTGTATTGCAAATTCTTAAAGCAAAGTATAGAGCATTTAATTAATTATTCTAAGCATGAGCACTGATCAATGACAATACCTAATATTTCATAAAGAATTTTAACCCATGATCCTTTCAGTTTTTAAAATGTTAATATCACTCCTTTTTAGGTTAAGTAGAACCATAAGAAAACAGCTTTGAATGAGAATTCTTAAGAAATGAGGGGGTCAAGATATGGAAGCAACCTAAGTGTCCATCAGTAGATGAATGGATAAAGAAGATGTGGTACATATATACATGGAATACTATTCAGCCATAAGAAAGAAACAAATCCTACCATTTGCAACAACATGGATGGAGCTAGAGGGTATTATGCTCAGTGAAATAAGTCAGGCAGAGAAAGACAGATACCAAATGATTTCCCACTTTTGTGGAGTATAACAACGAAGCAAAGCTGAAGGAACAAAATAGCAGCAGACTCACAGACTCCAAGAAGAGAATAGTGGTTACCAAAGGGGAGGGGTGAGGGGGTGTGGGTGAGGAGGGAGAGAGAAGGGGATTGTGGGGTATCATGACTGGTGCACATGGTGTGCATGGGGTTATGGGAAAGACAGTGTACCTCAAAGACAAATAGGGACTCTGTGGCATCTTATTGCACTGATGGACGGTGACTGCAATGGGGCATGGAGGGGGACTTGATAATAAAGATGAATGTAATAACCACATTGTTTTTCTTGTGAAACCTTCATAAGAGTGTAGTATATCAATGATACCTTAATAAAAAAAAAGTAAGAGGGAGAGGGGGAAGCCATTGCAGACCTAGAAAACAACTGTGATGCAAATTTATAATTATGCATGTGGGATGAAGTTGATATTTGACAAATTTTGGTATGCTACAGCACAGGAAGCTTCCCTACCACTGGCGTTCTCCTATTCTGAGCAAATGGGTCTTTGAAAGTTGTGTAGGAATCACTGTATAGATTTTTGTCACAGAGGGTAAATACAGTCAGGGTTGGGTAGGGGAAAGGGCCGTGGAAGTGCACTGCCACCAAATACCATCTTTGTGATGATGCACAAGTTGCATGATGACCTTACATCTATGTGTTGCTTGATAGTTTGCAAAGCATTTGCACATGTATAACTGAAGAGGGTTCTCAATACCCCCTCAGGATACTTAAGATGTAACCCCCATTTTTATAGTTTTGCATACTAGGGCTCACTGAGGGTTTGTTCTGAGAGTAGGTGGAGAAGGTAGGATTTAAATTCAGGTTTACCACGTTGAATCATCCCATTTCCATCCTTCCACACTAAAGCTTAGGCAGTCTAAGTATCTGTGCAATGAAGGAGTGGGTTTAGACGCCTAAAGAGAATCATTATCACTGTAAAAGTCTGTTTTTCTGAAAAAATAGGTGTATTTTCTATAAAAATTGTATTTTGAAAATGTGTTTTCAAAGATCCATTTGGGAACTCCATCATGGATCTAAAGAGGGGCTTCCACAGGGAGCCAGCCTGTGCAGAGCACATTCTCATGGTGCTGAATCTCAGATCACCTCTGCATACTCAGCATTTCACGGAGATTCAGAGTAGATGTGTTTGTAACAAGGAGATTCATACTCTATTATTATTATAAATAAGTATTACCTTAAAGCTATAAACCTAACCATGCAAAATACAATTAAGGGAGAGAAAACAGCTCCACTTGCTTTTTCTGAGTCAAAAACTTTAGTCCTTAGGCTTGAGATGGATGAATGATTGTGCATTGAGCATTGACCCCCCTATACAGAATTTTATTGTTGTTAACCATTTGATCAATAAATATGAGAGATGCCCTCTCAAAAAAAAAAAAAAAAAACTTTAGTCTTGACAACAGCTATTTGTTTAGTTGGATTCATAGCCTATAATGAAAAGCTAAATTGTGGGAAATTGTTTTTTTCCTGATTGTTTTTAATGTCACATTCCTAGTTGACAACTGAAGAATCTAGTATTTTTTGAGCACCTACTATGTGCCAGGCACCTTGCTATCTCATTTCCTCCTCAAGCTTCTTTGAAGCAGGGACCAGCATCTCATTTTTACAGATGCAAGGAAAAGACTCAGAGGTTAATGAACTTGCTCACTGTCACACAGTTAGTAATGAAAGAACTCACAGAGCTGGCGCTCTACATTGGTGGTTCTCAAATCTGTGTGCATCAGGATCATAAGCAGGGGGTTTTGTTAAAGGATGATAGTAGAATCCCACCCTAGAGTTTCTCATTGAGTGGAGCCCCAAATATGCATTTCTAACAAGTTCCCAAGTGGTGTTAGTGCTGCTTATTATAGGACCACACTGGGGGACACCCATCATCTTGACTTCCAAGTGCTTCTATGGACTCACTTGGTGGGCACATTTGTTTTCCTGCAAAAATAGGATTAGAAACCTAACAATATTTGAACTGTTTTTGTAATTTGCAAAAATTTTGATTTGCAGCAAGAAGTCTACTTAAATGTATTGATCTACTTTTGGTTTTAAATTTGGATAAGCAATTTAAAGACACTATATTATAAATTAGTCAATGTTGCAATTCAATTTTTATAACTAGAGCGACAAATTCCTTTTTTTAACCATGAAAAGCATTTAGAGGAAAAAGATTGTTAAAATTTTAGATATGCTGATGAGGTGATAGAATTTATCCTTTGGTAATATGTGATGGGATTTTAAATGAGATTTGGACAAGGCCATTGTTCTTTTAGGCATTTTGGAACCATTGCTAAAGATCAACCTCAAAAAAAGATTTTATAAGCAACCCTTAAACACACATATTCAACCTGACACCAAATGTTGCTATGTCCTGACTTAGTTTCCATATCTTCTGTCCAAATGAGTTGGAAAATTCAGCTCTGATGACCAACCCATGATACGGATTTAAGAAACTGTGCTGTCCCGATTCTGCCCTGGCCTTCATGTTTGCTGAGTGATTGTTAATTTAAAAACTCTGCAAGAACCTTGCTTCAGCATTTTTCATTCCTAGGTTTTTTTTCATCAGCTAATTAGAGTATGGGAGTCCCCTTCAGGGTAAAATGTTAAGTCTAACTTTCAGCTCCACCCAGCAATTAATAGCAGCATGAAAATATCCAGCCCGAATCAACTTTAGATTTTAGATGGCATTTTATTTAGGCCTGGGGACCAGGTAACACCTTTAGGAGGAAAGCAGAAGGTGTTATGTTGGTGCTTTTAATTACCTAGAAACTGAGCAGTTATACGGGATTATTATTGGCTGCAGCAGTTAAAACTCTCATCAGGATTCCAGGATGGATGGGTCTGACTGTTGTTGATACAGACCCTGGGGAAAGTGACAGTGATTTTAGGCTTTAGATCTTTGGCTGGGACAAGGAACTTCATTTTGTAAATTAAGATAATTGTTTTGATCATGTATAAGTCATTTTAACCATTGAGTCTTCTGACATTTAAAGCAACATAAAGTCTGCATCTTTACATTGCTCAGTTTTTTATTAAGCTAAGATCCTGTAGGAGAGGACTTTCCTAATCTTGTCCAACTCTCTTGAGATTTATATTTTAATATCACGCAATTATTTAGCATCAAGAAATTAAGAATAAAAAAGATTTGTGTTATGCTAGAATTTAAATAAGCTGGATGCTTACACACCATTCTCTTCTTCCCATTCCTTCATGCTCCGTTTTTATAAAGAAGTATTCAAGGCTTGATGTGAAAGGCTGAGTTTTATGCATGTCGTATCAAATGTTGCAGCTGAAGCATTCACTAATCAAACAATCAGATCTAAATTCCTCACCTGCTAAATCCTGTCTCCCTACAAATGACCGTCTCTGGTGAATTCATTTTGTATTTCCCTGGAATTTAGGCCAGCAATCCTTCTGAAATTTGTTGCAGCTGCAAAAATATGCCTAAATATGGTCATAAAATCCCTAAATTGTCCTGTGAATCACAGTTAGCCATTTCTCTCTACCCTGCAAGGTACCCATCAATGTTTTTAATGAGGAAAGAAAAATATCAGTCCCTAAATGTGTACTGCATTGCACCAAATGGCTTGGAAGCTGGTTAAAATGATTATACTTGTATTGATTAGTCATTTTGCCATATATACTTGATTGCTTATGTCTTCATTTCTCAAAAACTAAATGGAGAGAAAAACATGCCTCCCACCCAGATTATTAATTTATGTGACCATTTAAAAATATATAGGGAGGGATTTAAGGTCACTTTGATCATATTTTAAATAGTGCAACAGTTTTTGTAGATTTAAATAAATTGCTTGTATTTGAAACTAACATATTAGTGTCACATGTAAAGGTAAGTCAATAGCTTATATTTCTAACCTGAAGGGCTAGAAATCAATCCATTTAATAATGTACACAGATATGTTTCTTTAAAATTATATGTGAGTGTAAGAAACGAAGAACTTTCAAAGAATTTCAAAATATTGTTCAGAGGGAAAGGCTATAAAGGATCAGTCCATAATAAGTTTAAAACTGTACTCAAATGAATTGTAAAATAAAACTTTATAACTAGAATTGACTAATCAGAATCATAAAATAAGTTGCAATTTTTTCTGTACCCTGATTTTGAGAGGCATATACCCCACCCCACCCCCAAAACCAAACAGTTGAATATATTAAAATATATTCCATTGTATGTTTGATATTCTGGGGTTGATACATATTCAGCACAATCTCTATATAACAGATTTTTATTTAATCTTCAATTAGCAAACGTGTCTGAATAGCCAAACAAAACTTCACTGCTGGTGTGTGCATGTTCTGTATAGGCAGGCAAATGCCATTGTTTTCTCCATAGCTGGGATTAGAAAGCCATAGAACAACATAGACTTAATGGAAGCTGGTATTGCCATGCAGACTCACTCAGACTGCATATTTTTTGAAAAGAAAACCATGTGCATCCAGTCTTTTGATCAAATTCAGGATTAATCTAAAAATGAGCCAGGAGAAAGCTGAAGATACTACTTTGTGTCAATCACACATTCACAGTTCTTAAGGAGACTTCCTTCCTGCCCACCTCCCCCTAAAAAGAAAAATTAGAGAAACTGGTTTCTAAGCATTCGAGGAAATTGCCAGTGGAAAATATTTTAGGTAGTTTGTGAGGGCGGTTATAGACAGAATTTAAAATAGGCCTTTTTGTCTCCATTCCATTAGAGCTGGTTCTGTGTTCATGCATCTGGAGATAGCTTTCTATATTGTCAGAGATTTGTAACTCTAAAAGTGTATTTTTTTTTCAGTGTGGTGGCATGGATGTAATTAATTATAAACATCTTGATGGAGAAGGGTATCTGTTCTCAAAAGTGACTGAGTTCCCTTTCTCTCCCTTGAACTTGAGAATCATCTGAGTTTCATCCATGAACAGTTTATCCCTTGGTTTCTTACTTGTGTGGAAGGCATTTTCATAACAAAGTACTGATTTAGTAAAAGCAATAAATAGGAGTCTCCATGCAAGAGAAAGTGGAGTTTCCTAACATGCACATGATTTAAAAAATAAAAATAAAAAATAGGTGCCTTGAGATGCTGGCAGTTGTAACATTTGGAACAGAAGAATTCATATGTATATTTACAACCTAACTGCTCAATTTTACCTTACAAGCTTCAGTTTAGGAAAATATACAGTACTTTTGCATATAATGGTACCTTGTGAGCCCCTGAGTCAAGTAGAGAGGATTGAAATACAAAAAGGAAAACAGCCATTAAAAGCACTTACATTGTATGTGGAGTAAATAGTACAAAATAATTATTTCCCTGGAAGACCAGGATCAGAAACATGCCTATGAAGACCCAAGATTCCTACAGTGCTTAGGGATGACTCTGTCAAAGATGGATGCCTAACTGGATGAAGGTAAGTTTTTCTTTGCCGTGGGTGAAGCTCTAAAGAGAGATCACAGTCTTGTTTTAAAAGTGAAGTCAAGTTGTCTTCCGAAGCTGTGTTGAGATGCACCCCACTTGAGAGAGATTCTTTGGATTTAAGTTTAGATTTTTCAAGGTCTAGAAATTCAGGACACTGATAGGAAAAGAGAAAACATGGTTTATAGTTCATTTAAACAGATTTCAAAAACTACACTCATGAAATCTAAATATGGTTTGTTTGCCCATTAACCTATACTTGATTAGTGGTATTAACTAATCTTCACATCTTTTTCAGCATTCAAGACAAAACTGGCATTGGAAATGTGGGTCATCCATTGAATAGAGAGTACAAGATGGAGATAAAAGAAAAAGGAAGGAAAATCACCATTTCTAATTAGAATATATTATCTAAATCCCCTGAAAACACAATACATGCTTTTGCTTGTTTCCCAGACATTCCAAGCTAGTTAGGAATAAATAAATTTCTCCTTTCGTATTTCAGGAAGACTGCATTATTTTCCTTCTGCACATTTCTTCCCGTTATTAATGTAGTTTCTGTTCCCAGAACACTTTTCGTTGAATTCCCAAACTTCTAGAAAAGTTTTACAAAATTGGTCTGTAAATCCTTATTCAAATCATTGTTTTTAGGTACAGTTTTGCTATAGCGTGGAAGTTATTAAGAATATTTCCTAAACAAAATTCCAAGGGAGTTAGACTTTTCAAATGAACAGAGTTCAAAAGGGCCTCAAGGACTTCAGAGGCAGGAAAATGGACACTTACACATTCCGCCTCTTGCCTTGTCATCAAAGTGAGGAAAGTTCAGGGATCTCTGGTGATGGGTGGTGTGCAGACCAGATCGCTAGCTGGCCTGCCGTGGGACGTCGGGGCTTCTCTGGACAGCTGCTACGTCCCACTGCTTCCTGACACGGCCTCTTGTCAGCCAGAGCAAACTACAGGCCTTTGTCTGAAATGCTTTCTGGACCCAGGGTTATTAGCTTTTAAGGCTCTATCATACAGAAATGTAAGTAAATTGATTCTCAAAAAGAACCTTTTCTTAAAAATAAATAAATAAAATAGAGTCTTTTAAAGCCATTCTTCTAGGTCCATTGTTCTCAAATTTTAGTGAACATAGGACTCCGTGGGAAGCTTGTTGAAATGCAGATGGAAGGGCCAGTCCCCAAAACACTAATTGTGCAGGAATAGAGATGGGGATGTGGGTCTTTATTTTCTACAGCGGCCCAGGGGATTCTGACTCTGGGGGGCCCTGGAAACACTGAGAGTCATTCGGCTGTACACTGTACTCACTTGTGAGGAAGGACGGAAACTTCGGTCGGTCTTGATGGATGCTGACGGATGACTGGTTCTCATTAGGCGGAGGACGGGTCTCTGGTACTCGGCTCCTGCGGTTACCATACTGTAGGCTGGGGGGACCACGGTGGTTTGTTTCTGCAGCAGCTGTAAGATGGTCTGGATGTCAGCTGTCATTTGGGATTCAAGTCTGCAGGACAGACAGAAATGAGGGAAGACAGTCCTAAAGCAGCGCAGGATTGCCGAACACTGGAGAAAATTTCAGCACCACTAACCCTGCTTTAAACAAGAAGGACAGGAGAGGGAGCAGGGAGATTCTGCCCAGCTGATGCTCACTTTCTGTGTCTGATTATTCTGATAAAGACCATTGCCTTCCAGCTCATGTAATTAGATCGTAGCAGAAACCAGCTGAATGGAATAGGGACATATTTACTAACCTTTATTGATTTCTAAATGTAAAACACACTAGCAGTCTGTTTTTAATCAGTACTTTGCTTTGCTTTTTAATCAGGCTTTGCTCAGTTTCTTGTGAGCATTTTATTTACTCTTTAAAAAAGAGATTTGTTAGCTCATTTCTTTCACAGTTGCAGCCACTGGATAATTTCTTAAGTGTTCGAAATTTAAATTACCTTTATTTTACCTTGCCTCTCTCCTGATTCACAAATTCCACATAATTTTCATTGCATTCTTTGTTTCATGCTAAGTGCTGTTAAAAGCTAAATTCTTTTGCCATCTATAGTTCAAGGTCTTTGATATTTAAAAAAACAGGCCAAATGTACAAGTTCACTTGCTTCTATGAGCTGTCTGGCTTGCAAAATACCAGCCTAATGATTTTTTCCTCGAAGCTCACCTGTCCTGTTAATATCATTCTCATTTTAAATTAAAATTCAAGAGAAAATAGCAAAATACAATAGGCCTAATTTCCCTTCTTTGCATGTGTTAACATTAAAAAAGAGGGAATTTTGTGAACATAAGATCAGAAAATCTTCAGAAAACCTTATTTTAACTCCTTACATATTTGTGCTTACTTTTTGTCCCTGCATGGAAAATGCAAAGAAAAGGTAAATCTTAAAAAAAGTTAAAATCGTACAACTAATTTTGCCCGATTATATACATACTGTATTTGTGGAATTCAAAGTGGAGAGAACTTAGCCTTTAATTTGAAAAAGAACAGTGTAAACCTGGAAAACATGAGAAAAGATAATTTTTTCTCTTTTTAGTTCTTACTTGACACTACAAATTTTCCTTCTGTGTATCATAAGGACATTTTTTTTCAGGTTTTCTATATTTGGCATATATAGCCATATAGCGTTCTGTCTTCTAAACCAATAGCTATAAATTATACATGATTGCAGCTTGCAAATATCAAAAACACACACTGAAAAGTAAAAAACTGAGTTATCAATTAGTTTACTTAGCTACTTGTTGCCCGTAGGTCCAATCTAATTGTTATGGCACCAACTAAACTGAGCAGACTTGTTATACATCACATTTTCCTTTTGTTCTTCAAGGTTCAGCTCAAATTTTATGTGCACCCAAAATCTCTCCTTCTTTGACCAGTTCAGAATTAATTTCTCACTCCTCTGAGTCTTCAAAGAAAACCCTACATTCAGATTTCATTATAAATATGTTTGTACAAATTTTCCTACCTTTAACAGCATTTAATATTTAGTGGATAGCTCACACAATGTTTATCACATTGAATGTAAAAGGATTCGGGGAGTTAGGGTGAGGGATAGAATAAAACTTCCATCTATTCATAGGATTCGAGACCCAATTAAGACTCAAAAATCATAATACTGTTTTCAAGTCCTGTAAAGCATTTGTCAAACAGCAGTGATCTCCCAGAATCATGGATTCCATCTATTTGAATAGTGTTCGTGAAGAAAAAATCTTTCGGAAGGTGGGGCTTCAGTAAGTGCCACATGCTGCCATGAGTGGGGCTCACCCACACGTCTTGTGCAGGTGAGGGGGCTGGTACAGGTGAGAACTGAGACCATCTGTGTCAACATGACTTTGTTGTGTGTTCCAGGGAAACTTCACCTGGAAAAAAGTAAGACTAAACAAAATATAATTTCACTCTTTCAGGCATTTTTTACAGATCAACTCATTGGAGACAGCAGTCTGCTCATGTGAACAAATTGCTTGTTTCTCAAACAACTGTTATTGATCCAGACTTGCTCCAAGATCCTCACCTCACTGTGTCTATCAGTCCTGAATTATTATGTCATGAACTTTGCCCAATTCCAATGAGTTTCCCACCCTGAAAAGTCCAGATTTTGAAATTCTATTAATATCTACTTCTTACTTTCCCTTCTGAGACACCACTTAGACTCTGTTAAGGTGGTGGTCAAACTTGCTGCAGTGATTTTGAATACTTAGGTTTATTAACTGGTCATCTGATATTTTGGATACTTAGGTGCAATGGATTGAAAGGCTGTGTTCCTCCAAAAGTCGTATGTTGAAATCCTAACCTCAATGTCACAGTGTAAGAAGTGGGGCCTTTGAGAGGTGATGAGACATGAGGGTGGGGCCTCATGAATGAGTTTAGTGCCCTTATAAAAGAGACGCAGGAGCTTTCTTCCTTCCTCTGCTTGTGAAGATGTAGTGAGAAGACAGCCGTCTATGAATCAGGAAGCTGCTCTCACCAGATATTGAATATGCTGGTACCTTGACCTAGGAATTCCCAGTCCCCAAAGCCATGAGAAATAAATCTCTGTTGTTTATAAGCCACCCAGTATATGGTATTTTCAGTACACCAGCCTGAACAGACTAAGACATTCAACAAAGGGGAGCTCTAGTGAAGAATTCCTTTACTATGCATTGCTTACATTTTCCTGTTTTATGAGTAGGGTCTGTTGGCTTAATTGGAATAGACTCTCCCACTAAGAACAAATAATCTGCTTTACTCAGAAGGCACTACAGAGAATTTTTTAAAAATCCAGCTTGGTTTTTAAAAGGGAAAAGAATAACTGAGTTTTTTAACTTTTTTTTTTTTTTTTTGGTCACTAAAGGGTATTTAAATATGCCATCCCAAAATATGCTACTTTGCCATATTGATTATTTTGACCTGGAGGTATCTGTAAAGCAACAAATGCAGAGAGAGAACTTCTCTGGATTCTCCTTATCTGCCTAAACACATATCTTCCAAAAGGAACTCAATTGTCATCAGTCCCCTCCCTGGGAATTTCATCAACCAGGGAAGATTGACTGTTATCAAAGTAAAGGAGACCAGAATTGACACCGATCTCAGGCAGACAATGTCACAAACTCTCATGTTTCCCATGTATTTTTCTAAGGGGCTGTTCATCTTCCCTAAACCTCATTTATTCTCCCTCCCCTAAGAGGCCTACATTCCCTCACCCCTTCCCCTATGAAGATGATATTTAATCTTGAATTCTAAGTTACCTTTGGAAGTTATTTATTTCCCCCTGGGTATCTCCCTTGAGGTGTATGTGTTACTATATTTCTCTTTGTTTTTCTCTTGTTAATCTGTTCTTTATTACAGGGTCTCAGGAAAAACTCAGAAGGGTAGTGGGAAAACTGTTTTTCTTCCTCTACATCAGCATAGCTATATAGCTGTGTAAAATGTATATTTTTTCATTCACTTGTTCAAAGACCCACAATGTAGTAGGCATGGTGTTGGTAGGTGAGGGGAGAACATGGTGATGAATAACTATGGAATCTGGTCTCAAATGCTGACAGTGCTGACCTCACAGGAAGGAAAAATGGAGGAAATGCATAAATACCTATAATGTCAGGTGAATCCAGTGCTCAATGCCAGAGCAAAGGCATTGATAAATTGCTCTGGGTGTCCTGCAAGGGATGGAATCATTACTAAAAGCTTTACATTCTCTAGGGCTTTCCAACTCAAAGTGTGGTCAAAACTGGGTGCTTGTTAGAATGTGGACAGAGTCTCTGCAAACTCCAGACCTGCCAGACTTAGAATCTGCATTCTCACAAAATCCCCAGATGATTTCAATGTATATTAAAGTTTGAGAAGCCACCAATTTAGGATGATTTCTCTAAGTGTACATCTAGGCCTAGTATATCAATATCAATATTAGTTACAGATATAGTAATATATACATATATATTCCATTGATATTGATATAAATGTTAAAATAATAGAAGTAGTATTAAATATAAGAACATTTCTTATGTAAATCTTTAACTCTATGTGAAGGTTAATTGCTGGTAAAGCAGAAAAACAGCAGCACAGCAGCAAAGTTGATTCAAAGTAGACCATTTGTGTTCATTTTTAATGCATTGCATATGGAGATGAGACAAACAGGGTAGGGGTTCACAGCTCTACATTTGAACAGAACGCCAAAGTGAAGCAGGGGGGTAGAGCCACCTCCAGAAAGGGTCCCAGGATTCTCACCCTGCAAAGTCAAAGTCTAGATGGAGCTCCCCTCTTCAAACTTGTCTTCCACACTTTTGCCTTCTTAAAGTGGAGGGAAGATGTTGTTGGAGATGGTGCAGTGGAAATACAATGTTTTAGGTTTTCAATCCTAAAGTGGCTGAGTTAGGCAATAAAATGTTTGTGAAAATATCAGAGATAAATATGAGTTAGTCCAAGTGAGAAGAAGTATATCAAAGGACATACAGGTGCTGGGAACAAGTCAAAAGATGTCAAAAAAGTTTGAATTGCACTTTGAAGGTGGAAAAGTTTCATATGATAATAACAACTAAGGCAATAAAATAGCAATAACAGTTGTAATTATGAAGGGCAGTTGTTTGCAACTAGGTCCTTGTTGTATGGGCCCTTAAAAGTTTCCCAGGGCACTTTCAGCCCTGGGATACATCGAAAACATAAGTTCTCATTAATCACTGATTTATCCTAGCAGCAGTGAATGGTACCTATGGCAAGGCACCAAGGGGACCCTAAAATTCCCATTTTAGTCCTGAAAAAAGGTCCAAATCAGTAAATATATGTAAAGTAGAACTCAGAGAAATGCTAATAAAAGAGGTGAAGTTCAGCATTAATCAGACTTTATCTAGCTGCAAGAACAACACGTCCCATTTTGTACAGCATACACAGTTCCCACAGCTTATTAGTCTTTACAACAACCCTACAGGGAGGTATGAATCAAAGAAAGAAACTGAATCTGAATGATTTGATCCAGCCATTCTGTAAGTAGTTAAGTAGCAGAGTTATGACTTTAATCTAGACCAACCAATTGCAAGTACTGTGCAAGTATTGTGCTAAAGATATCACTGCAATCTCTGTCATTCATCCATTCATTCACTGCTTTTTTTATTTACTCAACATATTGAATACATACCATATGTCCTGGCTGTAAAGAAATGGGCAGTTATGTTCCTCTCTTTAAGAGCGGTTCAGAGATTACACATATTAATTCTTATGTATGTATAGTATATATTTTTATATATGCTATGGTTAAAATATAAATGTGGCTTGGCGTAAATAGTGAGAGAAAAAATAAATGTATTAGTCAAGTAACTCTGCTTCTCTGACCAATAATAAGTATGATCATGCCAAGTTCTTACACTTTAATTAAGGATTACTGGTTCTGAGTAAATGATAGTCTGTTTTAATTTTCTCAGGTATGTTTCAATTTCATAAGACTTGCATTTGACATTTGGGAATGGGATACAGATCTTAGCACCAGGAGATTTTAAATTCAATTAACTAACATGAAAAAATAAAATATAAAATTAAATCTTCAGTTCATGCAATATTTTCACACTTCTGTTTGAAATTAAGGCATACAAATTTATTTCAATTTAAAATGTGTAACTTTTCTAATTCTTTTTTTCTGTCTTAATTCCTAATTCATCTTTCATGATAAGGTATTTGTGTGTGCACGTTTTAATGTAATTACTGTATTCTTTGACACTATTCTATTCTGACATAAACATTTAAAACAAACAATGAAAACAACAAAGCATGGATAAAACACGTAAGAAATGTTAAGACATGAAGTAAACCGGTAGCATGTGGTATAGGCAAAAATCATAGCATGAGTTAAGTACAGATAATGAGTAAACAAGTAGCTTCAACACAGGCAGAATTCATCAGCTGTAAAAAATATAGACAACATGCTAGTAACCTGTAATACATGCCAAAGATAAAATAGAAGTATGATGTAACAAACTGGACTGTGGCTTGCACAGAGAAATGGGAAGAACAGGTTATTCTCATGTCACTTCTGGGCAGACAACTGTCACCCTCAAATTTGGTCACCCACTAGTGACATACGAGGCTCATTTTGGCTCCACATGTTCTTTACCTACAAAAGGGCAATAAAACACCTGGCTGTTGAGCAGGCTAACTGTAGAGTCAGAGCTGTGACCAGCTCTACTTGTTCTTAACACATCTGTGAACAGGCACATGTATGTCATTGGCACAGGATTTCTTTTCTTTGTCTGTAAACCCTTTTGTGCAAGCCTCACCTCTGATCCTAGTAATCACCCTGACAGGGTAGGGTGGCGCAGCATTTACACATTGTGTAACTTATGATTCAGGTAGTGTGGTCCTTGAACCCTGCTTCCGCTTGTTAGAAACGTATGAATTGCTCCATCTGGCTCTCCTCATCTCTCATTGCGTGTTTTAAATTGATTAAGCAATTCCTGCTATTTGAACATTGTAGTTTAATCCATGCAGTTTTCCTTCTGGAACCACTGGAATGCCACCCTTGGTGGTGTACCCAGAGGCTGAACTTGATCCATGTCAATCCCCACATGAAACACCACTAAAGAAGCTATGTCATACTATTCATGTATTTTTCTTTCTGTGTCTTATTGACTAATTTGATTTTAAGGAATCCGTGCATTTGGGTTAAGGAGTCCCATTTTCCCTAAAACCAAAATGCATTCCTCATCTTAAAAGGGTATAGAATCAAAGATGGAGGGAAGACAGAGAAGAAGGTCTGGGCTTCAACTCTGTTTGAGCTGGGTTTTCAGTTCAATCACATTTTTAACAAGGCTGAATAACTAGATGTTTAAATAAGCGTAAAAGAAGAATTTAAATGAGGAAGGGTGCTAGTCAACAAACTCAGTATGAATTGTTTTGAGGAAAGAAAAGGAGTTTTCTTAAGCAGCTGGTGTGGGTATCCCAATTTTATGACAAGTAACGAAAAAAATAGGATGTATACTGTGTGAGTATGAAGTGTTCTAAATAAATGCTCCTTGCAACACAGATTAATAAATCTGTCAATTTCTAGTCTTATTTTAAATAAGCAAGCGTATAAAGAAAAAATGACATTATGATAGTAGGAATTTGCTGTTTACAAGGAGTAAGGCTAGACCCAGCTAAAAGCTTGGTTATGCTCTCTCTCTGCTTATACCTGTTGAGTTGTTCTTGAAGCAAATCTAATCTTTGCTCCACTTCCCCACATGTGAGGTCACTCTCCGTTTCAGAAATTCCCCAGGCGGCTTGCTGAAGAGCTGAGGGGCTGGATTCGTCAGCCTGAGTCCTGACATTTTCTTGTTCCCAGCTTCTTGCGTCAACAGTATCTGTGGGAAACAGTCAAGATGAATGTCAGCTTCTCTGAATGGTTCTTTGCATCATAGCACAGAGAGACATCTGCAAGATCAGCAGGAAGGGAACTCGCTGTATAATCCAGAGATGCAGAGACCTGCATAGGGGCCACAGCCAATCGGTAGCTGAGTCCCACCTTGACCCTACTTGATCCCTCCCCTGCCCTCTTGCACAGGCGTAAAAACTCATAGCAGGTCTTGAATCTTGAACATGATTTTGTCCTGTGTTAAAAGGAAACATAGATTGCCAACCACAACTTCTACATTTGAGAAGAAACAGCATATTTTGTTTGCACTTCTTCATCTTGGGTTTAAGATTTTAGGGTTGTTCCCTCAGGGTAATTTTCATACTTCAGGATCCAGGGTGGGTCCAATGCAAGAGCCCTGGGGAACTGCTAATCTTCCAGAGAATTCCCTCAGGCTTCCCCAACTCAAGGACCCACAAGCCATTAAAGATGGAAAGGTCCTCTAGTTCTATGACATAATTTCTTGTTTTTATGTTTCCTTGCAGCTCCTGAACTGTACTTTAATATATTCACATTAATTTCCAATATTTTTTTCTGGTAGCTCTTTTATTTAGACTATTTTAATGTTGCTACACTTTAAAACATATTGGTTATCTGTTCAAGTTCACTTTTCAAATGCTTTGCATGTCTGTTAATGTGCCAGACACTCTGCTAAATGTGGGGGAATTAAAGGCAAAGAAGACATAGACCCCATACTTGAAGAAGTCAATCTAGCAAGCTTTTGATCATTTTTCATACAGAAATTCACCTTCTGAGCTTCTTTTAATTTGCTGTTTTTCCTGTAATCTGTATTTGCAAGTTATCAGTATTTGAGGGCAAATATAATATCTTTCCTCTTATTTTGTCATATACTTTTGATGGCTTGTGCTATATTTTTTATCCTCTATCATATTTTCATGTCCAGAGAAGAACTTGAAATGACTAAAGGGCTAGAAAACAAAGCCCTCAAAAAAATACTAGTGGATTTGGGAGTTTATTTCAGAGAAAAGAAAGGGCAACATCTCTTTCTGACTAGGAGAGCTGGTAAGAGGAAAAGGGGATCTAAAACTGGTCTTTTTCACATGGGAATACATTTGAATTACAGAAAGTGATTTGGTTTGATTGACTTTTTTTTTGTTTGGACAAGTAGCTATGATTAAACATGGACAAAAGTTATGTAATGTTAAGGAATTTATATCCGTGGCTATTTAAAAAAAAAAGAACAAACAAAGCTTTGAAGGGAGAGAACTTCCTTGCCTATTGGGACCAGGCCAAACCTGTCCCAACCACATCCCAATGTGGGTACAATGGAACAAAACTAAGAACTACCCAAACCACACCTGAGTGCACAGGGCATGTGCACTCAGAAGGACGGCTGTACGGATGGACCTGTCAATCAAATGACACCACCTTGTCAATCAAAGGGGTGCCTCCCAGCCAGAATGTAATATAAAGGCCTCCTGCCTTGTGCCCACTGGGTGAAGGCCTTTGTCTGCCTTGACTCTGGCCTGCTCCTGCGTTGGAGTGTATTCAAATAAAACTTACGCTTGGCTTCACTATTGTGTCTCTGCCTTTCAATTCTTTGTTTCAGCAAGGACAAGAACTGCAGAGAACAAACACAACCCAGTAGCATATCCAAAAACAGCATTAGAAAAATATGGGGTCAAGACTCCTTGTCCTTCTGAAATGGCTTAACAGACTTCACAGAGATGCTATGAATTCCAGAACTGTTCTTTGTGATTAGGGCTTCTTTAGCCCATGGTATCCTGATATTTACTGAAAAGTATGATTTATTATTTGCAGATATGAGTTTATTTAAAATGTAAAACAATCATATAATGTCTTAGTATCCCAAGCTTTCAGTTTTGGAGCAGCAATACCACACAAAAAGTCCGTGCTGGCCCTGTTTGGCCACTAGACAGTAAGAACCGACAGGATGGAAGTTACAAACTATGCTCACAAGTTTTGTGTCAAGAAAAAGCTTACAGAATTTCTGCCTTTGCTTAACCGCTCTCTCATTCTCAAATTATATATAATAAACTGATTTTTAAATAACAATGGTGAATCACACAATCAATTATGTAGGATTATATTTTTTTCTTCAGTACTCAAGACAAAAACTGATTATCTCCTCTCAGCAGAAATGAATAAAATGAAAACTATTAAACAGAGGCTTCCTTGATTATAATTTACTTTTTTGTTAAAATCTGGATATGTGTGATTAACTTGTTTTAACAGCAATTTGAGAAAAGGGGGCTTAAAGGGGAAATCCCGGTTAGTGGTCTTAATCGAAATGAACATCCTTGTAGACACTTTCTAAATATAGCTCGGAAGGAATCTGCACTTGGTTGCCTTGGAAAATGTTGCTATAGTTGCAGGACACATTTCTGGAAATGGATAAAGAGAAAGTAAACTTTGTCTTTGCTCCGTGTACACAATTTTTCTGGAGTCAACTTTTGACCTCAATCTATGTAGGGTCAGAGTCCATTTAAAACTTTTTTTGTCTATTTAGATTTGCCTAAAGGTACGCTTCTGTTGACTTCAGCATGACAAGTGCCAGGAATGTTAGTGAAATAAATTTCTTTTTATTGATAAAACTAAAATTGTGGTTACTTAGTACTTCAAACTATAGCAGTTATAGCTAATCCTTACATATTATACATTCCTAAACATTCCAGGGGACTTCACTTTAAAAAATGATTAGGAAATGAAATTTGCAGTGAGAAATTTTAGAACTTTCCTTTGGTTAATCATATTAACTAATGGAGTTAACCATATGTTACACTGGTTGATGCTATATGACATCAATTATTTTATTCAATTGACATGAATGTTTGGTTATGCATTTTCAGGGTAATTATTTATTTGAATAGAGATTATACTGCAAATTTTTGATAATTAAAAATTTGTAGATGTTAAAATTATTTATTAGAATATGATTTTCCATTGTGCATGTAGAATTGTGAATTTAAAATAATTGGAATAAGTGGCAAAGAAAAATACAAGATGAAGGGCATGAGAATTCACTGTCACTGAATCATTATAAAGTCAAATAAAATCCCCAAAATACATCTTTAATGACGTGTCACTTGAGATTCTGAGACTCAAGATGGAAACAACAGAAAGCATTTTTTTTTTTAAATCAGGACTACAATATGCTGACTTTTGGAGAAGCAGGGATGGTTCGGCAAGCTCTTCAGAACTTCTGACTTCTGTGATACAACCTTTTTCTATTTTTAGTACTTCCCAGAACCCGTTTTCATAAATAACTAAAGTAGGACATTTGGTAATCACATCTAATATTCCATTCTTCCTTGATGATAAATGAGGTACTATTTTCACTCACTTCATCAAGATTTTACATTGTCCAGAGAACATCTGCATATATTCTTAGCTTACTTCAACATGGTGCCATGGCAAAAGCTGATTTGATAAGATAGGGAAAGTAACTCTGGAAAAATTTAAAGCCTAAACAGCCTAGAATTCATAAAACTTTTGTTATGAGATGTAGCACTTTGAATAATGGTGATGATGATGGGTAATATTTATTTACTCTGTGCTGTAATTTTCTATCCTGCTAGGGTAAGAACATTCTGTTTTTTAAAATTTCTCTTATATTCTTTTGGTTATTTGCTATGCCTTCTTCATCTCTACAGATACAGAGCTGTATTTAATGATTAAAGGGTTAGAAACAAAACATGTGAGAAAATACTAAACTGAATTGGGGTTTTATTTCAGAGAGGGTAATTTATGCATGCTATCTTGTTTAATACAACCAACTAGTTAGTTAGGAAATATTATTCCTACTTTACAGATGTGCAAACTGAGTCAGTGGGATCTGTTAAGTCATTTATTCAAAGACACAAAGGGAGCAAGTGAGCAAGTGAAGAGATGAAGGTAGTTGTGGCTAGAAGCCAAGCAGTCTGCTCACACCCACTTAATGCCTAAATTTAACTTGATCTGTGCATCTAGCTCCTGTTATGCCAAGTTAATTGTTGTTCCATATAAGAGTTCCCATTTACCCAAGATCACCATCCTTTGGCATCAAATCTGTGTATGTTAATCAAACATTATTATCCATCTCATGCATATTGTTTTTACAACAAAACTCATATATTTGGGTATTCCTTTTGGCAGACATGTTCAATAAATGTGTTCAAATGAGGTGGATAAAGAGCATACTTTATTTAGGGATATTTCTCCCCATTTCCTCATGATTCCCAGTAAACTGAAATTCTTTCTCACATTTGTACAGTGTCATTGTATTGGTCTTTCATACTGTAAAATGACTGGGTAGGGATAAGGAAGGGTACAGGAGATACACATAAGAATCGACTGGTTCTCTTAAAATACTCAGTAGTGCCCTATTCCTATTGGAATTACTACAAGAGATATTCCCACAATGTTCTATGTGACATTATGTTCAGCCTGGCTACAAAAAAATCTTTTATGCTATGTTTGTTTGGGAATAATTACAACTGTTTCAGAATTGTGCACTTTGTAGGTGATCCAAGAGCTGAACTGCAAACATTTCATGAAATTGTAAAATCTTAACATTTGCTAGTACAGTTCCTCATTTGTGAAAAGCCACCATTTTATAATGAACCCCAAAGAAAGATTATCTGATCCCTGAGAAACTTGGTTACCTTTGCAAGAGCGACTTCTTTTCTCTATGTGAATTCTTCCTGAGGTGGGCACTGTTTCTTCAAAATTGAGGCCAGTTGCTTTTCCTATTCCCAGAGGAGAATCTACTACTCCTGAGAAGAGAGGCTTTTGTTCATCATCAATGGATGAGATGAAAGATGAAGATCTGCTTTTTTTCTCTTCAAAGTGTTTCTGGGAACTCTGATAATGTCTTAGAGCATCTATGGAGTCTTCAGGACCATTCGTACTGTTTCCTCTGCCAAAATCTATCAAAGGAAATTTATTTTATAGAAGATAATCAAAGGTGAGACTTTATGCATATTATACTACCTAGCTATGTATAAAGTACATTTTTGGTAGTGATGTTTCTGGAATCACTTTAACATAGGATTTTCTATAAAACCACCAGAAAAGCTGTTCTTTCTTTTCCCAATTGAAAATGTAACTACTTAAGGAGACTTCTTTCCTGAATTCAAGGGACATTAGATTATAATGAAATACATGATTCTTTTCAAAATTAAAAGAGTATATGCAATAGTAATGAAGTTTGTATCTGAGAAAAAAAAATCTATACCTTACAACCTTATTTACACATGTTCAACAATTATTTGTATTCTTAAAATCCAATGCACTCTTTAAGGAAATGAAAAAGGGAGAGAAAATGTGTCCCAGTACTAAAATATCACCACTGTGCAGTTTGTTGTTTGTTTATTTTAACCTTCATGCCCTCTCATCTGTGGAGGCCATTTACACATTACGAAGGTCAAAACTGGAAGATTTCTTGGAGTAAGGACTGACAGGCTGAATTTCAACCTTAGTTCAAGGCATGTAATGGCCTTGAGATTCCAGGCAGCTTGGTTGCATAGCATATTGCAAAGAATATATAACTTAAATATAATAATTAAGGTAGTTTACCTAATTACATTACAGCCAGCAATGCATATTTTGGCTGGTTTATGCTGAAATGTCAGAATAATTTCAGCCCTAAAGGTTGTGTGAGAGTATATTTTAGCAGGCAAAACTCAGAGACAAATCCTAGAACTTGTTTCCATTAGTGTCCTGGGGAGACAGGATAATTCTCCATCTAGTTACTGCTAATAACTAACCAATCAACTCTAAAAGGTGTATCATTTTCTAAAGAAGTGGTTAAAGCAGTTTCCCCAACTACCCTATGTCTGGTTGTGCTTACATTGTTACTTATAAAACACCACATGAACTGATTTAAGGCTGCTCCAGAGAACCTTCCATTTTATAAAATTCCCAAATACCATCGAAATTAAACATTTTATTCCTTCATTAAATAAAATCATAATTTAAAATATAAGAAACCAGAAATGGCCCAAGGTAAAAAATGGATAGGATTTAAAAATCAGCTTCATGTAAAATTGTTATCAAAGAGTTTACATTCTGGGAGGTGGAGCCAAGACAGCAGCGTGAGTAGGACAGTGGGAATCTTCTCCCAAAAACATATATATTTTTGAAAATACAACAAATACAACTATCCCTAAAAGAGAGACCGGAATACACAGGACAACAGCCAGACCACATCCACACCTGCAAGAACCCAGCGCCTTGCGAAGGGGGTAAGATACAAGCCCCGGCCCGGTGGGACCCGAGTGCCCCTCACCCCAGCTCCTGGTGGGAGGAGAGGAGTTGGAGTAGGGAGGGAGAGGGAGCCCAGGACTGCTAATCACCCAGCCCCAGCCATCCACATCAGAGCACAGACACAGTGCATGCGTGGGGTGCTGGAAACTAGGGAAACAGGAAAGTAAGACCTGTGAGCAGGTCCCACAGCCGGTGCTCCTGAAACAAAGAAAAGCGAGTGCTTTTTGAAAGTCTTAAAAGGACAGGGACCCCACAGGTGGACGGAAGCATCCCGGGTCACAATCCAGCAGCTGGAAATTCCAGGGAACTCCGGGCGCACTAACTCACTGGGCAACAGCTCTGAGACCCCTCATGGAGGTAAACAGCCAAACAACCCCCACGACCATTACCCCTCCGGGGCCCCGCCATAGCAGAGTGACAGCCTGAGGCTGGCCATGCCCACAGCAAGGGAGCTTCCTCCATACCGGCCGGGCAAGATACAGAGACCCAGTCTACATGCAATTTCCCAACACAAGCCACTAGGGGTCACAGTTGTCCCAGTAAAGAAAGGCCAGGAGCTGGTGGAAAAAGTCTTGGCTCTCGCAGCTGACAGACGAGTCAATAGCATACCACTGCACCTATCAACATGAAAAGGCAAAAAAATTTGATCCAGACAAGACTAACCCAGACAGCTTCGGCATCTGCTACATCTTCCCCTGAGAAGGAACCTGGGGAGATAGATTGAACCAATCTTCCTGAAAAAGAATTCAAAACAAAAGTCATAACCATGCTGATGGACTTGCAGAGAAATATGCAAGAACTAAGGAGGGAGAATACAGAAATAAAACAAGCTCTGGAAGGACTTCAAAGCAGAATGGACGAGATACAAGAGACCATTAATGGACTAGAAAACAGAGAACAGGAACGCTGAGAGGCTGATGCAGAGAGAGATAAAAAGATCTCCAAGAATGAAAGAATATTAAGAGAACTGTGTGACCAATTGAAATGGAACAATACCTGCATTATAGGGGTACCAGAAGAAGAAGAGAGAAAAAGGGATAGAAAGTGTCTTTGAAGAAATAATTGCTGAAAACTTCCCCAAACTAGGGGAGGAAATGGCCTCTCAGACCACAGAGGTACACAGAACTCCCATGACAAGGGATCCAAGGAGGGCAACACCAAGACACATAATAATTAAAATGGCAAAGATCAAAGACAAGGACAGAGTATTAAAGGCAGCCAGAGAGAAAAAAAGGTTACCTACAAAGGAAAACCCATCAGGCTATCATCAGACTTCTCAACATAAATCTTACAGGCCAGAAGAGAATGGCATGATATTCTTAATGCAATGAAACAGAAGGGCCTTGAACCAAGAATACTGTATCCAGCACAATTATCATTTAAATATGAAGGAGGGATTAAACAATTCCCAGACAAGCAAAAGTTGAGGGAATTTGCCTCCCACAAACCACCTCTACAGGGCATAATACAGGGACGGCTCTAGATGGGAGCACCCCTAAAAAGAGCACAGAACAAAACACTGAACATATGAAGAAGGGAGGAGGAGGAATAAGAAGGGAGAGAAATAAGGAATCATCAGACCGTGTTTATAATAGCTCAATAAGCGAGTTAAGTTAGACAGTAAGATAGTAAAGAAGCTAACCTTGAACCTTTGGTAACCACAAACTTAAAGCCTGCAATGGCAATAAGTACATACCTTTCAATAATCACCCTGCAGGTAAATGGACTGAATGCACCAATCAAAAGACACAGAGTAATAGAATAGATAAAAAAGCAAGATCCATCTATATGCTGCTTACAAGACACTCACCTCAAACCCAAAGATACACACAGACTTAAAGTCAAGGGATGGAAAAAGATATTTCATGCAAACAACAGGGAGAAAAAAGCAGGTGTTGCAATACTATTATCAGACAAAATAGACTTCAAAATAAAGAAAGTAACAAAAGATAAAGAAGGACATTACATAATGATAAAGGGCTCAGTCCAACAAGAGGATATAACCATTCTAAATATATATGCACCCAACACAGGAGCACCAGCATATGTGAAACAAATACTAACAGAACTAAAAGAGGAAATAGAATGCAAAGCATTCATTCTGGGAGACTTCAACACACCACTCACTCCAAAGGACAGATCTACCAGACAGAAAATAAGTAAGGACACAGAGGCAGTGAACAACACACTAGAACAGATGGACCTAATAGACATCTATAGAACTCTACATCCAAAAGCAACAGGGTACACGTTCTTCTCAAGTGCACATGGAACATTCTCCAGAATAGACCACATACTAGGCCACAAAAAGAGCCTCAGTAAATTCCAAAAGATTGAAATCCTACCAACCAACTTTTCAGACCACAAAGGCATAAAACTAGAAATAAATTGTACAAAGAAAGCAAAAAGGCTCACAAACACATGGAGGCTTAACAACATGCTCCTAAATAATCCATGGATCAATGACCAAATTAAAATGGAGATCCAGCAATATATGGAAACAAATGACAACAACAACACAAAGCCCCAACTACTGTGGGATACAGCAAAAGCAGTCTTAAGAGGAAAGTATATAGCAATCCAGGCATATTTAAAGAAGGAAGAACAATCCCAAATGAATGGTCTAACGTCACAATTATCAAAATTGGAAAAAGAAGAACAAATGAGACCTAAGGTCAGCAGAAGGAGGGACATAATAAAGATCAGAGAAGAAATAAATAAAATTGAGAAGAATAAAACAATAGCAAAAATCAGTGAAACCAAGGGCTGGTATTTCTAGAAAATAAACAAAATAGATAAGTCTCTAGCCAGACTTAAGAGGAAAAGAGAGTCAACACATATCAACAGAATCAGAAATGAGAAAGGAAAAATCAAGACGAACCCCACAGAAATACAAAGAATTATTAGAGAGTACTATGAAAAACCTATATGCTAACAAGCTGGGAAACCTAGAAGAAATGGACAACTTCCTAGAAAAATAAAACCTTCCAAGACTGACCCAGAAAGAAACAGAAAATCTAAACAGACCACTTACCAGCAACGAAATTGAAGTGGTAATCAAAAAACTAGCAAAGAACAAAACCCTCGGGCCAGATGGATTTACCTTGGAATTTTATCATACACACAGAGAAGACATAATACCCATTCTCCTTAAAGTTTTCCAAAAAATAGAAGAGGAGGGAATACTCCCAAACTCATTCTATGAAGCCAACATCACCCTAATACCAAAACCAGGCAAAGACCCCACCAAAAAAGAAAATTACAGACCAATATCCCTGATGAATGTAGATGCAAAAATACTCAACAAAATATTAGCAAACCGAATTAAAAAATACATGAAAAGGATCATACACCATGGCCAAGTGGGATTCATCCCAGGGATACAAGGATGGTACAACATTCAAAAATCCATCAACATCATCCACCACATCAACAAAAAGAAAGACAAAAACCACATGATCCTCTCCATAGATGCTGAAAAAGCATTTGACAAAATTCAACATCCATTCATGATAAAAACTCTCAACAAAATGGGTATAGAGGCCAAGTACCTCGACATAATAAAGGCCATATATGATAAACCCACAGCCAACATCATACTGAACAGTGAGAAGCTGAAAGCTTTTCCTCTGTGATTGGGAACAAGACAGGGATGCCCACTCTCCCCACTGTTATTCAACATAGTACTGGAGTTCCTAGTCATGGCAATTAGACAAAACAAAGAAATACAAGGAATCCAGATTGGTAAAGAAGAGGTTAAACTGTCACTATTTGCAGATGACATGATATTGTACATAAAAAACCCTAAAGACTCCACTCCGAAACTACTAGAGCTAATATCGGAATTCAGCAAAGTTGCAGGATACAAAATTAACACACATAAATCTGTGGCTTTCCTATACACTAACAATAAACTAATAGAAAGAGAAATCAGGAAGACAATTCCATTCACAATAGCATCAAAAAGAATAAAATACCTAGGAATAAACCTAACCAAGGAAGTGAAAGACCTATACTCTGAAAACTATAAGACACTCTTAAGAGAAATTAATGAGGTCACTAACAAATGGAAACTCATCCCATGCTCCTGGCTAGGAAGAATTAATATAATCAAAATGGCCATCCTGCCCAAAGCAATATACAGATTCGATGCAATCCCTATCAAATTACCAACAGCATTCTTCAATGAACTGGAACAAATAGTTCAAAAATTCATATGGAAACACCAAAGACCCCAATTAGCTAAAGCAATCCTGAGAAGGAAGAATAAAGTGGGGGGGATCTCACTCCCCAACTTCAAGCTCTACTACAAAGAGAGAGTAATCAAGACAATTTGGTACTGGCACAAGAACAGAGCCACAGACCAGTGGAACAGAATAGAGACTCCAAACATTAAGCCAAACATATATGGTCAACTAATATTCGATAAAGGGGCCATGGACATACAATGGGGAAATGACAGTCTCTTTAACAGATGGTTCTGGCAAAACTGGACAGCTACATGTAAGAGAATGAAACTGGATCACTGTCTAACCCCACACACAAAAGTAAATTCGAAATGGATTGAAGACTTGAATCTAAGTCATGAAACCATAAAACTCTTAGAAAAAAACATAGGCAAAAATCTCATGGACATAAACATGAGCAACTTCTTCATGAACATATCTCCCGGGCAACAAAAGCAAAAGCAAAAATGAACAAGTGGGACTATATCAAGCTGAAAAGCTTCTGTACAGCAAAGGACACCATCAATAGAACAAAAAGGTACCCTACAGTATGGGAGAATATATTCATAAATGACAGATCCAACAAAGGGTTGACATCCAAAATATATAAAGAGCTCACACACCTCAACAAACAAAAAGCAAATAATCCAATTAAAAAATGGGCAGAGGAGCTGAATAGACAGTTCTCTAAAGAAGAAATTCAGATGGCCAACAGACACATGAAATGCTCCACATCGCTTGTCATCAGAGAAATGCAAATTAAAACCACAATGAGATATCATCTCACACCAGTAAGGATGGCTACCATCCAAAAGACAAACAACAACAAATGGTAGCGACGTTGTGGAGAAAGGGGAACCCTCCTACACTGCTGGTGGGAATGTAAATTAGTTCAACCATTGTGGAAAGCTATATGGAGGTTCCTCAAAATGCTCAAAATAGAAATACCATTTGACCCAGGAATTCCACTTCTAGGAATTTACCCTAAGAATGCAGCACTCCAGTTTGAAAAAGACAGATGCACCCCTATGCTTATCGCTGCACTATTTACAATAGCCAAGATATGGAAGCAACCTAAGTGTCCATCAGTAGATGAATGGATAAAGATGTGGTACATATACACAATGGAATATCACTCAGCTATAAGAAAAGAACAGATCCTACCATTTGCAACAACATGGACGGAGCTAGAGGGTATTATGCTCAGTGAAATAAGACAGGCGGAGAAAGACAAGTACCAAATGATTTCACTCATATGTGGAGTATAAGAACAAAAGAAAACTGAAGGAACAAAACAGCAGCAGAAGCACAGAACCCAAGAATGGACTAACAGTTACCAAAGAGAAAGGGACTGGGGAGGACGGGTGGGAAGGGAGGGATAAGGGTGGGAAAAAGAAAGGGGGCATTATGATTACCATGTATAGTGTGGCGGGGAGCACGGGAAGGGCTGTGCAACACAGAAGACAAGTAGTGATTTTACAGCATCTTACTATGTTGATGGACAGTGACTGTGAACAGGTATGTGGGGGGGACTTGGTGAAGGGGGGAGCCTAGTGAACATAATGTCCTTCATGTAATTGTAGATTAATGATACCAAAATAAAAAAATAAAAAAAAGACTTTACCTTCTGTCAATGAAAGATAAATATAGCAAAAGTGGAGTGCTTAATTTCCTTTAATATTTGAGACTTGCTCAATGATTTCATCATTGCTATGAGCACGAGAAATTTTCCAATTTCAAGCATTCTAGCCATCACTGACAACTTGGTAGCACTTGTGTTTCTCCACTAACCACTAACCTAATTGGTTACATACAGATACTTATATCAGCTCTTCCTTTCCTCTACAGTGTCACTGATACAGTCTACCTTCAGCCTCTACATTTTCAATCTTGTCATCTCTTCCTACCTCTGTTTTGATCTTTATCTCCTGAAAATTTTTTCAACAATATTTCGTTCCCCTGAAAATAGTAGTTTCCAATTTTGTGCTAGTAAATGAGCCAAAAAAAAAAAGCCTAATTTTTCTAAAATATCCTTATACCTGCTTGGCGAATTACACCTGTTTGCTGCTCTTAAGTAAGCCTTTGTGCAGTGTGGGTCCCAGGGGAATTTGGATCATTTTGGGCTTCTCAATTTCCCAAAGTGTCTTTTAAACTTTTTCATGAAGTCTTTTCTAGCAGATTCAAACGTCAACTGAACTAACCATTAACTCACATACATCCGATCTAAGCATGGACAATGCTAACGTGGATATTTACAATGAATGTGCATCATAAATTATTAAACCATTTTGTCCTTTAGACTTGAGAGGTCTTATGAGTTCTCTGTAGGTTTTTAAATCCCCACACATGGTAAAATGCCCTGTCCCACCTACTACAGGCCTTGGTCTTTGTAACTATGGCTGATTTTGGAGGCTGAGACACAAAGTCATCAGTTAATATATATTATTAAATTGAATGATAACTTGCTGATTTTAACTCTGGACAGGTACTCACAAAATGTGATGCATGAGTGATTATAATTTAGGATGATAGTGAAAATGGAGCATATGACTTCATAGATGTAGTATCTAAATCCTTGAGCAAATATTCCAGGTAAAAAGAGAATCATGAAAGAAGAGAAGGTTTGATATCCTTGAATTTTTTTCAACCTGTAAAGGGAATCACGCTACATGTATTCCTGTGTTCACTGCCATCAGATAATCCGTCTTCTGCTTCTTGGAACCCAGACCACCGGAACAGTTTCTTTGAGGCATCCCCAGTGCAACAATGTATTTTCTGCTCTTTACTAGATAAATCATAGTCTATCATACAGAATGACAGTTGAAATAACAATCTATTTGGGGGTTAAAAATGGAAACTGCTCAAGTTTAGGTTTGAGGCTGGCTGATGGAATACACGAAATTGAACTGTACATTATAATTAGCCTCCAGATACCTCTAGATTTTGATAGCCTGTTCCATTTCTGCTTTTCCCCAGCTAACTGGATTATTTGATAGCTATTATATAGTATTAGGTACTATTTCTTTCTCAGGGTGGTTCTTTCTTCTTAATCCTACTCTTATTTTGTGTAGAAATTGTATTCTGAGGGCAGTAATCTGAGGGAGTTTTACATTTTCCCTTGCACTAGAAGTGAGATATATAATCACTCCTATAATCACCATTTTACAAAGAAAAATTTTTCCTGTTTAATTAAGCCTCAAATTTTCCTTCTGATGTAGATGACGGAAAACCTTTTTCTTTATGCCTTATTTTTTCGGGCTAACAGTTCATTTCCTCCCTTTTTCTTATAAGACACAATTCTAAAGCCCTTGTGATTTGTCATAGGGACCTAACTCTGAGTTTAGAAGCAATTCAAGAGCACAGAATAAGAGTGTCCTGGTGGAGTGGCTGACCATCCATCTTAAGAATGATACTATAAAATTCTTCTTTTTCAAACAATCTGGGAACAAAAGCTTGTGCTTGCTCATCTTTTATGAAGTCTCTCTCTCAGATCAATTACTATTTTTATTTGTAAGACCCAACAAGTAGACCCAATTTTTGGTCAAAGAGAAGCATTGATTGTCATCTTTCAGCATTTGAGTTTTAGATTTCCCACTGGTAACAATTTTGAGACAAGCTGAGCATTTTCCAGCCAGATGCATTTAAAAATTAATTTCATTGGAAAATTAGGGTCTAAAATAAATTTCTTCATTTGATTTCAAGTACCTTCATTCCTTTTTAGCTTCAAAGAATGTTGAAAGGTGACTAGTGTGTTTTTTCTTTTCAAATATAAGATAAAAATATTTGAACTATCATAAAAATTAAATAAAGGAAGATGCAATTACATATCACTAAAATGGGTAAAAAAAGCTAATCATTATTTGTTATTATGGAAGGTAATTGTAAAGAGGTGCCAAAGTGTATATCAACATATTTAAAGTATTAATTTAATAAAATTAGAATTAGACTACTTCTCTTCTACAGGAATAAATTTAAGAATGATGTATTTATTCCTGACTTCAATAAATTCTATAGAAGTTGTTTTGGAGAAACATTTTCAAAATACTTATTTTTGAATGACACTGTGAAATCATTAAACTAATATTACAAAGAGATAAAGTTTATTGCTGTCCTTTGAAATGCAACGTGTGATGAGTTCAAGACATTTCCACTCTTACTTTCTGGAACATTAGATTTTCCAGTGAAATATATAGAAGTGCTCATTTTAATTAAAATTATATGGTTAATGCAACAAGAAAATTTTGGTCTTTCTTCCCTACTCTTAGGATGTATATATCTCTTAAAATGGGTTCCTATTTTTTATAACATGTGTGACTCCATCCAAGTCCAGTGGAAAGAGGATGCTAAACATTTTTTTTGCCTTGATTATCACCTTTGCCTGGCACAGTCACATCTTTAACACTATTTTAATTTTTCCCTGTTTTTTTTTTTTTTGGCCTGTTATATTGCTGTTCTAATTAGATTATTCTCTGCTAAAAGATCACTGGGCCCCCAAATTAGCCATTAGTAGGTACTTGGATATTGCATTTTCTGTCTCTAGGGAATTGAGAATATTCCAAATGTTTGATCACAAAACCCTATCCATAAAAACATACACATTTGTGTGCGTGTATGTTTATGTGTGTGTTTCTCGTGTGCTATTATGCATGCTACTTGAATATATTATACATAGCACACAACATAAAATTTTAAAAGAACTATTCCATCATCCAATGAATCATATTGGTGTACTCTGAAGTAAGCACAACCCGACTCTGAAGACTACTTGAATAGAGCCTATTTTGCAACAATGGCTGTTCCAAATAGCTATACATCATATATTTTTGTCCAACCATCTTAACAATGCTCATTTTCACTAAAAAGACCATTAAAACAGCAGTTTTGTTCTTCACTTTCTGTAGCAATAGCTTTATTTCCATCTCAGGAACTGTAACAATTCTTCCTACAATGACCTTAGTCAAGTTGGGGAGGTTCTGGGCATATCCAGGCTAGAATTTTAGGAAGGAATGAGAACTACTTAACGATCCTTCAAAAAAGTCAAGATGTCTTCAAAGTCGTTCCTAAATTGACAACTCTATCCTGTTGGAAAGTGGGTTTATTTCCTCAGAAGAAATGTGAAATTGATGAGGATAAACCACTTTCATTAGTAAACTGATTATAAAAGAGAAGTGATTCAATGTTAAGTTCCTATTTTGTTCAAGTTAACTTGCCAGGTAATCCATGTATCTTTTACAGTAAATCTTTTTGAACACAAACTCCTTAGCACCATGTGGCTAGCGTGACTGGAAGGGGAATGGGGTGGTGGGAACTCAAGTCTGGAGAGTTCCAGGGCCTTGATATGCAGGTAGTGAGGGGCAATGCGGAGCTCAGCCTCCATCTCCAGGGCCCAGGAACGTGTTCTTCCCTCTGGTGCTGATGCCTCTGCTGCCTGATTCACAGTCGGTGCTCATGGATGTCTGTCTGCCTTCAAGGCGCTGTTTCACAGGAGCAGTGATCTAACTTAAATAATCAGTGCATTTCATGGGAAGCTTTCAGTTTATGTATTCCCATATCATTTAGCATCTTCTGAAAGCTCTCTGCTATTTATACAGAACTTCTGTGTGTGTTTTTCTCCTAGTTATTGATTCTATATCAAGAAGTGTAGAATGAGTAGCCACCTTCAGATTATTAGATTGGAGTGGTGGGAACTAAATTGCTTTCAGCAAATTTTATATGCACCTATACCACCCTGGAGTCCTGAAGACTGGAATAGGCTCTCAGGCTCTGGATAATTGGAGTTAATTTTGTTTTCACATCAACCAAATCATACTTACTTACTGAAATACCAGGAAACTTTAACAAGCTGTAGGCAGGCAGACAAATCCCTTACCATCTATACTTTATATAAAATAGGTCTCACAGACCAAGGCTGTGATTAAAGGAAAAGTTTTCAGAATCAATAGAAATGTCTACTTGCATGAGCACAATATAAATGGTGACATGCTCTCAGGGCCTTATCAGGAGATAGAAACATTAGATTATTTAGCTTGAGAATGAGGAAACTGAAGTTTGAAAGGGGATTGAATAAATCTTCAACTGTATGGGGGACATTATTAAATAGACAACTTGTCAAGCTGTTCTTCATTTCCAGTGCAATCAAAATAAGAGATTAACTTCAGGATAAGGGATTTAGCTTAAGTCTAGGGAAGAACAGCTTAACAATAATGGTTCTGATTTTAGAAAAAGTCACCAAGGGAATAAAGAACGACATTGCAGAAATAAATTATCACCTATCTGTGAGTGGCTTATTGTTCCACAATCAGCCAGATGATTGAACCATTAGCCCAATTTAACAAATATTTTCAACCATTCTTGACTAAAAGAATTCACAGTTTGGTAGAAAAGAACAAACACACCAATAACACTGTACAGAGCAGATTTTCACAATACATGAAAGAAAAGTGGCTTAGGAATTCATAAGAGGGAGAAAACCTATACATTTGAGGAAATCAAGAAAAAAGTTCATGGTGATTATGTCATTCTAGATTAACTATGACCAAAATACTGTAATTTTAGTGGACGAGAAAGTGGTATGGCATGGTTGCATGTATGTGTATTTGAGGATGGGAGGTAAATTCCAATTAGGGGAATGATATGAGAAAGACACAAAAAAACAATTTACATGGAAGAGAGGGCACTTTAGTTCACTTGAAGTATAAAGCAAGTTGAAGCTAGTAGGTGAGCTCCTCTATGGAGAGAATTGAGAGAAAAGAAGAGGGCAAAGAGGGCCAAGAAAAGAACTGGGGTTAAGAAGGTGGAAGGAGGAAGAAAATCAGAAGAAAAATGCTCGAATTCTATTTCATTTAATTAATCCGTTCTTTCAACACATATTGGGTTGAGTATCTGCTATGTAGGCAGGCACTGTAGTTATAGATGACTGAGTATTTCTCACCTCTATGGAGCCTATGATCTAAGAGACAACACTGATTAAATAATGATGCAAATGAACAGAAAAAATAAATGCTGCAAAAGAGAGGAGCCGATAGGGGAAGGCCAGATTAGGGAAGTTAAGCAGAGGGTAGTGTGGAGAAGACCGCAGAATAGGCATAAATCCACCTATGAAGGATTTAGGAAACATTAAGTCCTTCGAGGGCTTTAAATATGTGGATGACATAACATGATTGCATTGAAAAATAATCACCAGTATGGAAAGTAGATGAGAGAGGGGCAAGTTGAATGTGGTAAAAGTGAGTGACAGATGATGATAGTTTTGGCCCAGAGTTGTGGCTGTGAAGATAGAGACAAACCAAAAGGGACCTATTTCGAAGACTAGGTGGAAATGTATTGAAGGTAACAATAACAAGACTCGTTGCCAGACATAATGGAGGGGCTGGTTCCTAGCTGGATACTAGTTTGTGCAATTGATTGGATGACGGTGACATTCTGAGACATGGCAACTGATGGAGAGACAGGTGGGACATCGTGAGTTCAATGTAGGAAATACTGAGCTTGAACTGCATTTGAGATTTCAAGTAGATGATTTAATAGGTGGTTAGCTATCTGAGATGGAAGCTCAGATGATTTGGGATTTAGAATGAAAATATACACATCTATGTGAGAATAAAATCAAACTATGTCCAAAAATGATATCCCCAGGGAAGAGTATGTTACAGAATGAGAAGAGAAGAAGGCCGAGGGTCGTACCTCGAGAAATTCTAATAACTAACAACTGGCTTATTAGAAAGTGATCCTGCAATTATCTGCAGGGAATTAGAGGAAGTAGGAGGAAAATAGGAAGCGTACAGTGTCAGGATGCCAAGGGAAAGAGGGGAATTGCTTCAGAGTCAGATTCTGCTGAGAGGAAACAGGCAGACGAGAATGTTTGCTGCATCAGCCGGGGCAAAAGTGGAGGCTGCCTTGGGAAGCCTTGTGGCATCTGGCCAGACACAATTAAATGTACCCTCTCTGGGTTTCCACTGAGGGGTGCTTATTCTTGCTAAAGCACCACCTATTTGTATATGAAATAATAATCATTTCCCTGCCCAGGGAGGGCAGGGGCTGTTTTACACAATTTGTTTCTCACAAATTGAGTAGCTCTTTAAAAATGTGAAATGTGAAAGAAATATTTGTGGAATTATTGAAACACAAAGAATAGAGGGGCAGAAAAACCTAGAGAGGAGAAGTGGTGAGAACTGTGGAGAGTGAAGGATGAAGAGACATCACACCTTCATCCACGTCACCCACGTGTGTGAGAGGACTAAGAATTCGGGCTGTAACCAGAGCCGTCCCTCCAGAACTCTCTGCTCAACCTTGGAGGCATAGCTATTCACCTGCTATTAACTGGCCTGCTTTCTAAAAATCTTAAGCCAACTTACTCTGTTTCTCTATCTGTGCTGCCCTGGTAGCTGACCGCTGCATTTGTGAATGACATCACCAAGGGCTATCAGTCAGAAACCCTCTCACGAGCTACTGAAAAAAATGAAAGATTTACCTTCCTAGAACCTGAAAGAAGTTTCTCTTCAAATCAGAAGCATAATGAGTAAGAAGAGCTAATAACCACATGCTCTACATTTAAACTTTAGAAAAAGAGTGAATTACCTTTCTCTCCTTCACTGTCAAACGATAATTTCCTTCTTTGGAGTTTACAGTTGTCTCCTTCAGAATCATTCATGGACTGTGATGGTAGTAAGAGATCAGTATTTGTTAATGAGGATGAAATGGAAGATCATTCAATTTGAACATAATGTATTATCGGTAAACTCTTCACTATCTCATAATTTCAACCATTTTGAGATTTAATTATTAGATTGTAGTCAAATAGCTACAATCCTTTGCTTAATGGTTGTCTCTATATTATAGAATAAACTGAGAATAATTTTAGTAGCTTCACTATGTGATGGGGAAATCATAGTTATAGAAGTAATTTATCAGAAATTTTGGGGATGACCTTGTCAATGTGTAGAAACAACATATTCCTTCCAGTAGAGTGTATTTTATGTATCTTGGTAAAGTTAAAGTAAAAATAACAATAATTTAAAAACACTGCAGAATCTGTATTACTGAAAAGAAAAAAGTATAAACTAATTGTAATTAGCTATGATGTTTAAATTACATGATAATGATTGCAAGGTTAAATTTCACAACAATAAATATGAGGTTGAATTCAATAAACACGATGCTTTGAGCCCTTTATTATTTTTGTTCCCAGTTCCTCTTTCCGTCCTGTCTGGTTCACTCTGTAAAATATTATCAGACTTTTAAATAAAAATGGAAGCTCCAAAATACAGGAAACAAATGGAAGCTCCTGCTTTATTTAGTTGATTGCTTCACTTTTTATGTGAAGAAGTTACCTGAGGCAGATGTTCGTATTTTTCAAGACAATATCAGAATGAGGTTAGTGACATTAAACTGGAATTTGATAAAGTACCGAATTGAACCCATTATAAAAAAACATGCTCTTGATAACTTGAACCTCTTGCCACTTAAATGTTTTTCAACATTTTAATGTTTTGAAAAGACATAATTGTTTGGTGCTTCAGGTTATGAAGAGGGTGACCCTAAACGTTTAACCCTGTTACTGTTAAAGTTGATCTTTCTAAGTCTCTCACAGTACCTGGGAATGACTGTGACTCCAGGGAGAATTAAATTTGGCACCTTTTACCTAACTACTGAGGATCTTTTTTCCCGAGAGTCCATTAATAGGAATAAAATACAATGGCATGTGTCAAAAGCTCAACATTTGATTTATGAGAAAAAATATTTAGAATTGGAGTTGGGGTTCTGGTTTTTGGGGGGCAAGGAAATGGAGAAATAAACAAGTAATAAATTGTGGGCTGCAGCCTAAGTTCTATATTCTTAGAATAGAGGCAGGTCATAAGGACATATTTTCATAGCAGAAGAGAGTGAAGAGTATAGTGCTACAAACTCAAAATTCATTGTAAGCCAAATTATATGTAGAATCAGTTAAAACAATATTTCTAGCAGACCATATGTTATTCATTCTACAGCACTAATTTTGACTCAGGTATAAGCCTGATCAATTTATCTTTCTGTGATTTAGAAATTGTGTTAAATATGGACAAATATATTAACTTGACTGAGTTTAATTTTTTCATTATTATTGAAAAGAATGCTACCCGAAGTATGGTGTAAATAATAGCTGAGGGAATATTTCAACCTCTATGTAAGATAAACTCTTTTAGGGGATTTTCAATAGCCTAGAATCACCCATATCTTACAAATAATTGGCACACTAAGTATAAACCAAGGCAATTTTTAAAACAAGTATGTCACCTAAGAGTTCCTAAAAAGGTCAAATTTAATTGTTATTCAATATATTTAAGTCATTAGACTAAATTTCCTCTCTATAATTTAGAAGTTCTGGTATTAAGTGGGTTTTTCCTTCCAAATATTCAAAATTGGTAAAGTTTTGCTGCATTATTTTGCTTGATCTTTCAGAGAAATATCAGAAGTATAAAACTAAGCAAGGGGGAATGTAATAACATTGTTTTTCTTGTGAAACCTTTATGAGAGTGTATATCAAGGATACCTTAATAAAAAAATGTATTAAAAAAATAAGCAAGGGGTTAACATATACCTTTGCACTCTCATGCCTTAGGTTGAAAGTCAACTCTAAATTTGTGAGAAAGTGATCTGAAAACTCGGGATACATGTCCAAAACCTCTAACAAGTCTTCTCTCTGGATCTTATGCAAGTCACAGTACGTGAGAGCTCTTACGTCTGCATTTGATTTCCCAGGTTTGGCATAAAGATGAACCATTTCTCCAAATATATCGTTTTTTCCTAAGAGAAAAAAAAAGAAAGAAAAAAAATGAGGATGTAAAAGGAATCTGAACTTAAGTTTTCTTTCTTTTTATGTGTCCAGAATGCAGCAACCATGGTTTAAGTCAGCTATACCCCACATTGCTAGAAAAGGGTCTTGCCACATAATAGATACGCTCTAATTTTGTCAATGCAGGAATATTGAGAAAGGCTGCAGGGAGTCAGATCCACAAACTTTCTGCCTGAGGATGGTCCCCAGAGGAGATGACAGGCATGGGGGCCTGGTGGACCACTTCCAACACTTAGGGGACCCGGGGTACAATTTGAACATACTCTGTTTTCTTTAGTAACCCCGATTTGTCCTTAATGGATTTGCGCAACTGTTTAATAAATCTAGTTGTAGTGTAACATACGTAGTCATGCTTTTTTGTCATATGGGCTTTATTCTAAAAGTGTGTCCTTGTTGTTTTCTTCCCAAACCTGGGGTCATTTCAGTGTCTGGCTTCTGATGGGCACCTCTCCCTCCTGCCCCCCAATCCCCTCTGCTTAGCCACATGCCACCTGCTGTTCCAGGCCTTGTTCAATGATGAGGATAATGAGAGTCTTACTGAGGACTAAGAACACGCTAGGCATTGTATCAGTGCTTAGGTGCATTATCTCATTTAATCCCTAAAATAGCCTCATGAAGAACTTATTAATTATATCCAAATTTTATGAATATGGAAAGAGGATTAAAAAGGCAAACTGATTAGGTCAAGGTTACCTTCCTAGTTGGGTGAAGTGAAGAGAGGAAGTGAGTAGCTTTGATTAAATCCAGTGAATTCTGACTCAAGTAAAAATCTTTATACCTGATGTATTTAATCTCCTCTCAATATTTTCCTTGGATGTTATGGCCACTTAGATATTTCTGTCTCTGAATATTGAGACTCTTAAAAATTCTACCCGTGTAGTACATGCTGAATAATTACCGAAAGATTATTGATTGTGTAACTTTCAAAGATCATGAGTGGCAGTGTGAAATTGTACTTTCTTACATACATTCTGAAGCTTCTTTTCAGATTTAGAAAAAATTCCTTAGATCTGTTAAATTAGTTCTTGGTAGACAAGTTCAAACTACGGAAATTATCAAAGACTTGTAAACAGTAAGTTCTAACTAGTCAAGAAAAGTGCTGTAATGTTTTATTTTAAATGTGAATTTCATGGGGAGAAATCAGATACTGTACCTTTATAAGAAAAATTGATAGTGGAGAGAATATACTAACTTTAAATAAATAGCTTTAAAAATAGAATGAATAATCGTAATTTGTGAGGATTTCACAAATTTGTGAGGATTTCAGGTGGGATTTACATGAAAATGAGGATGGTAAAGGGGAATCTCTTGAAACACTTTACAGTTAATACTTCAGCATAGATATTAGCGAAGAGAAGTTCAGACCTAATTCAGCATGGGCTTTGTATTTTAATTAGCTGATGTGACTGTACATGAACAAAAAGTAGGCAAGTCACTGTGTAGAGCTTAACTACACTCCAGAATTACCATTTTATAAAGCTAGAAGGCTTGTTCCCTTCCTGTAGAAGCAAGGGCTGGCTGATTTGAAGACCAGAACGCAATGCAGAATGCTTTGGCCCTCGCAATAGACCAGAGTACTAAGGCTAAATATGGTGAAAATCCAACTTTATTGTGTAACCGCTAAGTGATGTAGAATACGTCTTTATTCTTTGCCTTCTTACTGATTGTAAACTAACTTACACATCTTGTAAATCTTGAAAATTATAAAAAAACTATCTGCATAATAAAATTATCAAAATATATAGGGATCACTCAAACATCTTTGTTCATGTACTGGATCCTGTGCTGTATCATCGTCTGGGTCCCCACAGCAGCAAAGAAACCAGGCATGTATGTCCTTGTCCTTTGGGATGTTACCATCTGGAGCCCAGTGAAAGGAAATCATTGAATTACATGTTTGCTATTTAAATGGACTTGGATTTAATCCCCAGGAAACAAAAAGATGTGCAGGAGTTCACAGACATTGAGGATAGGTGTTCTCGGGGGGAGACTGAGGCTTAAATCTACTGGCCAGGTGGTAGGAAAGAACTGATCCTGTTGCTCTCTCCTCTCTTGTTCTTCCCCATTGTCCTAATATTCCAAACAAATCCTGCACGTTCACACTGACTAAATTTATTTTTGAAGGGACAGATTGGACAGATGGACTTTCTTTGGCACCCAAACAAATTTATTACAGATTTCAATCTCATCCCCTTTATCCCTGGGTGTTATGTTCATAGCTCTGTATTACCTAGGTAAGAACTCAAGTAATTCCATTTGATGGGACACAGCAGGTAAAAGTACATGGCAAATAAATGAAATTTATCAAAACATACACTGAGTTCATGACGGGGCACTGGCACAGCAAGTATGCTAACAATGTATACATTTTATTTAAAGTGTTAAGAGATCAAGCATGAATCCAAGATCCTCTAACATGAAAGGAAAATGCTGACTATCTTTATGTATTTGGCCTCAAATGCGTAAGTAGCTGCCAAGAACTGAAGCGTCATGGAAGCGTTTACACATTTAAGAAAAAGTGAGAGTCAAGAAAACATATTTTCTTCGAGGTTAATATGATTTGAATGGAATTTTAAGTAAAGCTTTAAAATTACCTGTCAGTCTTAAAGTAGTGCTCATAAATACCCAGATCAGTCATTTTTTTTCCGGGGATTTAAACTATGCACTGCAACAGCTAATAACTGAATTTGTCACCATTCAGGTTAAAACACTCACCCAGAATAGCTACCACAATGTCATCTTTGAGGATTTCGATGGAGCCTCTGGATAAGAAATAAAGTGCAGTGAGGACATCCCCACAGTGAACCAGGGTGTCTCCCGGAGGTGCATGGGTCGTCTTGAACTTCATTGCTAAAGCTCGGAGGCAACCTTTACTTGCCCCCCGGAAGGCTTTGCAGTTTTGCAGCAAAGTCTGGTTGAGATGCAGACAAATGTCAGCTTGTAAACATTCTGGGAAACCCTTTAGGACCTGAAGAAAAAAATGCAGAGTTTCATACTACCAGTGCACAAAGTACTTCCACCTGAAATACAGTATATTTCTTGCTCATAGAACCGCAGTAGAGTAATTGTCACACAAGAGTCCTTACAATGCTTCTACCTCGCCTCCCCTAAATAGATAGGATACTTGGTTTGTTAAACATGTCAGAATTTTAACTTAAATACTTGCTCTCTGCATTAACTGCAGGCACTCAGGCTCAACACAAATGCTGTCTCATTAAAATGAAATAACTACGACGTTTCACACTGCGTCTCATTCCCTGCCTTATGTTAGGCAACTGGCACCCTGTGCACGGATATGATGCAATGTGACAATAAATAAAACGCAACTAACGGAAGGTGGTACAACTAGAAAGACAATCTTCTGAAGGAATCTCAACTCAATTTGGATTGGTAAACATCATAGTATAATTAGTAAAGAGGATGGTCCCGAAATAGTTATGGTATTTGTAAATGTCATACCAGAGAGTGCTCTTACCTAACAACACTTGGAATATTTGTGTTTTGTAGGTACATTATCAATACTAAGTATTCTGATAAGCACTGAAAATAGGGAAGAATTATAAAAGTACAGTTCCGTTTTCAGAAATGGCCTCTGTGCCACAATTTACAGTGCATACATAACGCTTCTAACAGTGCTACTGTTTTGACAACTGATTCGTTGCAGAAGAGATTAAACAATTGCTTGTGACAAGTGGTACTCAATTTAAACTGAATAAAATTTTATGTTATTTTATAAAATTCCCAGTATGCAATGGCTCAAAGACACTCCAGTCTTACTTCTCTATATGTGTCTTAGCTATTTTGTAAGATTTTAATTCCCATGAGGACTTCCCTCTGTCAATAAAAATATGTCCATTTAAGTGTGAGTTGAGGTACAGGGAAGAGGCCTTATATAAGGGCCTAATAATGCAATTTTAGGATTTCCTACCTTTTTGGATCAAGCTCGCTATCTTAAATTTTTCTATTTTAAATCCTAAAGCAGCCACAGGGATCCTGTTTCTGCAGGAACACTGTGTGATGCAATTGGTCAGGCTGATCTAATACAAAAAGGTCAATTAGAAAAAGACGTGAAACATAACAGCCACTATTTCTGATCTTGTTTCCTTTGTTTTATTGTCACCCACAGAAACAAGTCGAGGGTGTTTCAGAAGACAACCTACAGAACATGAGTTCCGGTCATGGGTTTGCCACAAGTTGGTACTTGTGCAAGTCACTTCAGCCATCTGTGTTTCTTGGTCAGAGAAAAAGTACCTTTACAATATTGAAATTTGTCATAAGTCACTGATAAATAGTGTGCCAATTGTCAGACACTGCTCACCCCACTCCTCACAGCTCTAGGAACTGACTCTGGTCCTGAAGTTTCTGTATTGCCTGGCTCAGACCTACAAGTGCCTCCCCGTTATCTGATTTCCTGGGCGTTTCTCTGAAACCCTGCATCTGTAAGTACCAGCCTTCCTATACATGACTGCACCCCCGTCAGGTTTCCACCTTGGACTGAAGACCTCTCCAAAAGGACAACTTGCCAAGTTCTTGTCCCTTCCTGACTTTATGGGCTGGTGGCTCTTTTCCCGCTTTTTGTTGGGACCCCAAACAATTCAGCTCCTTCCATGGAACCAACCATCTAGGTCGCTGATCCCTTCTACACGTCTGAACTCTCACACTGGATTCTTTGACAAGGGAGTCAGAAGCTAGGTTTGGACACTATTTTCTGAAATGGGGCCACTTTAAAGTAGGAAACAAACAAACAGTTCACTGGCCTCCTTGCATATATGACTTACATGTACTCCTTGGAGCCCACAATTGTGGTTTCAGCATAACTCTCAGACATCCCCATAGAGAGAAAAATGTAAAGGCATTAAATCAAGTAACAAATTAGATATGCTTATTTGTTTCTTAAGCTTTGGCTGTAACAATATACAAAAAGATTTTATATTTCCCATAAAGGGGGGAGATACTGCTACCATATTTCTACCATCATTGTAGCTGGGGTGGGAACACTGTTTGTAGGTGCTATTTCTGACCTTTTTCTGAAGTTTCTCAGTAATACTTTCTGAGTACAGCCTGGTTATAGAAGGAAAAATTGTGCACATGTGTGCATGTGTGTGTGCACACATGAGTGGGTATGCACTTTGAGTTGGATGAAGCAGATAAGATAGAGGTTTGGCATCGTTCATTATTACTCCGAGTGTTTTATATGAGCTGTGGAATCAGATAGGCATAAGTTGAAGTCCTGGTTCCCGTCACTTACTAGTTGTGACTTTGGTTGAGTCAATTACCGGGGAAATTCAGTTCCTTTCTATTGCAGAAATAATTAGTAATATCTACTTCCCAGGTCTTTCCCACAATTAAGTGTGATAATGTGTGTAAATCATTCCATGCATTGTTGATATCTATCAATAGATGGTTTAATTCTGACTTTTCTGTTGGCTTTTTTTGTTGTCATTTGATTGTCAGACATATCTGGTGTTCCTAAAGAACTGGTATGTTCTCTTTAGTTAGAAACTGAGAGATACAGCATCCATGGTGTTCTTCTCTTTGGTCTCTTTGGTGACTAGAAATTCACCAGTAAGTTTTGTGTTCCATTTGCCTCAACAGAGTCTAAATATTCTGTGCTCCATTATCTCAAAAGAATTTAACAATTTCGTTACCACTCATCTCTTTAACTTTTGATTCCCATTTCTGACTTTTATTAAATGTTTTGGCTTATTTTACTTAGGTTTTCACTGTGAGTTGTCTTAAATCCTTTTTGAAAGTGGGCAGTTACTAAATCAATTTACAAACACGTTCTTGGAATTCTAATAGTCTTACGATCACTCACAAAACCTTAGAGGGCACTTGGGAAAGTTTTCAACATCATTCTCAAGTGTCCGTGTTAAATGTGATTTTCTAACATTCATCCTATTAGAAGGGACACCCGTTAGAAGGAATGACCTCAACTTGGAGGTACCATACAGGTTCATGGAGAGCTGTTTGTTTGCACAGGGGGAAGATGCATAGATCTTGGCATGTAGGACTTGTCTAGATGAAGGAATTCTCCTGTGGTGTTAGCCCATAACTGACTTTCTTAGTTTCCCCGAGTCAGGTGCATAGATCAGTCAAATAAGCCTCAGATGTTAATATTCAGTAATTGAATGTCCTACTAGCTCTGAGGTTTAGACGTTCTAAATAAGGCAGAAGCTTTGGAATCTGAGATATGCGTCAGTAAAGGGACTTGAAAAAGGAAGTTGAAAGAGAGGGAGTTGTAGTGGAGAAGAGGTAGGCGAACATTGAAAAGGGTGGCAAGAAGGCGGCGGTAGGATTAAGTAAATATTTATCCAAACACCCCACTCCATTGGTCTCAGCTGTGTTTCCTTCCTTGCTTCCCAATCATTGTACTTAAAAAAAAATAAGGTTTGGTGCCTCTGCAAAATTACCTGACTTGGAACTGTCTCATTTAGCACACAAATTTTGGCATTTTCCTGGGTCTAGGGTATCTGGATGCAAAGCGTAGCTACGTCAAGTAGGCGAGTACAGACCTGGTCACCAGCTGCTTCGGTGACGGTCATTTCCCCTCTGCTCTCTACAGCCTTCCTGTCAGGCTCTGGAGCCCTGAGCACAGATAGCACCTTTCACTGTGCATCCAGAGCCATTGTTTATGGAGTTAGTATGATTTCAAAGACCAAGGAGCGTCACCCGAATCAGCTGCATGGCCTGACACTTGGAAAAGTAACCCTTTGTCTTTCAGCAAATCTGTAATAAATTATCTACTCTAATACCAGAAGCTATGCTAGGCATAATAATGAATCAAACATATTCTGCAAATATACTGGCTCTTTCTATAGATTCCCAGATTTAAAAAAAATTATAAATTTAACCAGAATCTCCCACATTTTGCTTTTTGTGCCAAGTGTGGACATTTATAATAATGGCTGTTCAAATGAATCTTCAATGTAACAGTTAATTTAAGGTGAATAGAAAGTTCTAATTGCACTTTCCTGATACTGGCTTTTATGGGAGCAGATTTTTAAAACTTCCTGAAGTTCCAGAAAAATGTTTCAAGACATTTAAAAATCCCATGTCTTTTTTATTGTATAAGGCCACTGGAATATTTTACAATGTGAGATTAACTTCCCTTTACTTGAATGTATCTAGCTAGATAAAGCTCTTTGGGTCTCTCAAATCATGCAAGACAAATGTGACATTTGTCCTATTAAATGAAATATTTTCTGTGATTGTTAAAATAAATCAACCTGGTAGCTTCATGCTAGAGGACCCAAAGTTTAAGGACATTCAACCAAGAACAATCCAATAACTACAAAACAAGAAAGTATTAAATCAAAGTAAACTCTTTCTAAAGTATTTATATTTCAAAAATGTGGAGAGCAGAAATGTAAATAATGAACTATTCTATAGTTAACATCTATCAAATATGATCAGACATTAATTGAGGAGTATTCAACTTTATGTTAATATCCCTCAAATGAATATTTGCTAAGAGCGCCTAATGGGATAAATATTACAATATTGTTAATGTTTACAATTATGTGGTGTGTGAATTCAAATTTTCCCTATACTGAGCAATTTCATCTAGAAACGAATGGATGCCGAAGTTAACCTTAGCCTCTGACTTTTTTAAATGAGGTGTAATTGTCATACAATATTCTGTTAGTCTCGGGTGTATATCATAGTGATTTGACATTTTTCATAATGTAAACCTGCAACTTCTGATTTGATATATGTGCGCTCATCAAAATGACAGTAGTCTATTAACTTTTTAAATTTAAATTTACATAATAAAACAATTATACCATGCATTTAATATACTGGGCCTTACATGAAAAAGTTTGGCTCAGGTCTATGGTAGATCACAAGTAGAAAAATGTGTCCTTGCCTTCAGTCAGTGGCATCTGAGTAGAGGAAGATCCTAATCAATGAAGATTTTTCTGTTTTTTAATGTGACACCGTTATGTCACCATTTAAGGTAAGGCCTGCCTTATATTGAATTTTCCTCTGAGAATAATTCTTTTATAGTCAAATTTCAATATAATTTTGTCTTTTTCACAGTAACTATATTCCTGTGGCTAGGAGAAGTGATTTACAGCCTTACAACCATGATTCTCTTCTCCCACCAGAGGATGGAAGGTCTCCCTTTGTTCCCGTGACACAGTCTCTGTGCTCCCAGACATGTCCATCATGTCCATGTGATCAAGGAAAAGAAAGGATTGCAGGAGAGACACTTATTCCCTGTTCAGCTTTTGCCTGGGTGCTGGGCCCAAATGAAGTTAAATATTCATAATATATTGACAATAAACTCTATTATTCCTTCCTCAAATTCAAGACACAAAATTCAGTGTTTGCTGTTTCTTAGCCTGGATTGCAAAGTACTTTCTTATGGTGGGTACACCTTCAGGGTTCTGTGGGAAGAGCTTCAGCAACTGAGTTTTTACCAAGATTCCTTCCAGATTCCTTCTACAGTGTTTTGAACCCTTGTATTTGCTTTCAAAAGGATCAACTTTCTAATAGAATTGTCGAGAATTTTCTAATAGACACCCCTACTCAGATAGTAATGGAGTGTTGATCTTTGTTGTAATGAATGGTTTTTGATTCATTTTATTCAGTGTAGCTGCAGAGAGGGGTATTCCTAAAGGCAGGTTGAAAAGATACATTGAGAAAGACACTCTGAGGGTGGCAAATGGTTCCCCTAAACAGCATATTAATCATAAGAATGACCTCAGTAACTGTGATAACTGACGTAGGAAATTTTCTTGGGAAATTCTCTGGGCCATTAATACATTTAAATATCAACATAGTAGGATTAATAAAAACACAAATTAACACTCCCTGTGAAACACTAAATCTCAAGTGTGATTATCAAATAGATGGTGCAAGCAATATATTAAATCTGAAGTCTCTGCCCTAGAATATATTCATAATATTTTATAGCATTTTCTGATTCTTATGGAATCATTGTTTGCCATGTGGGCTACTCAGTGTTTTATAAATCTTTACCACTTGTAAGATACTGAACCTTGCCTTTTGTCATTTCCAGAAACCAATGTCCTTCCTTAATGGATTTTCTAGCTTTGAGGTTATCCCAGATTATATTATTTCTGTGGTTATGATCTGTCATTAAGGACCAGGAAATACTTATTTTTCATGTTTCTTTGGTGATTACATATTTAATACTCCATATTTAACTACTGATCATGACAGGTAGATTCCTTAAGTAGTTTTAAACTTACAAAAATATATAACATTAGTCTGAAGTTGAAATTGATTTGCCACCTACTTAATTTTACCTTTGAGTAGCTGATGAGAATAAGGAATTATTTTATTCTATAAGGCTGTCATATCTTGCCATATTATTGACAAAGCACAGTATTATGGAATCTATGACTAGGAGCTTTTAGAAGCCATGGGGAAATTGATTAATTTTCTGCATGTGACATTTCAACATTTATCATATGGTTACATCATTTATGGAAAAAAATGAGCACAACAAAAACTTGCCACACACAGACATGGAAAAGAATTCATAAATCCTGGACCAGTTTTGGTACCAGTAAAGGTTCCCTGAACAATGAGGTACAGTTCTCCCTTCTGCTTCTTCCCCTTCCCTCTCCTGAAGCTCCTACTCCTAGTTAACAACAAAACTATGAGATGTTTCTTTGCTTTCAGAAGGACACTCAAACTTTAACCTACTTAAATGAAGCCAGGGAGAAGGATGAGTTGCAGCGTGGGTGATGATGTGTAGGCAGAAGGGATTTATCGCTTTTACGTACATGTCCTTGATACCCAGATTCTGGAGTCTTTCTGCTAATTCAGCAAAAGGTTGACTTTAAAAGTTGTGTTAGAATTTCTAAAGTAAGGTCTCAGGGGGAAACATTGGCACCCATTAGTGTTTCTAAAGGTAACAGGAGGGAGTTCTGCATCCCAAGAAGCAGTTTCAGGACTTGCCCTCAACTCCCTACTTATGGAAGAGAGGGAGTGAGGAAGGCGTGAACAAAATATAACTATAGTGGCATCTACTGGGTACTTTGCAAATACTTCTTCCTAAATGGATTGATTGTAGATGACGTGAATTTGCTTACAGAGTAAGGAAAAGGGAGGTGCAATCTGCCAGATGATGAAAAGAATGATTTAAACACCATTTTGAACTTAGATTTAGTTTTATGTTTCTGAAACACTTTTCATGTAGAATGAAATTTTAGCATCAAATTTTTTGAATGACTTATTAACTTTATATAAGGAATATAAAATTATGATTACTTCATTTTTCATATGTGAAAGCTGAAATATAAATGCATTAAGTGATTTTATTTGCGGAGTAATTAAGGTGCCAAATTTAGTCCAGGATTCATCCACCTATTAAGACTCGCCACAGTGGTCCATCAGATTGGATTTGTAAAGTTGCACCCAATATCATAAGGTAAAAACATTTCCCATTCATTTTATTTATTGGTTTTGTCAGTAAGTAAAAAGTAACAGAAATGTAGTATAAATGTCATTTTCACTTTGTACCAGTGTCAGAAAAGATTAAGGCAAGACAAAAACTCAGTTGTTTTCTAGGGAAAGTGATGGATGTATCAGAAAATATGTAACTTTTTGCAAAATAGCCAAAGCTCTGAAATTAATAGAAGTTTTCTTCCACTAATGAGATTCCTCTTGTGTACAATGTAATGATCCTTGTTACCTGACACAGTTCAGCTACTGTTGTATTCCTGCACATTTCCACTTCGGCCAATAGAGTTACAAACGAGGTGTGTATGTTCTGAAATTTATTTGTGCCAGCTGTACTTTTTAGTGCAATTGTAAAACTCAATCATATTGTGCTCAAATAAAATCTTGTAAAGAAAGAGAGCAGCTCCTTCTTAATCCCCAGGAAAAAAGAGCTAAAATGCTTTAGAAATTTAAATGAAAATGATTTTATAAAAAAAACATTGAATCGTTTAAAAAATGTAACCACAGATTGCTTTTGCATTAGATGTGGTCCTTACACATTTATAAAAGTAGAAATGTTATATACTCCATTAATTCTGATTATAATCTAAAAAAAATAAGGAAAAGATTATTAAAAAGTGACCAGAAAATCAGAAGTATATAGAAATTAAGGACCATACCCTATGATAACCTTTGGATCCAAAAAAAGAAATGATTTAGAAAGCAGTAAAAGAATACTTCATATAGAAACCCATAGAACTACAGAAAACTTGCACTGGAAAGAAAACATATAGTCTTAATGCTTTTGTTATTATAGAAGAAAGACTCAAAACAATAAATTACCTTAAAACAAATGTTAAGAATAATAAGACAACCCAAGGATATGAAAATTAATGAAGATAAACAGTAGCAAGGATAAATTAATCCAAAGGTTAGTTCCCTGAAAGAAATCCAATGAAATTTATAAATCTTTCAAAGGCCTTTCTAAAGGAGGGGAGAATAAAAATATACAAGTCTGGAATGAGAAAGGAGAAGCAGCTGCTGACACAGAAAAGGCTAAATCAATTAGAAGAGAATCTTACACGCAATTTTATTACAGCTTTGAAAGGCTAGATGAAATGGATGAATTAATCATGAAATATAAATTGCCAATACTGACCAAGGAAAAAATAGAATAATTACCATAGTAGAGTTGAAATGGTGATTAAAGATTTACTATTAAAATCACTGGGACTATATGGTTTTACAGATGATTTCTTTCCAACACCTAAAGAACATAAAACTGTTGACCAATGTCATTATAAAATAGATGCGAAATTCTAAATAACTTACTAGCCAATAAAAATCAACAAAGTATTAAAAAGAGTTTTGACCAAGTAGGATTGATTTCAGGAATGCATGGAAATTTAAAAATATCAGTCTTAACTGTGAAGCTACTTTCATCAAAATCAGCTTTTACTAATCAAAATTGGAGATTTTAGTGAACTCACAATCACAATAAGTAAGATTTTAAAAAAGATAATGGATGTTTCTGTTTTGGTTGCTTATATGATTGCATACTTAGAGTAAATCCTCAAGGAACTATCTCCCAAAACCAAATTAAACTGAACAAAAGAAAAAGTACTATCAGAATGAGGCAGAGAATTTGTTAAGGTGGCTATATATAGTTTCACTGCGTATTATCTTTAAGCAGGTAAAAATGGAAATATGTAATATATTTCGTTTGTTTGACTGACTAAACTATAATTTAAGAATAAATTAAATAACAGAAATAGGAATTTCTAAGCAGAAAATTATAAAATCTTACTGAAGGGGACTTTCTTTTTTTCAGATGTAAACCAGTGGTTCTCAGTTCTAGTTGCATTTCAGAATTGACATATAAAAATACTGATGCTGAGCAATTCTGATTTAATTGCTGTAGGATGGAACTGAAGTGCTGAATTGGTTAAACATATTTCAGATGATTTTAATAGGTAAAAATTAATACACAAGTCATAGGAAGGAAAGGGTTAGCATCCAGCTTACAATCCATACTCTGTCTTACATAAGGAACATCTGGAAAGAAAAGTCACCAGCTAATGACAGCTTAGTGGGACATCTTAGTGACTTGCTTCTGGCTAAAAACACTTAGAGCATGGGGTTGTTCCCATCTGTGGAGTGTCTTTAGCAGGATGTATCTAGTATAAATTGCTTATGGTAAGTAAACATTCCATCAGTAGATTCATAGGATACAGTTTTCTGGAAACTGTCATGTACATTATGTAACTTCCTGACTATGAAGTGCGCATGTTTAATGGCCAAGAGAGTTCCATTCTGCCTAAGGGTCGTGTCATCACATACACTGTTTAGGGACAGCCTATGCTAAATCTGAGTTGAAACACAGAGAGGCTCTCCACATTTTGCTTATGCCTTATGATTACAAATATTCCTGAAATTTTTAGTAAATGTTGATATCAGTTAAAATTTCTGATTCTTGTAAGTCAGAGTTGACAATCTGATCTTTGGGTTATGTCAAAAGCCAACATGGGGTTTCTTGTATCTGAATAAAAATAGTCATGTGTTTTATATAGAAGAATGAGTTCTCTCAAGTCATCAAGAAAAATAAGAAAAACAAGATTAGTAAGGGTTGACCTACCTTCTCAGATATTAAAGTATGGTATAAAGTCACCAAGTACAAAAACTTATTATATTGCCATAAGAATGGACAAATACAGCCAGTTTGAGAGTAAAGATATGTATCCTAATTATGTTTGATAACTTATTACATAAATAAGAGTATTTAAATCAATACACAAAAAATGACTTATTTAAATTATACAGGTACTATCCTCTATTCATGTGAAGAAAACACTTTACAAAGCTACCTTTTGGACACATTACACAATTTTCTAATTATATAACAAACTTACAAGAAAATCTAGGAAACTACATATTAGTACATGGGTTTAGTGGACCTTTGAAAAACAGGGTAAGATCTCTGAACTACACAAGAAAATTAGACCATATTAAAAAGTAAAAAACAAACCCAATAGATAGATATCTTAGACAAAACCAACATTCTGAGACGTGATTAGGAACAAACTGCAATATGGATGGCTGATAAAAGCATCAGTATCTATAATTTACAAAGCTTTCTTATAAAATGAGAAGAAAAAGGTAACCACAAGCTATGCAGAAATGTTATGAATGGGTAAGTCATAGAAGAAATGTCTTGATGAACCATAATTGCTTTATTATAATGCTCTGATCTCAGTGCTGGTGTTACCTACTCTTAAATATTAAGCACATATATAAATAAAGCAGATAAAATTAGAATTAGATTCTGTGCTAAAACTCCCATCTTAGATAACACTAAGTCCCCATTTCCCCTGCATACACTTGTTATTCATGGTCAGAACTAGACAATGGCTGGAGAAAGGTGTCTGTGACTCAAATACGATTATTTTACTGGTGTGGAGTGAGTGTGTGGCTTATCTTTCCACTGTGGTAGATGTTTCTAACTACTGATATGTTTCAGTTCCATGTGTTTTGTAGAGCATTCCAATCTCAGAAGATTAGCAGTTGAGTGGGAAAAATGAACTGCAGCATATGTGCAAATGATTTAGCATAGCTCCGGAGTATTAAAATGTACCCTGTGAGTTGCGGGACCCTGAATAAGGAAGATTATCGGGTGGTCCCTAAATTGAGGGTAGACTTCTACCCGGGTGGCCCACCTAATGAATAGGAGCCCACGACACAATCTAAAAGAGGTTCTTTAGGAACATTCTGCACGAAAGAAGTAATTATATATATATTTTTCCATCCATGCTCATCCCCATGGATAACAAAATGTCTACACCAAGGAAAACCATTAAAATATATGCAACTTTCTTGCTGCCTTAGGGCAGCAGGATCAACTGGCTTATCATGCTTATTTTCACTCTTAAAAATGATTTCAAAAATCTGACCTATCAGGTGGAGCACTTATACATCCATTTTCAGTATAAATTCTCAGGCCATTGGGAATGTCTCAGACAATGCATCCCCTACAGAAAACATTGGGAGAAATTGGTTTGATTCCATTAAGTTTGATAAATGGGGTGAGTACTCTAATTAAAATGAACTTAAAGTTATTACTTCCAAAGAATATTCTGAAACTGAACTTTGATATCTCTATTTTTTATTACTGCCTACATCTGAGTTGAATATTGAGTGATCTTAACTTGAATTGAGTTTGAATTACTTGCGTAGTCCCATCCCTGCAAGGAAAGTATCTGGAAACACAACACACTCTTCAGCCTAAGAAATTGCACTCTAGAGTCCCGTTTGAATAGTCCCATTACTTTAAAGAGATAAAAAATAATTTGAGACATCATTTCCATTTTCCTACCACTGAAAGAGGAACATTATTAATAAATGGAGAAGCTGAAGCATGGAAGTGTGTTCACAGTCTCAGCGTGGTGTTTCTGTAATGACTGTCTCTCATGTGTAAAGCCCCAGGCCATGCTGTCATTACATTGCTTGGCTCAGGACCTGCTAAAGATTAGATCCCACTTCTGGCAAACTTCCTTTGCATGGAGGCATCCTGGTGGCAGGTATGAAAAAGTCCTTCCTGATGATGGTTGGAGACCAGGAAGAAGTGGCCATTATCATTTGTGAACCATGATTGAGAACATACCATTTGTGACCTGAAAATACCAGATGTCTGTCTTAAGATTCGCTTCATATTGTTCATGTCAGGGCGCTCCAGATGGTATTTATTGTACTCTGTGCTACTTTTGAGACTTTAGGGTAAGTAGCCTTGGTAAAAAATAGGAAGGGCATGGACCTTGCCTTTTCTTAAGCACCTGCTGTTCAGGCACCAGCTAAGTAGAATGCTTGCTAGTGCAACATTTTACTACCTGCCAGCGTCTGCAGAGCCAGGAAATTCCTGTCAACTAATCTACATGCAGATGAAAACATCTTTTAAAGTAGATTATAGACAATTGTTGTTTTAACGCGACTCCTAAATGGTAACTAGGTATTTCTTTACAGAGAGCTAAAAGATGTCACCAGTCCTGACGTCCACTATCACTTAAATGTAGGCTTTTGACAGTCTCCACGCTCCCATTTCTAAATGTGTGGATTTACTTGTTGGTCACTTGGATCTAAGTGTAGAGAATGACCATATATCTTTCAAATTAGGAAATATTTGCAATCCTTTCTGCACAAGGGCTACTAATTTTGAACCTATGCTTTTTGTTAGAATTTTACTGATCAAACAAAATATAACAATCTAAACTGTACAAGTTCACCCATGCAAAAATTGTATTATGCTGTTGATATCTTTAAATGTGAGAGTTTTTATTTTCTGAAGAATTCTCAGAAATTGGATCCTTGCCCAGTAGAAAGGAAGTCAAATATGAGGACACCATATTTTTAGTCATTTTACTGCAGTTCTATGATTCTGATCAGTCGAAGGTTTCTCATTGATCATATATGTCAAGTTCAGTATATAAAGGATGATTAGAAAAAGGTAAGGGTGATAAAAACAATAATGGTGAAGACAAGCCATGCTATTTTGTAAATTTTGCTTTGTATTTCCAATGGTGTTTAATGTGACAAGGATTGTTTTTATCTGAGTCACTGCACTGGACATGACTGCAAGAGCTCATCATCATATTTCACTGTGGTGTATCAAAACAGTCCGTGAGTAGAATATCTTTGAATGTGAAGGTCTAGCGCAGATGAAGTCATTTAAATATGAGTAGAGAAATGCATGCAGTAAAGTTTTAACAGAGTAGAGTTAGATCATGGATGCAGAAATAATGTCATCAGTAGTTTTCAGTTAAGTAGGCAGTACTTAGTAGTAAGTTGTAATAGCAGTAAGTAATAGGGTCAGTGTTAGCATTAGCAGAGGCTATACTGGCAGGTGACAGAGGAGCCGGAAAAGGGTAGTGGAAGGAGAGGAAACCAGATTTTCATTATAAAATGTTCCTTAGAAATCACATCAGCCCCGAGAAGTAAGAACTTCTATTAAACAATATGTCATTTTTGTCATTTTCTTTTCCATTTTAGTTGGCCTTGTTTATTGGGTTTATTATAGATGATGATTTTTCCTCAGAATCCCACTGTGATTATAAGCCTTCTTAGCTTACTAGGTTAACTATGGATTGAAATCTCTAAAAATTCTCCCTGTCTTCAACTCCTCTCCTACATCTCTTCCTTTCTGGGGACTTAATTTACTCTCTGGTTGACAAAGAAAACTGAACCATGTAGTGCAGGTGCCATCGAGTTTCCTTTCCCCTTTACTCCTCAAAGCCAATGTCTTTAACCTTTCTCTTTTCTTTCCTGGCTGTCTTTAAGAAAAACCTGTCTATGTACCTAGCTGAACAATTCATCCTTCTTCCTAGGTGCTTATTCCAACTCCTTTCTATGTCTGTCTCTCAAAATTTTCTCCATTAATGCCTCAGGCTAAAAATTATATTGAATTGTTCCCCTTTCTTCCTAAAATAAATCAAACAAAATCGTCTCTGGACACCCTGCCTTAATTCTGCCTTATGCTCTCCCAAATATGAGCTTCTACTGTCCTGGTTCCCTGCCATTCTCTGCTATCAACAATTTTACCACCCACTTGGTTCCAGTGGTTTTTTGCATAATACTCTATGTGGAAGCAGATGTTCCATGGAAGAGACATAGAGGCCCACTACAAGGAGTAAGACAGTGGGCAGCAGATAAGTTAGATTCTCCATCCTTAAGCAGAAAAACTGCCAGAATAACTGTTTTACACATTTAACATATTTGGTTCTGGTGTTTTAAAAATATTGCAGAAAGGTTAAGTGACTTGTTCAAGATTAGTGGCAGATTGAGAGCTAATTCTTGGGTCTTCTGAATTGATTTTCCATATTTCATTTATATTACTTAGGCATTACAAAGGGGACATTTTTAGGTAACAAAATTTTTCATTAAATGGTCATAAAGGTTTTTTTTTTCCTCATACCAATATAATTTTAAGTTATCAAGTGGTTTCTGTCATAAAATATTTAGTTTTCTCCACTCAGAATGATGCACAGGCCATGGTTATTGGGGCCTTCTTCATTTAAGCCAGTCTTTTGTGTGTGATGTGAAGAGACTTGATTCTACACTGATCTGGAAGATGATTTTCAGTTCCTGGCAATGTTGTAACTAAAATCAAAGTTGGAATAATGGCAAGCTTCAGATTGTGTCAGAAGACAGCTTTGATTTGAGGAAATTCATTGAGATACCTAAATCCTAATCTAAGAAACTATCTTCTCCTTCCTAATTAGTCAAATTTCTGGGAGAAGAAGAGAGTTTTCCAGAATTGATCTTATGGACATTGTTGAGATAATTTTTGCTATTTCTAAGCCTGACACCAGAGACAAAAAGAACATCTTCCTTCACTACCTTCATTATCCTGACCCTTTTCTGTTTGAACTCTGAACCATTCATTTCAACTGAAAGTGCGTAAGTGTTTCCAGAATGCTTTTGGTTCTGGAACATTCTGGCAATAGGTGTTTCACAAAAGCAAAAGATTTAGGGAATAAAGAATATGGCTGCACATTTTAGATAAATTCTTTCCTATGTTTTATGATCTATCAAGGAATCAGATGTTTTGGGTTATGAATATTAACGTTAGGTCAATGAATACAATGTGATTAGAAACCTTGTACCTCCTTTTGACATAGCTGAACAGCAAAAATGACCTGAAATGTTTCACGAGAAATTAATACTTATGGTTATACTTAAAGGAAATAATGTGGAATGTTGATGCAAAATACAACAATTTGATGTACTTTTATGTATCACAATAACTTTAAATTATTATTAAATTACAAATTAGTTAAAAATAAACTAATGAGACACAGGTATTTTAACAATGTGGTTTTGGAGGTAAAAAAAATCCACTTTGTTTTTTTACCTCTCAATAGTCTAAGAGTACAGTTGCTTTTTCCTAATCAACTTTGTTCTGTTTTGCACACCGTGCTCAATAAGCAAGCTTCTTTCATTTGCTGAGTTTTTGAGTTATCTCGCACTTTAATTTTTTACTCACTTTGCAGTCACAAGATGAGAAATGTAGACACTGTGTACAAACAAGAATTTCGTGCAAAGTCAAGCTCTGGAAACCACATGCAAGACTCAGTGGCACATGGTTTAGAGCTCACACACTCCAGGGTCATGTAAGACAGGCATGCAGATGAAAGAAAAGCACCTACATCATGAAAATAGAGGATGATGAAAGAGAATGACATTTTCTTTATGACAATTATCTAATGCAAACCGTATACCCATAACCTTTACCAGAGTGGAGGAAGGAGCGGGTAAGTGACTGTTTGTGGGATGGGGAAACTGTATACATATATTACTAGAGGTCAAGATATTTTTAAAGTTAAGAATTTCTGTTCTGTACTTGGCCTCTTCCAGGTTGTCTTCCCCAGTTTCTTGCTTTGTATTTCCTCTGCTACATCATGCAAAAAATATCAGAACTAGCATTGGAAATCATTTAACAAGCTCTAAACCTGACAGATAACAAGGGTGTTCTCCACAATTTACACGAGAATTAAATTGGATATAAATACCTCCTGTTCTTACCGGTGGGTGTTGTGATTCCATGTATTAAGGTGTGAAGCAGACAGGAAAGAGATAAATCTTTCATAAGTACATTGTAAATAGCAAGTGGTATATAAACCATATTAATAGGTAATAGAGTCAAACAATGAAAGGTAAATAGTTGTCAGAAAATAGACTTTATCACAAAAAATGGCCACAAAACTAGTTATATGGAGAGGGGATGTACAATAAATAATTGTTTTACTACTGTTATTGAAATAATCTACAGTTTGGAACAACAAAATTGAGTCACAATGTGTTTTGATTAAAAATTCTTCACACTGCTTGAGTCAACCCAGCATGAGAGAATCCCAACAGTTTCTGAATGCTGATATCTTTGTTAAACAATAATATGGATGAGAATATATAGAAGTGATCAATTGGCAGGTCCTTTCTTATGAGATTTAAGTGTTATCTTTATGAGATCCATATATAAAATGAATTTTCACAACTACTTTTGGGATAATTAGAAATAACTCATGGAATTCAGTCACAGTTTTATATGAAATGTGCTTACTGATTAGCTCATAAAATAAAAATTTTATAATGGCGTGTCCTTATTTCTCAGTCAAACAAATCACACAGAACTTTGATAAGCATCCATATATAAATGTCTTCCAAATTAGGCAGTATTTGCCATGCTTTCTGCATTTTGATTGCTAGTTTTGAACTTTTGGTTTTTTCTTGAATGTTACTGATTAAATAGAAAAAAATGACAAACTAAATTGTACAGGCTCACTTAGGCAAAAATTATGTTATGCTTTTGATGTCATTAAATGTGAGTGGTTTTATTTTCTGAGAAATTCTTAGAAACAGGTCCTTGCCCAGTGAAGGAATAGCAAGGTGGTAGAGCATCATATTTTTTTATCTCTTTTCAATAGGTCTGTGATTTGTCATAGAATTTGAATCTATCACAAAATTTATCTTTAGTAATCCACCTCAATAGGTGAACAGATAGGTCAAAAGAATGTGTGCATTTATCCTAATAATAAAAAGAGCTCTTCAGACCACAGTCATGTTGTGTTGATTTTTAAGCATTGACAGAGGTTGGAAGAGTTATGCTTAGAAGTTTGCTTAAAAGTTATGAAGCAATCCATATTTCCCCCTTGAAAGGAAAGATGCATTAAACCAGATACAATAAAAGGGCACATCGTTAATTGCTTAAAATATAGAAAGGTCCTTAAACAGAAGCATGACATTTCCTATCATAAAATGTTTATGGCTTAAGTACCTAAGCTCCCTAATAAACCTTTAGAGCATCCTGGGTTTTTAAAAGACTGTTCATATTGGATTTCTGTCTGGGGCTTTATAGTTGTTACTGCTTACTTGCCGTATCTTCATGCACATGGGTCCAACTATTTTTGTGGGTGCTGACAGCGGGCCATGTGGTGACAGCCCGAGTCCCAGATGAGCAATGCTCTCTCTAATCAGAAGTGGGAGGTCTACACACACAGTTATATCAGTTTGCATCACGTTATAATGCCTTTGCCACACAGTATAACTAGATATAGCATCATGCAATGCCATGAATTGAAAATGAGAGACTATCTCCAGGGGAGAAAATAAACATCCGAGAGAGGAAAACAAAAGCAAGGGGTCAAAGCTGGTGAGACCGGCTTTTCCGTTCTGGCTGCAGCTCTAATGCCTGTGTCACTTCCGTTTTGGAAAACAGAAATACATACCATGTTCATGTCAATGCCATTGGTGTATGTCCACGCATGCTGGAAGTACTCTTCAAGCCGTTGCCTCAGAGGGTTGGGGATTTGGTGAAAGCGAATGAACTCTTTTACTCGCAGCATCTGCATGTGGTACCTGGCAGTTCCCGAATATAGTCTTTGGATAATTGCAGACACGTTCCCAAAAATGCTTGCGTACATTAGGGCTAGATTGGATAAGAAACAAAGTTATGGGGGCAGACTGCACGTGGGCATATTATATCTTGTCAGACTCTCAAGTCTGTAGGTTTCTGATGATCTTAACTCCAGTTGTGAGGCTTTACCACTGGCCCATGTGGAAAAACGAAGGCAAGCCAATACTATTGTGCATGTTAGAACTTTGATGACAAGCCTGGATGGGGATAGTATCCAAATTCACCATGGATTCTTAACTAGAGTAAAAACTCAGGTATTTACAGTATCAGCCTGTGACCTAGAGGGCTGACTGGAAATAAAATGCACTGGCAATCATATTTTGTTTGTATATTACTACATATTTTGTTTGTATATTACATATTTTGTTTGTAATATACTAAGAAGGTCTGTCATGGGGTTACAGCAGATTGTTTTTCTGGAATAAGCATTAAAAGGTTGAATTTTAAACTGGGACATCTCTGCCTCTTAGCCTTAAACCTAACCTTATAATATTATTATAAACCTTAAGATTATTTTGAATACTTCAGATTTTTCTAAGGAATGATAAATTGTTTTAAAGAACTCACAGATTCCTTGGAATATTTATTTGTACATACAATTTTTAATCTATCAAAATTCAATTTTCCAGTATTTCTACATGAGAAACATACCTCTGGCTTAGAATATGAGAATATAGCTTTATTTTTATAGAGAAAAATAGAATACATTTTGTTCTTTCATCTGTGGGAAGAATGAAACTGCCATGACAACCCCTGCCATATATCTAGTATTTAGGTGAAATATCATTTTTAGTGCTCCTGGGACTAAATATTTATGATTTAAGCTTTTTAAGCAACTTCTCTTTCCTTTTAGATTTGTATTCAATTTATAATAATCCTTAAAAACTAGTTCGTCCAGAAAGTCACACCATGTAACCAGTTTATATTTTGATCTTTGGGCCTGTGTCACAACCTTAGAGAGGACATAACATGTTTAAGGCACCAAAACTGCAACACACCAGGAAGGTGGGGGAAAAACAGCTTATAGTGTGTGCTTCCACTGTATTCAACCAACCCATTTTTTTCCCCACAGTGCATTTTATAAATCATTACCTCTATAAACCACTTAATCATTCTTAAAGAAGATTCTGGCCCAATTTCAGCTAAGTATTTTAAAAGAACTTATCTTCTTGTTCATTTGCTTATCTTTGTCTCTTTGTCTCTATGGTCCTCGTTTACCAGAGAAGGTCCCAAGAAAGAATGTTCCAGAGAAACATTAGTTACTGCCCATTAACTGACATAAAATATGAGTTGAAAGCAAGTTGGCTGACTATATGTAAGCATTTCTCTCCTTGAGTCAATATTTTATTTAGCTTTCCTTAATAGAGAGTTCTTATTTCATTAAAGTGATTTGCTTTAGGCTTAGACATTGTAGAATAAAACAGGTATATCTTAAGAACTTCCTTCAGCGCACCAAACCCAAAATTTGGTATACTAACCAAACTAATGAATTTAGTTGGTCATTGGGTATTAGCTGAAACAGGTAATAGAACAAATACATTTGCTTTCCTACCTATTATTTAAGCTTCAAAAAACATTGTAACTTAAACAATACATTTTATTGATGTGCAATTTACATATAATGAAAAGAATCCATTTTCAGTATGTAATTCAGTTAATTTTGACAAAAGCATATGCCCTGTGAACTCAAGATACAGAACATTTCTGTCACCCCAAGGGAGAGACTGCCCACCGATGTCAGATCCCAGACAACCACTGAGCTCCTTTACGGCATTACAGATGAGTTTGCATTCTTGGATTTCATCTCAGCGGACTCCTAATGTACATATTCACTTATCTGATTTCTCTTGCTCAGCATAGTTATTCTTGAAGTTACTTCTGTTCCTGTTTGTTTCAGTAATTTGTTCTTTTTTTATCGCTGAGTAGATTTGCATCGCCTGGCTCTCCCAGTTTACCTCTCTCTCTGTTGACAGAAATCTTCTTGTTTCTAGCCTTTGGCTGTTATGAACAAAACTGCCATGGACATTTGGGTACAAATCTTTGTGTGTGGGCATATATTTTCATTTCCTTTTTAACTATCTAGGAGTGGAATTCCTGAGTTGTGTGATATATTTAACTTCAAAAGAAATTGCCAAACTATCTCTTCATTTCACACTCCCACCAGCAGCAGATGAGAATGTCAGTTGCTCCACAGCCTCTCTGACGTGGGTGTTGTCAGTCTATCCTTTTAACCTCACAGTGGATGGACATTGCAGGAGGGCTTTAATTTCCATTTCCCTGATGGCTGAGAACACCTTTCCATGTACTTATTAGCCATTCTTACATCTTCTTTTGTGAAATGTCTGTTTAAATCTTTTGCTCATTTTTAAATTGTCTTCTTATTAGGAAGTTGTGAGAATTCATGATATATTCTGGATACAAGTCCTTTCTCAGATCTGAGTATTGAGGGTATTTGCTTCCAGTTTATCATTTGCCTGTTCCTTTTGTCAGTGCCTTTGAAAATTTCGTTTCAAATTTTAATGAAATCCAGTTAATCATTTATTTTATGGCTCAGGATTGTTTTGGTAATTTGTGTTTTTCAAAGAATTTGTCCATTACTTCTAAATCATCCTATTTGTTATCATAAAGTAATTTATGATATTATTCTCTTATCCTTTTTATGTCTTTAGAATGAATAGTAAAGCTTTTCTGTCATGCAGGAGATTCGCCTTCTTATTCTCTCTTTAGTCTAGTTGGAGGTTTATCAATTTTATTGATCTTTTTTAAAAGCCTCTTACAAATTTTGATACATTTTATTGTCACTGAGTTCAAATTGTTTTCTAATTTTCCTTGTGATGTTTTTTCTTTAAAACGAGGGTATTCGGATTTGTGTTACTTAATTTCCAACTCTATCTGTCTATTGCTCTTTCTTTTCTCTCTCTGTTTAATTTTTTTTTCTTACTAATTTCTGGTTTCTCTTGTCAGAGAAATACTCTGTATGATTTAATATTTTAACTTTATTGAGATTTATTTTTGGTCCAGAATCCAATCTGTCTTTGTGATTTGTTTTGTAGTCCAATGTATTGTCTCTCTTAGTGAACGCTCTGCATATGCTACAAAAGAACGTGTATTCTGTAATTGCGTTGAAATATGCTACCAACCTGATGTTTTCCCCTCATACACGATGTGCCTTCTTTGATCCTCTAGTTGTTTTTAAGATTTTTTTTCTCTTTTTCATTGCTTTTCAGTGATTTGACTATGATGTGCCTTGGTGTGTGTGTGTGTGTGTGTGTGTGTGTGTGTGTGTGTGTGTGTGTGTGTGTAGCCTATTTGGATCTGTGGACTATAGTTTTCCTCAATTTTGGAAAATTTTCAGCTGCTGAAACTTTTTTTTTCCTGCTTTCCTCTCCCACTTTTTGGGAGTTCACATACACATTTGTTCAAATACTTAGTATTGTCTGCTAGTTCCATCATCTCTGTCATTCCACTTCTGGGCTTATTTGTTTGTTTATTGTGTTTTTAAAGGTGTAATTGACATGCAACACTCTATTAGTTTCAGGTGTGCAACAGAATTATTTGATACTTGTATGTATTGCAGAATGATCACCACACTAAGTCTAGCTGACATTCATCACCATACATTGTTACAGATTGTTTTTCTTATGATGGAAACTTTTAAGATTTACTCTTCCTAACAACTTTAAATTATGAAACACAGTACTATTAACTACAGCCACCATGCTGTATATTATATCCCCATGAGTTATTTTTAAGTAGAAATTTGTACCTATGACTCCCTTTACCCATTTCACTCACTCTCCATACCCCATCTCAGGTGACCAATCTTTCTGTATCTACAAAGCTTGGCTTTTTTTTTTAGATTCCACACGTAAGTGAGATTGTATGGTATTTCCCTTTCTCCATCTGACTTATTTCACTTAGCATAAAGTCCTCAATGTCCATCCATTCTGTCACCAATAGCAAGATTTCATTCTTTTTATGGTTGAAATATTTATAAATAAATAAATGTTCATTTATTTATGTGTGTAGATTTGTGGTTTCTTGAGGTGGGGAGTAGTGGAGAGTGGGTGAAATGGGTGAAGGGAGTCAAAGGTACAAATTTCCATTTATAAAATAAATAATTCATGGAGGATGTAAGGTATAGCATGGTGACTATAGTTTATATATAATTATGCAATATATATCTATATATACACACACACTGTCTCACACACTATTTCTTTATTGGTCTAGGTTTAAAACAAAGGGTTTTCTCCTGCTTATGCATCACATTTTCCTGTTTCCTAGCTTATCTGTTAATTTTTTAATGGATGCTGGGCATTGTAAGTTAACATTTTCATTATGTGTATTTTTAATCTTCCTTTAGAAATGTCAGATGGTGTTCTTGCAGACAGTTGAACTACTTGTAGATCAGCTTGTTCCTTTTGAGGTTTAATTTTTTAGAGCTAGACTAGCACTAATACTATGGTGCTATTTTTCTGAGATTTCTACTGAATACCCTCAATATTCAATGAAGGATTTCCACTCTGGGGGGCAGAAGGTTGAGTATCACCCCTGTATGAGCTCTGGAAATTTTGTAGCTTACAGTGCTTCTGTATTTATTTGCCAGCACTTGAAGAGTTTTACCTTATGTACTTGCAACTTAGTGTTTATCTTTAGACTCAAGGGGCTACTTATATAGTTTCTGGAGCTTTCCTTGGTCATAGCTGCCCGGCTGTCTTGCTGATTTTAGCACCTCAGCCTCCATGACCTCTGACCTTGTTTTCTTGATGCAGTGAGACCGCTGCTGTCAACTTTGGTTGCCTCTCCTCACAATACTTCAACAGGGGGCCCAGGCAGAAAGCTGTGGATATCATGGGCCCATTTTGTTTGCTTTCTTTCTCTCTGGGATCAAACTTCCCTATTGTTTGTCTCTCAGTATTTGAAATATTTGCCTTTATTTACTGGTGTGTATGTTTTAAAATTAAATGTGTATACTATATTAATAATATTTGAATAAACATGTAAAAATGTTATGTATTAGAACACATAGATATAAATAAATGAGCATAACTTATATTTACACTTACTTATTAGCTGCTTAAATTTTCCTGTAAATATGTCCATATACATCAAACAACTAAGCAAATTTCAGGATATCCTTATCATTGTTAAGTTTTCAGTCTAATTTCACCTTTTTTCTTTATTTATGGTATAATAGTCTGTGATGGAATTTCCATGAATATTTATAAACTTTTTCCTGGGTGACATTAAGCTTTACATCACCCAGTTTGATTGTAGAAACACATCTACTATTCAAATAAAAGATATTATGTGGAATGTGGATGTATCTTACATTACCCAATTAACTAGATTGTTTTCTCTTTTTAAAAGGTGAAATTCCTCTGCAGTAAATAAGTATTTATCTTACAGATTCAATGGAAACAGCCTAGTGCTACATTTAAAAAAGAAGGAAGGAAGGAAGGAAGGAAGGGAGAGAATAAAGAAGGAAGAGGAAAAACAAAAACTACCAATAGTCCTTTGATTTAGGAATTAGACGCTGGGTATAAAGCTAGTAAAGAACTGAGTTTTCTTTAATTTTAAATAGTTCACATGATAAACAGTGCTATCTATATATTTCACTTAACGCTCACAATGCTCACAAATGGTAAGGATTTCTAAGTGTTTTTTTTGCAAATCCTGTTTCAAGGAGGTTTTGTTTTCTCAAAAAAGTATATATATTTTTTCTACACAAGCATTTAAATGATTTAAAACATTTTTACTTTTCTTTATCTATTCCATTAAAATTGGTAACCACTATAAAGTATTTACTAGCGGTTGTAATCACAGAATAGTTGAGACTGTATTTTCTCTGAGAGATTCAGTCTCTTGAAATATTTTTCTACTTTTTTCAGTAGGTTCCACATCTATTTCCTTCTGAGTATAATGTTACTTCTGTGTTTATAGTCAAGGCTTAGCCCAAATTGATAGAATATCTTGAATTTTTTAAATGTTATGTGTCTATACAAATCTTACTAATATCAAAACACTAAGAGATACATATGAAAAGTAAATTTGAAATGCGGTGAACAATAAACTGGGTGAATCTATTTAAGTTTTGTAAATGAAGCTTATCTGAGCACATTTCAGTAGTCAATATATTAACATTTAAAAATCAGCTTTCTGGATCTATTTTCAAATTTGTTAGCAATCTAATGATGCACGTTTTTAAGCTTTGAAACTCCATCATAATTTGTCAATTGCTGCGTGGTATCAGCAAGGTTATCTTTAGTGGTAGGTAGCATGGTGTGATTAAAAAAAATAATTAACATTAAAACATTAGTTTAACACAGACTTTGTTTCTTATTTTAAAGTATATACCTTATAAATGATGCTAATGTTAATACCCCATAACAGGGTAAAGCAGAATCATGTAGGCCTTGGCATAATGTCACAGGGAAATTCATTTTTAGCCAAGGACAGGAAAATATTTACATACAGAAGATTAGCTTCCATTATAATTTAATGTATAGTTGACTATAATTTACATTATAATTAGTAGTGGTGAAATATATTTATATCTATCTACCTAGTAATGTAAGGAAAGCTAATCTTTCCCATTCTTACCTTGTCTCAGGTTGAAATAAAAAATAACCACTGATAATAAATGACAGATGCCTTTCTGCAGCAGCAAGACGGAACTTCTCGTTTCAGCTCCTGAATCCTACCACCCATGTCATTCTAGTTTTATGCTCGTAGTTTTCCAAGATCTTGAAAGACCTTTGGTGCCTGTCTTCATGAGAGAACCCAATTTGAGAGAATACACTACTCATACATGTAATCTCATTATCTCTGCAATTTTCCATAACTTTTTCTTTGCCTTAAGCTAAATGTTCTAGAGATGTCAATTTTGTGATGTTATTGTATCCTAGTAGATAACAAAAGAGAAGTTTACTTACAGCCAATCAACATGACACAAATTGAAAAGATTTTCTCCGAATTGGTGTTAGGAGACACATTCCCGAATCCTACACTGGTTAGACTGCTGAAGGTAAAATAAAGTGCTGTGACATATTTGTCCTTAATGGATGGTCCAGAACTTGAATCACTGTCATTGTAACGTTTCCCAATTTGTTGTCCTAAGGAATCCAACCATCCGATTTTGTCAGTCAGGTAGGGCCTCTCTACATTCCCAATTGCATACCATATGCAAGCCAGCCAGTGAGCAATCAGGGCAAATATGCACATTAAGAGCATTAAAACAGCAGCACCATATTCCGAATAGCGATCAAGTTTTCGGGCCACTCGCACAAGACGAAGAAGTCGAGCTGTCTTCAAAAGACCAATTAATGTTGTTGTCTGTGGAAATAAATGTGCATGGTCAGAAACAGCTGGCAAACAATGTTCCCATGCAGCAAAGTAAATAGAAACAGGCTAAAACAATACGGCAGCACTGAAGATAGCTATATATTCAAATTAACTATTAGTTTTTTGCCTGCTTTGGAAAATACTTAGAAAGTGTGACATGCAAGACCCATGGGACACAGACTCTATTTTATTTATGCTTTAACTAAGTACCTTGCACATGAAGGGTACTCGATAGGTCATTACTTCATCAACAAACAGTCCAGTGTATTGTGGTTGTGCCTAACACTGGCATTATGGTGTTGAACAAACAGACATGCTCTGTTTCCAATAGAAAGAGGCAGTTATTTACTAGAAACAGTGTCTTCTCTAATGAAGAGAAACAAGATTCACTGTCTGTTGGGGATAGATGGATATTTTCAAAATAAATAATGAGATCATTTCAGAGAGTGAAAAGTGTGATGATGATGATAAAACAGAGTAGTATGATAGAGGAGGTTTGGGGGCAAGGGCTGGGGTGGGGACAGCCTGCCAAAGGAAGACCCACAGGCTCTGGCTGCTGAGTCGGGAAAGTCCTGCATAATGAGAAGGAGCCGGTCAAGCAGCTGACTGGGACACTTTTTGGATGGCTGCATGCATGCATTAGGCACTGTATTTAAATTCATTTTTCCTTCCTAAATGGGTTAAACTGGTAAATTATTTCTTGATATCCAATGATAGTATGTATTTTGCTTTGGGGTGTGATATGTGTAACTAATTGTATGATTATTACTGACCAGGTATCTAATGATAGGACACTTCCATATAATAATAGGATACTTAACTAGTTGTTCAGATTTGAAATCTGATAAGTACAAATTACAAGTTCATTTCTTAGGTTTCCTCAATAATGTCAACTATAAGTACTATATAATTCACAGGGCATATAATTATTCCATAGTTACATGGTGTTTACCAATCAATTATTGAGTCATTTCATGTTCATTGTTGGTGTTTATTTCACAAAGTACATCCAAGTGAATTAACAACACATATTTTAATTAAGGACAGAGCATATGGCATAACTCTCACCCTGTATCTATTCATACTGACTTGATAAAAAAGACCATGAAATATCAAGAAAAATCTTTTCATTAAAGTTCTGTGTAGTAAGTGTTGTAGTTTTCTCTTCTTGTGCTAGAGTGGTCACAAGGGAAGGGAGATACCCCGTGAATTCTTCCCAGTTAGTATTGGAACCCTCCAGAGATGAGAGGAGCTGGTAGTGGAGATAAGATGCGCTTAGCACAGTTGAACTCTGGCCTTTGCACATTTAGGAATAGGTGGAGAAGTAGCTCTTCTCTGTTTCCAATGCTGAGGTATTATCTTTTAGGGTGCAATGAAAGAAACATTGTTCTTTTTTTTATTCACAAGTTTAAAATTATATCTCTTCTCAATGAATAAATGGAGAGTCTAAGTCTTAGGCGGTTCTGGGGAGAGAGCCAACTTTACACTATTTGTATTATCAATATTCTAGCTTAGCAATTGTGTTCTACTAGTTTGGAACAAACTTATGTTCAAATTATGCTTTTACATCAGTATGTCACCTCAGGTTATTTATTTAATCCTTAAGCATCAATCTCTTCATCTGCAGATGGGCATTATTAATGTCTCCTCAGAGGGTTGTAAATAATAGCCAGTAAATAGTAGCTCTTTGTGTCTCTATTTGAATATTCTATATACTGTTGTTTCCATCAGTAAGTCAGAAATTTATCATTAGGAGCTTGGTAGAGATGACGTATTTTCCAAAGGCATCGCTTCGATAGGTGGAATCCCAAGAGGAGGCCTGTCAGCATGAGCCCTTTAGCCGCCTCAGGAAATGACAGGAATTTCAAAGACAAGAACGTCATCTAGATGTGCTGACCACTCACACTCTGGACCCAGGAATCATCCTGGCTCAGTGTGTCTTTCTGCACTTCACAGCTCGAGTGTGTGTGTTTATTTTGTCCCCTAACTCTGTTCCCTATTTTCTTGTATGGAAAAATCAGAAATATTTGAGGATTATTGTTCAAAATTTCTTGTCATTGGAACAGAATTTCTCTCGGAACCTCAAAATAAATGAAATACAATGAAAATTCTCTAAGTATTTGGTTGATGAAATGCTTCAAAATAAAAGAGCTGTTTTAATATTACATTGTAATATTAATGCTCTTCTGGCTGCAAAGATGGTAGAGTAAAAATGAGGCTATGAAAAGAAAAGGAATCCGATCTGCTGTGCATGCCACCTCTTTTCTTTTGCCCACCCCCCAAAGAAACCTCTGATGTTTCTTCTAGGTTTAGATCAAAAATAAGGTAGAACCTAGATGACAGTATGTCCTTTAAGCAGATAAATGGATATAACTAATATAATAACACACAAGTGATGTATTTTCTGGACAAAGAAAGCTTGAGAAATATGTACATGATGAAGTGTCAACCCAATTGACATGACTCATACAAAATAACTTAGAGAGACAGAGAAACAGAGACAGAGAGACAGGAGATGACACTACTAAGCATTGCAAGGATGAGTGAGTGCTGATTTCAATTAAGACATTCTCTTGTGATTCCACACATGTATCCACGCATAACTGCATATGCTAGTTTGACAATGTAACAAATGACTTTGCCTTTTTTTCTGTTGTTATCAAGATGCTACTAATACACCTGGGCATTCTTCCTCAGCTACAATTGTGTATAGCACACCTTGTAGATGACATTTAGGATTGCAATAACTCTTGGCTTCTTCTGTAAACATCTCTTTAAAGATATAAGGTGTTTTGCCCCAGATTACACAATAGAGAGAAGTGATTGCCTCCAAATCTCAGAAAGCGTAGACTAAAGAATAATCAATTTCTTCTTACTGACTTGTTAGAGACTCTTTGACCCCACTGTTTAGTTCAACGTGCTATCATATTATTTGCAAGTGGAAAATGGGACCAACAGCCCCTTTATAATATAATTGTGTTAACATCAGAATTTGGCTGAGTAGAATGTGTTCAGAATGCATAGTCATCTCACAGTATATCTAATTTCATGTAATATCCAGGCATAGCATGGAAATCTACCTTTGTGGGATTTTTTTCCAATTTTTGAAAATAGAAATAAAACTACCTTAAACCCATCACAACAATTTTAAAAATAGTTGGGAAAAAGAATTTTCTCTTATATGTTCTTTCTAGCATGTTCACTGGTGTTGGAAATATACTGTCTGTTTATTGTTACTTTTGGTAGAAACTAAAAAAGCATAAAGGCTCACTAGAGGTAAGTGTGTGATTATTATTATGAAATACGAAGACATCATGATAATAAATAAGATATAGAAAGAGGCGACTCATTTTGAAGTAGACTGAAGCAAGTCCCTTTGCTGACCCTGCCTACGAAGCATGGAGCAAAGGAAACAGGTCCAGTCTCCACCCTGTCGGGGCCAGAACTCAGCTCCTTCACGGCCATTGAATGATATTTCAAACACTTTTTTGTTTTGTTTGAATACCACAATAAAGAAAATCTACCTATTTAAAACTTTCATTTCTAGCACATTTTGGCAGAAACTTTTTTAATGCAAAATGACTCTTCTCCTGGATTCAATTTTTCAAATTTCTAGGTGACTGTTGAATATCATCAATTTCATTTTTTTTTAGAACATACCTACTTCCATAGCTATTAAAGCCCTTGATGCTTTCTTATCCTGATGGAGAAGTTAGTTTCCTTTATTAAGCACAACTTTCTTCCTAGACTTTATTTTAAAAATATAAACTATAAACAACTACAATTTTGTAAACATTTTAGATACTGGACCCAGACTCAAGAAAACCACGTGATTTTTTTTTTTAACAAGACATTTTATAAGAGATGAGGCAATATTTTTTTTTAACATAAGTGGAATTCTTTTTGAAGGCCTGAAATCAGAATAGGTGACTTTGGAGGAGTATTAAGCAAACTCTATGCAGGAGTAAATTTGGCTACAGTCCAACTGAGAAAGCATCATCCATAAGAGAAAATCTAATCAAATTTTTTCTAAAATAATTTTGAAAAATAATTCTACTTTCATTATAATAAGCACTTTCGACTCTTACATTTAAAATACCTCATTTCAGATGTTTACACTTAAAAGCTTTGCCAACAGGGAGTGCATAGAATTATTCTTGTATAGTAAGAAAATACAAGTATGGGATTTTTGGTTTTATCTACTGGGTTGATAGAATGAATTATCACTGAAACTTTCTACCTAATCCATCATTCTGCCCTGTTTGTCAAGAGATATTTGGGAATAAGGAGGGAAATGAGAACATTTAGTGAGGACTGCATTTTGTAACTGCACACTCGTGTTTTGCTTTAGGTTTCATTTCCCTTCCCTCTAAGCTCTGGGACTTGCCCACGCCATTCAATGGATTACTTACCCAATAAAACTCAATACTTTTGCAACTAGTTTCAAGTCTTTTGTGCAACTTGAGTCACACTACTTCAATATTTCTAATAAAAATCCTTGGGGAATCACCTCGCTTATCCTTTCTTTATTCATACCAAACCTCACAAGTTCTCCACAAACTGTGGCTTTTAAAGGGTAGATTTTACAACCTCTCTGGGAAACTCACTCCAATACTGAACAGCATTTACTGCTGAGATGTTTTTATTTTTGTTTATAATTAGCACTTTGTTTTGCTGCAATTTGAACTCACCTTCTTTCTTTATTTACAATAACGTGGAAAACTGGCTGTCAAGTGATTTAAATGTTAGTGGTAAAACATGGAAAAGGGGTCATCAAATGGTTCTAAATAGTAGTAGGCAATGTTACAGTAAATAAACAACTAAAATGGGAATTTGACTTGTTCTGAGAAATGTTTAACCAGAAATTATATCTTATGCCATCTCTAGCAAATGGTAGTCAATAGATAGATCCCATATACATAATCAACTTAATGAAAAAACATTTTTTTGGTGGAATGTGCTTATATTTCCTCAGTTAGAAAATTATTCCATTGGGGATCTCATGCCTCTCACTGGTCATGCAACAGACTTTTGGAGTCATAATCAACAGCCTCAAATATAAGCCAATGAAAACTTCTGCCTTAACTCCCAAGAACTACCTAGAGACAGTTACTCTGTACATACTCTGTACATAGATGCATACAGGTCTTTGTAAATTATATTTGAACATGAGTATGTCTCATGTTTTAGAATTTCCTTTCAACAAACTAATGACAACTATTGTAGATATCAGATTAAAAAAAGAATGCTGACAGATGATCAGAGTTCTATGTGACTGCCTGCTAAGTTTTTCCTTGTACCCATTCGATGATTCATTTACCAGACTAGTAAAGCAAACACATCAGTGTGATCAGAACCTTCCCTTTTCAATTAGAACTTTCTCTCAAAGAGTACTGTATTTCAAAGGCTTTGCCTGCATTCATGATTCTTGAAAAATAACAGTTAGGTATGAAAAGAGAGAGGTTGATAAGCAAGTAATTAATCAAAAGAGTACTAATTTTCAGAGGAGGAAGAGGTTAATGAAGGAGGTATTAACTAAATAGAGTGCTCTAGATTCCATTAACATCTCTAAAAGTAGTATTTGCCACAGATAAGCAAAATATGGGAAAGTTTCAGGCAGATACTGAAAAGTTGACCTTCTGGGAGACTGAGTCAATAATATTAGTCCTCTGAATCAATGATATTGAGGCAATTTGCTATGGATGGCATGATGCTTGATGACGCAAAAATTAAGAAAAATAGAAAATCTTTTCCTTGGTCTATCTGGATGGCATTAACATCAGGAAGATATTTATTAATGACATAGGCAAGCCTAGTTATTGCCAATATTCATTTTCTTCAACATGTTTTTTCTGAACATTATAGAAGATCCTATAGTTATTAGTAGGTGATTTGCAATACTTAAGCTAAAAAATGAAATGATTATTTTGACAAAATAAACAATTCTGCTCACATGTCAGCTTTAGTAAAAATGTATGTGCTAAGCTATTCTGTTCACATACATGTTTTGTAGATAAAATAATATAGACCCACAATTCAAATGGTTTTTCTTTTCCAGAGTGAATGTAAATAAAATGAAAATGTTACAGTAGCTTACCATTTAGGGAAATTGGCAAGAAAAACATTAATGTTTAATTGACATTGACAAAGTTGTTTCTCTAAGGTCACCCGTTATGCTGAGATGCATCGAAGAAAACATTTTAATAATTCAGTTTAAATTAAGCAGTTAAGAAATCATGACTGTCCTTACATTTAGTTGAAAAATCACTCCTTCACTTACTCATTTTGTACAAATGTTCACCTGTGTGCACACGAAAGCCCTCTCTCTCCTGGACTTCCTCTTTGGCCACCAGATCTCATTTATCTAAATAGCAGAATCATTCCTGCCAGTTTTAAAAATGCAGGGTTCAAGATTTTACTTCATACCTATCAAGTATGAATCTTCACACTCTTTTACAAAGTCCACTTGGATATGGGTGTATGGTCCTGGTGTAGGAACATTGACCCAAACCAACTTTTGGTATGATTTTATCTAATTTATAATTATGAATCTCATTTCTTTTTCTTATACTCACTTATATGTCTTTCTACTTGCCTATATGCCATCTGGATTCATATGATTAAAAGGCATCTCAAATTTAACATGCTCCAAACAGAGATTCACCCCCATAATACACCTCCCTCTCCCTAGGTTTTTCCCATCTGGATAAATGCATGATCATCTATAAAGGTTAATGTGACCGAAATAATGTTTATAACAAGAAAAAAACAACAAAAAGTCTTTGAACCATCATTAATCCTGCTTTTTCTCTTACTCCTCTAACAATATTTAATCATCAACAAGCCCTAACAGCTTCCCTCTAACATATTCCAAATTTATCTATTTCTCTTCATTTCTATTGTAGACCATGTAGTCCAAGATGTTGGTTTGTCTCCCTTATATTATAGCAAAAACTCTGAAGTGGTTAGACTGGTTCTACTCTGACTAAAAACAATCTGTAGACATTGGCTATGAAGTCTTTAAAAATGTCAGTTAGATCATTCCCTCCCCGCAGGCTGCACTGTAACCAGAATAAACTCTAGTCTGATGGCTCCAAGTGATTTGGACCCTGTCTCTGCATCCTCATGTCTTTGCATTCCACCCCCACTCACTGTGGTTCAGCCTGCCTGACACTGGCTTTCTGTTCTCTAACAGAATCAAGCTATTCACCAGCTGAATCATTTTCACTAGTGTTTTCTTTTGCCTGAAATGCTCCCTATGTGGTTTCATGAGGCTGGTTTCTTCTGGGCAAGTCTCAACTCAAATGGCACCTCCTCAGAGGTCTTTCCTACAGTTCCCATCCAAATCAGCCACCCAGCCAAGTCATTCTGCATCACATGGCTCTTGTTAGCTCACAAACATCGTAAGAGGGAAAACAAAATCAAACAACCCATTCTTTCACCATGTGCAGCTTTCTAATCATTGCCCTTTTCCCTTCTGTTTATTACCAAGATCCTAACAAGAAGAGGCCCTACTCACTTCCTGTTAATATCTGAAGCTACTTCAGTTTGGCTAGTGGTCAACATATGATCTGATTAATACCAACGCATACAAACCCAATGACTTATTTTCAGCCCTCATCATAATTTATGTCTTTATACTATTTGATACCTTCTTGATTTTTCCTTTACTTGTAGGTAGAGTGAGGTAGATGGAAGTCCTATAGTGCCCAGAGTAAGCTTTAACAGCAACAAAAAATTGTCTTGTGTTCTATATAATTTTTCAACGTCCCACATTCATCTTTATAGGCAGAAAACACATTTATACTTAATGAGCTTTAAAGCTAGGTTTTATATATAAACAGAAGTTCACTTTCACATTCTTTAATATTCATTACATTTTCCAGGAATTTAGCTACCGTGTAAATTAAGAGATGATTAACTTGTTTAGTTTGGACTTTCACTAAGAGTTGTTCACTGTTTCATAAAATTACATCTTCAGTGACAGCAGGTCATATGATATCTGTATACTGTGTGGTATACAGCATGACTGTATCAGTCTACATTTGTGGATCTCACAGTCACAGGGTCTCTAGGCATGTATAAATGTTAATAGATGCATATATGTGCATATGTACATATCTACCTGTATATGTATGTGTATACACAAATATATAAGCACCCATATACATATATACCCAAGTCTTGTGTTAAAATGAAAATGTAAAGAAAACATATTCAGTTTAATACTGAATTTACTGTTTAAATATAAACTTCATCTGATAACTTCATTATATCATTTAATGTAGGCATGTCTGAAACATTTATATATTCAATCAGCTATTTATTATGAATATTTATTTCTCCTTTATATTAAGTGTAAGCATCATATATCATACTTGGGAAATTATGTATATAAAAAGGCTATATTATCTATGACTTTTCTTTAACAATAATAAAAGGGAGCAGTATAAAATATTTCTTATATTGGGTCTGATAGGACTGGAAAGCAACACTTTATAGGTCCATGCCGCCAATGGGCTCCCCACTAACCAGCATGATCTTCCTACCCTCTGCTGAAAAGCTAGTAATCGGGACCGCCTTCC